>NC_134793.1:30758693-30956193 GCF_046742065.1 Oratosquilla oratoria | reverse complement strand
TACTCCCTCAATTCTTCTCTTAATCCTCTCAATTAAAACCCTCCCATAAGCCTTCCCAACTACTCAACAAATTGACCCCTCTCAAAGTACTACATTCACACTTGTCCCCTTTTCCCTTATAAAGTGGAACTATGCAGGTGCTCCTCCAGTCCTTCGGCACTCTACCCTCTTTTAGACAAACATTAAACCTCACCAGCCAGTCCACCATGACTGTACCTCCCTTTTTTAGACATTCTCCATGACATACATGCAACCCAGGTGCCTTACCTGCTCTCATCATTTTAACAACTGCTTTCACCTCATCTTTCCTCTCATCCATTTTCCTCACTAATCAGTGTCATTTTCTTAGTGCTTCCCACTGCAACTACCTTTCCCTCCCTATCCTCCTTTACATTTAGCAACTCACTAAAATATTCTGCCCATCTTCATCTTACTGCCATCTCTTCCATTATCATCTCTCCATCTGCACCTTTTACCTTTTCTCTACTTGAATTACCTCCTCTTCCTTTTAATTTCCTTCCAAAACATCTTTTTATTACTTTCAAAATTTTGTCATACTCTTACCCCATTTCACATCTGCTCTCCTCTTTGCCTCATTTATCTTATGCTTTACTTCTCTTTTCTTTGTACCTCTCATTTGATTTTCTCATCCTATTTTACAACCAATCTGTGAATGTTTGCTTCTCTTCTACAACCTTCTTTGCTTCCTCATCTCACCCCTCACTGCCCTTCCTTCTATTTGCTCCTGTCCTCTTTGTTCCACACACCAACTTTGCACACCTTGTGACTCTCTCCTTGAACCATCTCCATTCCTCCTCCACTCCTAGGTCTACTCTATCCATCACTCCCTCCCACTCCTCTCTCAGCTTTTTCCTGTACTCCTTTTTCTTAATTGCTTTCTCATTTAAGCAGTTTACTCTAAGCACCTACCTATCTTCTGTCCTTTTCCTCTTTCTCCATGTATCTTCCACTCTCAACTTGCCTCCCACCAAAAAATTATCTGATATTCTCCCACTGTCTCCCCTTAGAACATGTACATCCTCAACTCTTCCTGCTACAAGTATACTCCTGGTTACCACTATGTAGTCCATTAACACCCTATCTACCACCCCTCCATCCACCACCCTCTTCCATGTGTACTTATGCTTGACTTCCTAAATACTGTATTTGCGGTCATCAACTCTAGACACATCTCCATCAAATCTCCACTACACTTTTTCCTGGAACTCCACACTTCCCAACCACTCCGTCTATTGGTTCATTTTCTACCCTAGCATTAAGATGTCCCAGTATCATTAAATGGACATTTCTCCCTAAACCCTCTATGCACTCATTTACAGAATCATGAAAGGCATAGAAGTCCTTGATAAAGAGGATTTACTAAATTGGGATAAGAGAAATACAAGGGGACATGATAATAAACTCAAAAAGGATAGTTATAGAAGACCTGTAAAAAACAGCTTCCACACTGAGTGGTGGACATTTGGAACTGGATAAAACAATAGTGTGTGCAAAAACTATACATGAATTTAAGACCAAACTAGACGCTGCGAGATACAAAGACAGGACACCACGAGAATAGCTCCCCTTCCCATGAGATACTAGGTAAATACAACTAGATAAAAAGCCTCTCTTTCCTCTACACTCTTCTCACTATCAGGCTCATATGCACTTAAAATACATCTCCCCTCCCAGTTTCACCTTCATCCACATTAATCTTGAAGAAACCTTCCACTCCACCACACATTTACCTGTCTCTCCATTTACTAGTATAGCCACCCCTTCCCTCCCTCATCCCTCTCTTCACTCCTGAGACCCTTCCAATTATACTTCCAAACTCAAACTTGTCCCTCCCTTTCAACTTAGTTTCACTCAATGCTAACATATCCATCTTTCTTCTAACAAACATACTGCCTATCTCTACCCTTTTACTCTCATCTGTACCACATCCATGCACATTAAAAGATCCAAACATTTGGGTTCTGGTTGGAAAACACCTCCCAGACCCTCTTATGTCTTTGCTTTTTTTTCACTCTGGAGCTATAGGGAGAAGAATGCCTAGTCCTTGCAGATGACCATATGTAATGGTTGAAACAGCTGTCAGTATCAATGGATCAACATTCTCATGGCTTTAGCTTTTCCCCCCGAGAGTTTGAACTTTGGAGAAAAAGAATTAACAGAAAGTTAAAGAAATGCTCTCTTAAAATCATTAACACTACATGTGTATCAGTATTCAAGAGAGGGAGGATTAAGGGAGATAGTGACAGAGTTTGGGAAGGTATGCAATAGGAGAAAGTTGATGGTAAATGTAAATGTAAGGTGATGAGATGTACAAGGAGAGAGGATGGCAGCAAGTTGGAAGTAAGTCTTAAAGGAGAGAGGCTGGAAGAAGTGGATAGTTTTAGGTATTGGGTCACATGTGGAAGGAAAGGGAGAGGTGGAGGTGGAAGTAAAAAATGTTATGAGAAAAAGGGAATTAGGAATGGATGCAAAGAGGAGACTATATGAAGAGGCAATTGTGCCAACGGCATTGTATGGGGCAGAAACATGAAATTTAAGAGAGACTGAGAGGAAAAGTTTAAATATGTTTGAGATGAAATGTCTGAGAAGTATGGTAGGGGTTACAAGGTTGGATAGAGTGAGAAACAAGGAGGTGAAGAGGAGAGCTGTGGCGGAAAAAGAAATGGTAGATAGGGTTGATGAAAGCATATTATGATGGTTTGGACACATGGAAAGAGTGAGTGAAGAATGATTAGTAAAAGAGGTGTGGAAGGCAGAGGTGGAGAGTAAAAGCAGCAACGATTGCAACCGCACTGTAGGAGAGAGGTCAAACGCAGAGTATGGGATCCAATATATTTGACGTTTTGCCCAGCAGGGCTTCTTCAGAAGAAGCCCTGCTGGGCAAAACATCAAATAAATTGGATCCCAAACTCTGCGTTTGGCCTCTCTCCTACAGAGGTGGAGAGAGTGAACTTGGGGGACAGCTGAGGGTGAAATGGATTCATAGGGTGACGGGTATTGAGCAAGAGTGAGAGGGCAGGAGACATGGATGAGTGGAGAATGGCTGTGTATAGATGATACTGTGATGCAAGGGAGATGAAGTGGTAGGGAGTGGTTATGTATATTTTGACAGCCTGAAGGTATTTCTCCTTGTCTTCTCTTTTTCTGCATGAGGAGGCAGAGAGGGGAGGTTGCTGAATAAGTGAGGCAGCCTTGCTGTGGATATGTTGTATCTTGCTGCAATGCTTCTGACCCAGGTCAGGGGAGGGGAGGGGGGGGATACAGGGACATCCAGTCATCCAGGAGGAGCTAAGATGAGAGGGAGGAAAGGCTAGTGGATGCTAGTGGAATGGGTGGGTGTGGGTACTTGCCTTTTGACTTTGATACAATCCTTATAAAGGGAAAAAAGTCCTTGAGTAGTCTATTCATATATATATATATATATATATATATATATATATATATATATATATATATATACACACACATATATTTGTCCTGCCTTGGGCAGGTGTCAGTTGGACAGAATGTATCAATCAGTCCCAGTTGAGCAGAAGGCATCAACCAGGTCAGGTTCATGCTGGGATAGCTGCTCTAAACAGAGATGGTGAGTGGTTGTAATAGTGATTAATACCGAAGTGCTACAATTTCTACATAATAGAATTGTAGCCTTAGAGGAGACTGTTGTGGGCCTTATCGAGAAGAATCAAGATCTTTGCTCGAAGGCCCAAATCACAGACAACAAACCATGTTTGAAACCTGAATATAGAGAGTGGAAAACAGTGACCAGTAAAACACAAGAGGTGGAAGAAACCCCCCACCAGATCTGCTTGAATCCAGGAACACTTTTCAAGTTCTTGCGGGACTGCAAAAGAAGAAACAAAGGAGGTGCAAGAGAAGAAGGGGTGGGCAGTCACTAGATCCCTACCCACAAGCAAGATTTTGGTTGTAAGGGGTAGCCAATTGAGGTATTCATATAGGCCCTTTTGTGATAAAGATCGGAAACATAGGACTCGGGTGCATTTCCCTGGGATGGGAATAGGTGAGGTTAGAGACAGGATTGAAGAGTGTATAGTCAGGGAAGGTGCTAGACCCATTCTCTGCCTGAACAAAGGAGGGAATGATGTAAGAAATTTATGCAGCGAGGAATTATTAGCATGATTAAATAAGATTAGGGATAAGGATGGGGTTCCTATTGTATATGGAATCCTTCCAAGGTGTAAAGTTGGAAGCATGTAGCATTCCGGGTCTATTAAAATAAACTGTAGGATGGCAAATCATTGCAAGGCCAATGGACAGGCATTTGTCGACAATTGGAATCACTTTTATGGCAAGAATTATCTACAAGGGATGGAGTGTACTAGTGTACTTGTCACCCTAAGGATTTCAGCACCTTGCTAAATCCCTTGAGTGAGATGGCATACTGCAGGATTTTATTTAATTTTTTTTTTTTTTGGTAAATTACATGTAAGTCAGGAGAAAGGTATCAGAATATAGTTTAGACAATAGAAACAGCTCAAAGAGGAACTGAAAAGAATTATTTAAATAGGTGGTGGGAGGATAAAATATATGCTTACTATACAAATGCCAAAATCAGAATGAATTGAATTTATTTGTATGTGTAGAGAGATTTTATATTATAGCAATTACTGAATCCTGGATCAATATAGTGGATAGACATTTCCTTTTGGAAATTGAAAAAGATGGATATAAACTATTTCACATGGATAGGGTAGGCAGAAGGGGGGAGATGTAGCATTCTTCGTCAAAAACACAAGACGAGTTATCAAACTCTATCTGGCATTAATTAGACCCATCCTTGACAATGCAGTACAGTTTTGGTCTCTGTCCTAAAAAATGGATATTAATTCACTAGAATCAGTAGCAGAGAATGACCAATATGATATATGGGCTTATACTAATTCTAATTTGAAAAAATCAACAAATCTGACTTTTAACAGGTTAGTCCTCGTATAAACAGTTATTTCCTGTCCCTTGTGGAATATGGACTGCCTAAATTTTATCAAATCCATACTTTAGGGACACCACTATGGACCAGGGTCCTGCAGTATTCTTCAGTAAATAGAGACTAACCTCCACTCAAAGAAGAATGCTCATCACTTCTAGTTTCTAAAAACCCCTCCTTTTTGCTGGCCCCTTGAATCCCTCCTTTACCAATTCTAGGAGTTTCTTTGGCATAATATTACATACATACATATTCCAAAGGCTTTTTCTCCCCTTACATGGGGGGGTAGCCAAAAAGAAAAAGGCATAGAAACCACTCCCACCCATTCCATCCCTACATATTCCACTCCCCTCCCTCCCTCTCATCTTGGCACCTCCTGGATGACGAGTCATCCCTGCATCCTGCCCTCTGCCAGAAGCAGTGTCACAAGAGAGAGCACATCCACAGCAAGGCCGCTTTATTAATGATGATGATATGGTTTAATGTCACAAACATCGGAAGGCTAGGACAGTGCCCCTCACAGAGGGCTTTGTAGCCTAGAATTTAATGAACCATGCCCTTGGTTCAACTAAGCTGGTGGCAGGATTCGAACCACCATCCCCTCAACCTTCGCCTCAAGTAACGACGCCCTAACCCGCTCAGCCAGCGAGCTTCCACGCTTCATTAATATTGTCCCTAAAAACAGAAGTGCTGGTTGTTGGCAACAAAATAAAAGGTATTTCCCGAGTGTGTGGGAGAGAAAGAGAAAATGAGTAATCTGACTAACATTGGATAATCCCCACAGAACAATACATGAAAATTATGAGAACTGTATTATGCAAGGGCCTTACAGTGGTATTTAAAAAAAAAAATCTTTCCTTATATAAATCCTTGGAAGGGAAAGATTCATACAAGATTTTTTTTTTTAAGAATAACACCATAAGTGGTATTCTTAAAAAAAAAAAATTATTTCCTTATATAAGTCTTTCCCACACTATAAGTCTCAGACCCACATTAGCATTACCATATTCAGGTCACCATCCAGCACTAAAACAATACCAACAAAGAATAGATTTGGCCACAAATACAAACTACCCCAGGTGTTACCACGACAAAGAAGACACCAAAAACTTCATCTTACACTGCTCTGCCCTTACCATACCCAGACAACTACACAATATTTCTTCCTTTTGTGATTACAGACCAATTCAGCAGCTGTTATTATGCTACATGGGAGCCATGGGTTTCATACAATAGAAATCTGGGGCAATGGAATGATTGACTGGATCACTCACTTCTACACTTTTCTAAAGTAGTCTTGTATATTAGGGGTTAAAAAATAACCTGTCAATTGAAAGTTTATTCATAACTGGTAGTACAAAGAAAGTTACAGAATGTTGAGTCTGTTAGAGAGACTACAACTTTACAAAAAATCCTCTTGGTTAATTATTGAACATTGCTAAATAATACATACATACATGTACCAAAGACTTTTTCCCCCTTACAAGGGAGGTAGCCAAAAAACAAAAGCATAAAAATTGCTCCCACCCATTCCATCCCCAACATACTCCACTCCCCTCCACCCTCTTATCTTGGCACCACCTGGATGATGGGTCATCCCTGCATCTTGCTAAATAATGCCTCACAAATTACATTACTCAAAAAATTACAATTCCATTATCAAATTTTGAAAAAGTGAGTAGTTTTTAAGCCCTAACAGTAGCTGCTTTAATTCATTTGTTGGGTTTGAGTTGTTTGATGATTGTATTACTCACAAGAAATAATGACTTTGATGGCTCCTCCCGCTCCTGTTCGAGCTGTCTCAAAAGCCTGTATAGTTTCCTCAAGTGCGAAACGATGTGTTATTAAAGGTTTCACATCCACTTTCCCAGAAGAAATCATCTCTAAGGCCACTGGGTAACTGAAAAGAAAACAACACATAAGTAAATGAATAAAAGGAAATAGTAATAGTAATAACGATATTTCAAACAAAAATTCAAGTATGTAATAATCACAAAAAAAAAAAAAAAAAAGGTTTATTCAGTATATTACCAATTGGCATATCTGAAAATGCCTCGAATGTCAACTTCCCTGACTGCAGCATTAACAATGGGCATCTTAATTTCTGGTGGGCCTAATCCAACCAAAACAAGCATTCCTCCTGACTTGGTTGCCTGAATACAAAAAACAAACAAACATTTTGAGATTAACATGTACTGTTGCAGACACACAAGCATGATCCATAGTCAACCTCATTGTTGTTGTATTAAAACAATCTTATTTACAAAAGATCACTTTAATTACAAGGGAACACATCTCTACAAATATATTCTAAATACCCAATGACAGGGAACAACAAAAGACACCTGCAAGTAAAGCTCCTGTAAGACTGATATTTTCAAACATGTACACTTGAGGAACTGCCCAAAAGAGGGAATAACCCCATCCAAAATTGTAATTAACATGAAGCTGTTCTACCTATGGAGAAAATGAGATGGGGCCATGCAAGCAGCATATCTCCCTTTTTGCACATTACAATTAGGTAAATAGTGGTACTCATTACTATATAAGCATCTACTTAATGCCAACAATCAGACTTATAAAAAACGTGCAATATTACTTACTAAAATGCCAAGTCTGATGCTGGATTCTGCACCACTACACTCAATGGTAATGGTCGGCTCCTTACCCATCACAGCATGCACTCTGCTGGCAAGTTCTTCAGCATTACTACTATCCACTAACAAGGTATGATGAGCTCCCATCTGTTTAGCAATATTTAGACGGTTTTCTGCTATGTCTGCAATAGAGTAGACATGCTGATCACATTTCTTATGTTCAGTCTGTTTGATTAGCCATACAAATTTAACTTCTTTAGCCAAATTCTGGTCCTGCTGTGGCAACTAAATCAAAAGAATTCCAGACCAATTAGAGTAAACCCTTTGATTCAGCACCTTTGGGATTTTAGACTTTTGAATCAATGAATCTGCTAAAGTATCAAGTGCCAAATTTTGTTCATTACTTCCATGCAATAGTGAATTACTGATATATTTTCCTAAATTCATAAGACAAGAATCTTTACTCACAAAATAAATTGACTAAATACTTATTTATTACCATGGTTATGTTCCCAAAATTCACAATTAGTAAAATGACATGATGAGAAGTACATTCATAAATACATACATACATACACATACCAAGGCTTTTTCCCCCTTACTAGGGAGGTAGCCAAAAAGGAAAAGGCATAAAATCATTCCCACCCATTCCATCCCTGAAAACACTCCACACCCCTCCACCCTCCCTCCCATCTTAGCACCTCCTAGATGACGGGTCATCCCTGCACCCTGTCCACTGCCCTGGGTCAGAAGCAGTGTCGCAAGACACAGCACATCCACAGCAAGGCCGCTTCATTAAATCGACGACCCCCCCTCTCCGTCCCCCCATATAAAGGAGAGGTAAATATCAACCAATATCATCACTCCCCACAAGTACTGACCACCCTTTGGGCATATTCCTGTAAGAAGTCAAGGCATTACAGGGTCTGGGAGGAGTTTTCCAAACAGAACCCTAAGATTTGGGTCTTTTAACCACTCCTTCCCTCCCTTGCCCATTAATCACTCCTGACACCCTTCCTCACCACACTCACACACTTAAATGCCCCTCTACCCTTCAACTTCATCTATCTTCCTTTTCACAAACCACCAATCTCTTCCCTTTTACTTTCGTCTGTACCATAATCCTGCAGGTAAAACATGTAGCAATGGATTGGATAATGATTCTCTCATTTAACACATGCCATACACCTTATGATATTCAACAGACTGATCCCTCTAAAACTGCTGTATTCATACTCGTCTCCCTTCCCCTTGTACAATGGACCTAAGGATGCACTCCTCCAACCTACCAGTACACTTCATTCTCTTCAACACACATACATTCTCACCAGCCATTCCTCTATACTCTACCCTACATGAAACATTCCGCATGCCAACCATTCAACCTAGGTGCCTTGCCAGTTTTCATCACTTTTAATTCTTCTTGTACCTCCTCTTCTGCTATAGCCAGGGAAATAAAATCAGTATTTCTATATGAGGCTTTTCTAGTAAAAGAGGTGTGGAAGGCAGATGTGGAGGGAGTGAACATGAGGGGGCATCCTAGGATGAGGTGGATGGATGGGGTGAAGGGGGCTTTGGGGAAGAGGGGAATGTCTGTTGAGGAAGGACGGGAGAGGACAGAAGACAGGGGTGAATGGAGAATGGTTGTATATGGATGATGTTGGGATAGCATGAGGTGGAATGGACGGGTGGATGGGGGGTGAGGAAGTATGTGTGAGCAAAATTTGACGCAGCCCGAAGGGATTTCTCCCTGTCCTCTCATTTTATGCAATGGGGGGACGGAGAGGGGGGGTCGCCGATTTAATGAAGTGGCCTTGTTGTGGATGTGCTGTGTCTTGCGACACTGCTTCTGACCCAGGGCAGTGGACTAGGTGCAGGGATGACCCGTCATTCAGGAGGTGCTAAGATAAGAGGGAGGGTGGAGGGGTGTGGAGTGTATTCAGGGATGGAATGGGTGGGAATGATTTTATGCCTTTTTCTTTTTGGCTACCCCCCTTGTAAGGGGGAAAAAGCCTTGGTATATGTATGTATGTATGTATTTCTATATGATGACTACTGAGTATCAATCACCATGAGTATGGATGGCTAGGATGCATTATGTTCCACAGTTGTAGTTACTATGGTGAAAATGTAAAATCCTGCAACCCAAGTCCTAAAATGCAGTGGTCGGCAACCCTCACATTGTGCTGCCAGAGCACACACACACACACACACACACACACACACACACACACACTTTCAACGAACGGACGGCTTGAAGAACGCTCTGAAGAAAAGTGCAGATTGTGGATACCAACGCAAAGAGAAGTGCCTTTTTGTGTTTGCAGGGGGGGGGGAAATTGCTCGTGAGGTAGTGGGAAAGTAAGGAAAGAGGAGAAGGGGAGGGATTGCTGGGAAAATGGAAGGTAATGAGGAAGTAGAGGACTTGGTCCAAATAGACCGCCGTAAAGTAAACAAAAGACCACAAGACGAGCTGGAGGACGACGGAATGTCTAATAAGAATGTAAAGATTAGAAGTATAGATAGGAACAATACAGTAGAAAGTGATGAGAATATTTTCAAGGGATTTAAAGAGAGTGGGGGGGACACAAACCCCCCCCGACTGACAAGACTAGAGAAGAAGGTTGATAAGGTGATCGAGGACTTGGAGAGTAGGTTAGGTCATATGAACACCATTTTACAAAGGGTTGAAAGATTGGAAGAACTGGAAAAGGCGAATAGAAACTTAACTGATGAAATAGAAGAACTAAAAAGACAGTTAAGAGAGGTAAAGGGGGAGAATGAGGAATTGAAGAAGAATAGTAAAGAAAACAGAGAAACAATAGCTAAAGAAAGTAAAAATTGGAAGCAAACCCAAGAAGGAAATAAGATTTCATTCACTGACATAGTCAAACAGCAATTGAAAGAACATACTGAAGACTCAGTTATTAAAGTGATGAGACAAAAGGAGAATATAGTAAGGGATTTAGCAGACAAGAAGAAATGTATAATTATATTAGGAATGGAAGAGAAACACAACACAGATAGAACCACAAGAATCAAAGAGGAAAATGAAAAAGTAAGCCAATTACTAGAATCAGTTCAGGAAGATGAACCAGGAATTATGAAACAAATCGAAGAGAAATTTAGACTCGGAAAGTATAGCACAGACAAGACCAGACCAATTAAGATTAAATTCAAGTCACAAACAACGGCAGAGAATATCTTATCCAAAACAGGGAAACTAGCAACAAGTGAACAATACAAAAAGATATGGATAAAAAGAGAAATGAATAAAGAGGAAAGAGAGGAAGAAAAGCAGAAAAGACTGGAAGCTAAGACAAAAAACGAGAACAGAACGGAGTCAGAGAAAGAGAGATTCTATTGGAGAGTAGTGAACATGAAACTAAGGAAGTTCGACATACAAAAGAAAAACATAAGGGAAACAGAGAACACAATGGAAGTGGCAGAAAACTAAGAGTGTCTTACACAAATATAGATGGATTAATAACAGGATTGAATGAGCTGAATGATTATTTGAAAGAAAAAGAACCGGACATAATGGGAATTGTAGAAACAAAATTAAAAGGCCCACTACCACCCAACAGTGTAGGACATGATGCATACAATTATTGGATTAGAAACAGAGAGAAAAAGCAAGGGGGTGGAGTTATGTTCCTGACTAAGAAGGATATAAATGTGAAAGGTGTCATATATGGAAAGAATACAGTAGAGATGATTATGATAGAAGTGGAAGACAGAGATAAGAAGAGCAGAAAATTTGTGATCAATTATGTGCCTCCGAAAACAGCCTCATGGGAGGAGAGTGAATATAAAAGTATGCTAGAGGACACAAAGATAGCATTAACTAAAATAATGGAAGACGGAGGAAGAATAGTTATGATGGGCGACTTTAATTGCAAAGAAATCTGCTGGGAAGAAATGACAGTAAAGAGTGGTGATGACTCATGGGGAAATGCTCTACTTGAGATGATTACTGACCATTCAATGACACAATGGATACAAGAGAACACTAGGTATAGAAATGAAGAAGAACCATCGAGGCTAGACTTAATAATTACATCTGAACCTAGAATAGTGGACAAGATTGAATATAAAACACCAATAGGTAAAAGTGACCACATATTGATTGAACTGGAACTTAATGAAGAAAAATATATCAAAAGAAATGAACAATATAGAAAAGGAAGAATGATGTATGAAAAAACAAACTTTGATAAAATAAGAGAATTCTTCCAACAAGAAAACTGGGAAGAAATATACAAAGAAGAAACATCAGTGGAAGAGAAATGGAATATTTTGACAAAAATTTACAAAAAAGGAGTGGAAAAGTATGTCCCAAGACAAAAACAAGAAAAAGAATATGTAAAATGCTGGTACAACAAAAGTTGTAGGGAGTTAAAAGACAAAAGAGACAAAGCCTGGACCAGATGGAAAAAACACAGACCTGAAAAATGGAAAATATATACTGGTTATAGAAATGAATATGTACAAAAGTGCAGAGAGGAAAAAAGAAAATATGAAAAAGATGTTATAGAAAAGTGTAAAGATCAACCAAAACTATTCTACAGATTTGTAAACAATAAACTGAAAAACAAACAAGACTTGGAGAAATTAAGACAAGGAGGAGTTGAATACACTGAGGAAATGGAAATGGCAGAAATTATGAACAAACATTTTAAATCAGTGTTTACAAGGGAAAATATACAACCTGAAGAGATTGAGTGGAAAGAAAAAGTCCCCCCTATGGAAGAAATAGAAGTAACAAAGAATGAAATATTGACACACTTGGGTAATTTTGATGTCAGAAAATCGCATGGGCCAGATGAAATAGCAAACTGGATTCTGAAAGAATGCAGGAATGAACTGGCAGACAAAATACATAGCATAATAAGCAGTTCCTTAAAAGAAGGAAAAGTTCCAGAAGATTGGAAAAAAGCAAATATAGTACCTATATATAAAGGAGGAAATAAAGAAGAACCTACCAACTATAGACCAGTCTCTCTAACAAGTACAATAGCAAAAATTTGTGAAAGAATTATCAAAAGTAGATGGGTAAAATACTTGGAAAAAAACAACGTACTAAATCCAAGGCAATTTGGATTCAGACAAGGACGATCATGCGTCACCAATTTAATATGTTTCTATTCAAGGCTAATAGATATAATACAAGAAAGAGATGGATGGGCTGATTGTGCATTTCTAGACCTAAAAAAAGCTTTTGACAAAGTACCACATAAGAAGCTGCTTAAGAAATTAGAATATGAAGGAGGAATACAAGGTAAATTGCTAAATTGGATGGAAGACTTTTTGCAAGAAAGAAAAATGAGAGTAGTGATAAGAGATCAGCACTCAAAATGGAATGAAGTAATAAGCGGTGTCCCGCAGGGAACAGTTCTGGCCCCAATAATGTTTGCTATATATATTAATGATATGGATGAAGGAATTGAAAGCTATATGAGCTTCTTTGCAGATGATGCAAAATTACTGAAAAGAGTGAAAACTGAAGAAGATTGTGAATCACTACAGAGAGATCTAAATAAAGTACAAGAATGGAGTAGGAAGTGGGAGATGGAGTTCAATACAAAAAAGTGTAGTATAATGGAATTTGGAAAAAGCAAAAACAGAATAACAGGATCATATAATTTGGGAGAAGAAGGAATAAAAAGAGTAGAAAATGAGAAGGACCTGGGAGTCATTGTTATGAATAATATGTCACCTGAGAAACATATAAATAAGATTTTTGGAGAAACCTATAATTTAATAAGAACAATCAAAGTGGCATTTACATACCTGGATGAAGAAATGGTGAGGAAAATCCTAATCACCCTGATAAGACCAAGATTGGAATATGCAGCAACAATATGGTCACCAAGTACAAAAAAATGTATAAAAAAACTTGAAAGAATACAAAGAGCAATTACAAAATTGGCACCAACACTCTCAAAACTATCATATGAAGAGAGACTACAAAAACTTAAACTACAGACACTAGAGCAAAGAAGAGAGAGAGGAGATTTGATAGCTATTTACAGAATCATGAAAGGCATAGAAATTACTGATAGAGAGAATCTGATAAAATGGGATGACAGAAATACAAGAGGACACGGAAAGAAAATAAAAAAAGACAGCTATAGAAGAGATTTGAAAAAGAACAGCTTTCCTCACAGAGCAATAGACAGTTGGAACAAGTTAGATGAGAAAGTGGTGTGTGCAAAAACAATACATGAATTTAAAAATAGTTTAGATAAAATGAGATATGAAGACGGGACCCCACGAGCATAGCTCCCCTTCCCGTAAAATACAACTAGGTAAATACAACTAGGTAAATACACACACTTTCAACGAACGGACGGCTTGAAGAACGTTCTGAAGAAAAGTGCAGATTGTGGATCCCAACGCAAAGAGAAGTGCCTTTTTGTATTTGCAGGGTGGGGGGAAATTGCTCGTGGGGTAGTGGGAAAGTAAGGAAAGAGGAGAGGGGGAGGGATTGCTGGGGAAATGGAAGGTAATGAGGAGGTGGAGGAATTGGCCCTGACGGGCCGCCGAAAGGTGGACAAACGACCGCAAGACGAGCTGGATGATGACGACATGGCTAATAGGAATGTGAAGATTAGAGGTATAGATAGGAGCAATATAGTAGAAAGTGATGAGAATATTTTCAAGGGATTTAAAGAGGGTGGGGGGACACAACCCCCCCCCCCGACTGACAAGACTAGAAGAGAAGGTCGATAAGATGAACGAGGACTTGGAGCGTAGGTTCGGTAATGTTGACAGTATAATACGAAGAATTGAAAAATTGGAAGAACTAGAGAGGGCGAACAAAAACTTAACTAAGGAAATTGAAGAATTAAAACAACAGTTAAAAGAAGTAAAAGATGAGAATAAAGTCTTAAAGGAGAATAATATGGAGAACAAGGAGGGTTGGAAAAAAATTCAAGAAAATAGCAAGGTTGCATTCACTGACATAATCAGACAGCAAATGAATGAACAAACTGAAAACTCAGTTATTAAAGTGATGAGACAGAAGGAGAATATAGTAAGAGACTTAGCAGACAAAAAGAAATGTATAATTATATTAGGAATGGAAGAGAAACATAACCCAGATAGAACCACAAGAATCAAAGAGGAAAATGAAAAAGTAAGCCAATTACTAGAATCAGTTCAGGAAGATGAACCAGAAATTATGAAACAAATCGAAGAGAAATTTAGACTCGGAAAGTATAGCACAGACAAGACCAGACCAATTAAGATTAAATTCAAGTCACAAACAACGGCAGAGAATATCTTATCCAAAACAGGGAAACTAGCAACAAGTGAACAATACAAAAAGATATGGATAAAAAGAGAAATGAATAAAGAGGAAAGAGAGGAAGAAAAGCAGAAAAGACTGGAAGCTAAGGCAAAAAACGAGAACAGAACGGAGTCAGAGAAAGAGAGATTCTATTGGAGAGTAGTGAACATGAAACTAAGGAAGTTCGACATACAAAAGAAAAACATAAGGGAAACAGAGAACACAATGGAAGTGGCAGAAAACTAAGAGTGTCTTACACAAATATAGATGGATTAATAACAGGATTAAATGAGCTGAATGATTATTTGAAAGAAAAAGAACCAGACATAATGGGAATTGTAGAAACAAAATTAAAAGGCCCACTACCACCCAACAGTGTAGGACATGATGCATACAATTATTGGATTAGAAACAGAGAGAAAAAGCAAGGGGGTGGAGTTATGTTCCTGACTAAGAAGGATATAAATGTGAAAGGTGTCATATATGGAAAGAATACAGTAGAGATGATTATGATAGAAGTGGAAGACAGAGATAAGAAGAGCAGAAAATTTGTGATCAATTATGTGCCTCCAAAAACAGCCTCATGGGAGGAGAGTGAACATAAAAGTATGTTAGAGGACACAAAGATAACATTAAATAAAATAATGGAAGATGGAGGAAGAATAGTTATGATGGGCGACTTTAATTGCAAAGAAATCTGCTGGGAAGAAATGACAGTAAAGGGTGGAGATGACTCATGGGGAAACGCTCTACTTGAGATGATTATTGACCACACAATGACACAATGGATACAGGAGAACACTAGGTATAGAAATGAAGAAGAACCATCGAGACTAGACTTATTAATTACATCTGAACCCAGAATAGTGGACAAGATTGAATATAAAACACCAATAGGTAAAAGTGACCACATATTGATTGAACTGGAACTTAATGAAGAAAAATATATCAAAAGAAATGAACAATATAGAAAAGGAAGAATGATGTATGAAAAAACAAACTTTGATAAAATAAGAGAATTCTTTCAACAAGAAAACTGGGAAGAAATATACAAAGAAGAAACATCAGTGGAAAAGAAATGGAATATTTTGACAAAAATTTACAAAAAAGGAGTGGAAAAGTATGTCCCAAGACAAAAACAAGAAAAAGAATATGTAAAATGCTGGTACAACAAAAGTTGTAGGGAGTTAAAAGACAAAAGAAACAAAGCCTGGACCAGATGGAAAAAAGACAGAAAACCTGAAAAATGGAAAATATATACCAGTTATAGAAATGAATATGTACAAACATGCAGAGAGGAAAAGAGAAAATATGAAAAAGACGTCATAGAAAAATGTAAAGATCAACCAAAACTATTCTACAGATTTGTAAACAATAAACTGAAAAACAAACAGGACTTGGAGAAATTAAGACAAGGGGGAGTTGAATACACTGAGGAAATGGAAATGGCGGAAATTATGAACAAACATTTTAAATCAGTGTTTACAAGGGAGAACATACAACCTGAAGAGATTGAATGGAAAGAGAAAGTCCCCCCTATAGAAAAAATAGAAGTATCAAAGAATGAAATATTGATACAATTGAGTAATCTTGATGTCAGAAAATCACATGGACCAGATGAAATAGCAAACTGGATTCTGAAAGAATGCAGGAATGAACTGGCAGACAAAATACATAGCATAATAAGCAGTTCCTTGAAAGAAGGAAAAGTTCCAGAAGATTGGAAAAAAGCAAATATAGTACCTATATATAAAGGAGGAAATAAAGAAGAACCTACCAACTATAGACCAGTCTCTCTAACAAGTACAATAGCAAAAATTTGTGAAAGAATTATCAAAAATAGATGGGTAAAATACTTGGAAAAAAACAACATACTAAATCCAAGGCAATTTGGATTCAGACAAGGACGATCATGCGTCACCAATTTAATATGCTTCTATTCAAGGCTAATAGATATAATACAAGAAAGAGATGGATGGGCTGATTGTGCATTTCTAGACCTAAAAAAAGCTTTTGACAAAGTACCACATAAGAAGCTGCTTAAGAAACTAGAATCTGAAGGAGGAATACAAGGTAAATTACTAAATTGGATGGAAGACTTTTTGCAAGAAAGAAAAATGAGAGTAGTGATAAGAAACCAGCACTCAAAATGGAATGAAGTAATAAGCGGTGTCCCGCAGGGAACAGTCCTGGCCCCAATAATGTTTGCTATATATATTAATGATATGGATGAAGGAATTGAAAGCTATATGAGCTTCTTTGCAGACGATGCAAAACTACTGAAAAGAGTGAAAACTGAAGAAGATTGTGAATCACTACAGAGAGATCTAAATAAAGTACAGGAATGGAGTAAGAAGTGGGAGATGGAGTTCAATACAAAAAAGTGCAGTATAATGGAATTTGGAAAAAGCAAAAACAGAATAACAGGATCATATAATTTGGGAGAAGAAGGAATAAAAAAAGTAGAAAATGAAAAGGACCTGGGAGTCATTGTTATGAATAATATGTCACCTGAAAAACATATAAATAAGATTTTTGGAGAAACTTATAATTCAATAAGAACAATCAAAGTGGCATTTACATACCTGGATGAAGAAATGGTGAGGAAAATCCTAATCACCCTGATAAGACCAAGATTAGAATATGCAGCAACAATATGGTCACCAAGTACAAAAAAATGTATAAAAAAAACTTGAAAGAATACAAAGAGCAATTACAAAACTGGCACCAACACTCTCAAAACTATCATATGAAGAGAGACTACAAAAACTTGAACTACAGACACTAGAGCAAAGAAGAGAGAGGAGATTTGATAGCTATTTACAGAATCATGAAAGGCATAGAAATTACTGATAGAGAGAATCTGATAAAATGGGATGACAGAAATACAAGAGGACACGGAAAGAAAATAAAAAAAGACAGCTATAGAAGAGATTTGAAAAAGAACAGCTTTCCACACAGAGTAATAGACAGTTGGAACAAGTTAGATGAGAAAGTGGTGTGTGCAAAAACAATACATGAATTTAAAAATTGTTTAGATAAAATGAGAAATGAAGACGGGACCCCACGAGCATAGCTCCCCTTCCCGTAAAATACAACTAGGTAAATACAACTAGGTAAATACACACACAAAAAAAAAAAAAAAAATTATGAGACATTTCTACAAATCATAATAATTGATACCTACAGATCTTTTCAAAGTTGAATAAATATATACGTAATTTTGCCTATAGTGTTTAACAAATTTTAAGTGTATGATGCCTTCATTTTCATGGATTAATTATTTTGTAAAAGGTTTCTGGAGCCATACAACTACCCTGAAAGAGTTGCAGGTTGCCAACCACTGGTCTAGGTACTTCATTATGACATCTTAATATCTACAGCCAATAAATGATTCTACCTGTAATACAAATCTTAGATGCTCCCATAGCTTTTGCAACCAGCATAGAAACAAGGCCTATTGGTCCAGCACCACAAATCAGGACCACAGACCCCAGTTTAACCCCTGCCCTCCTGCAAGCATGGACTCCAACACTTAGGGGCTCACAGAAGGCCCCTTCCTCCAATGTAACATGGTCAGGAAGCCTGGAAAATGAGAGGACATACTTAAAGGATAAGCACGCCACATATGTACTACTTTGCATAAATGTATGGTAAATCACATCTAGAATTTTTTTTTTTTTTTTTTTTTAATTTACCACATTGATTAAAGATACCAAGCTGTTTCTATCTCTACTCTGCCCTAACATCCATCATCTGCAAAAGAATTACCACCAGCGCCATCTTCCGTTGTGACATATTGCAAAGTTGAATATGTCACTCAACACAAATGGAATATTTCTCAGAGTGATAATGAAAATTCTACTTCAGGCAAAAGTAGGTAGGGAGATAGATTTATTGGTAAAAGGATACACAGATACAAAAATACAATGTATAAAACTGCGAGGATAACACAATAAATCATATGAAATTTATTTCCATTGTGGTCCTGTTAACCCTTTTGATACAATGACACCTACGTAGGCATCATGAGGAGCGAGTGGGAATGTAAGGATGTTGGTGTCTTGATATTTATTTTATAGTTGTAGCTGAGTCATCCCATATTATGTGAACTGGCCTGATCATGTTTTCTGTAGTTATTAACATTCAGAGTGAAAGAGAATGATTAATACAGCTGTAACTTTATATTTCATATAGTGAGTATTGTGATGCATCATCATGCATCAGGCAGCTAATGCTGCCTACAAGATTTTGATTCGTATTGAAGAGGTTAAGGAAATCTGTACATTAGAAAGTGATAGGGAGCTGAACTGGTCACAATCTATCTAGGCACATACCCTACATCATGGCAGAGGCTGGAAGTGCCAGCAAATCCCTTCGGCTTAGATCTATAGGCATCAAGCCTTTCTACAGGAATGGAGACGTGGTGGCATAGCTAAAGAAAGCGAGTTGGTGTTTGAATTGATAAATGTCGGGAATGTGGTGAGCTTTATAACACTCAATTTGGAAGGCAATACATTAACAATCTACCTCGTGTCTGTGACAATGAGATATTTCAACTGAGGGCAGAGGAGCCACTTTGCAAGAGACTATGGAGAGATGCCAAGGCAGACATTGTGTTATAATTGTGGTGAATCAGGGCATACTGCAACACATTGTGACCAGGGAAATTGATGTGGAGAGGTTGCTGCACCAGTGTTTGACCCCATGATATAGAAAAGGCGTTCCCTGATATTATTCCAATCATGGAGGTCCAAGTGGGAGGGAGGAAGACGATTGATTGATTGATTAATTAGAGTGGGCAAAAGCCCGGCACAGGGTCGTTAGACCATTCGTGCCATGGGATAAAATAGATAACGAGGTTAAAATATTAGATTCTAAAAATTAAAAAAAACTACAACGTTATTGTCTGACTAATTATTAAAATAATTACGAAATATATACGAAGCCTAGACATTAAGTAGCGAACTACAATAGAAGTAAGATTACCAATACATAGGTATGACACAGTTAAGATTAAATATAATAGAATAAATTAACGTCTTTTAAAAATCCTACACGGGGTTGTATCATGGGTGTAGCACCAAGCATCTTACGGAGGTCAGGAGGGAGGCCCCACTTCCGCCGCCAAGGCTCGTAGTATCTGCACTCGAGCAGGAAATGACGAACGGAAAAGGGAGAGCCACACCTCTCGCAAGAAGGGGGAATCCGGGGAAGAGAGAATAAAAATTCGTGGGTTATCTTTGAAGGAGTGTCGTGGGTGGTGAGAATTTGAAGAATTAATTAGAGTGCCGCCCCCCGATGGGGGACGGCTTAAGTTGGCCATCATGGGGTTTACGAGATTCGCGTCCCATAGGAGTTTTTTGAGGTAAGGTCTTGGCTCTCTGGTCTCTTTCTTTCGGTCTTTGTTCTGGTGATTTAGAAGATGGATCGGGATTAGGAGGCGGTTGTTTCCTCGACGGATCTGGCGTGGTTTTGATAGGGTGAGGCTGTGTAAGCTTTTTATTGGATTTGGGGGACACTGAGGGAGGAGGCTGAAGGGAGGTGTTGGAGGGCGCGGTCTTGGATGGGCGGTCGTTCGAGTCGCCGTCGGGCAGGGGTCGTTTCTGGGGAAGCTTCTTGCCGGAAAGGGCAGGGGGATGTTTAGGTAACTGCGGGAATGATGGAAGGTCCAAGAGCGAAGTTGTGGAGTTGCTTGGGCTCTTCATCATAACGTCTTCGGTGTCAGGAATCTCCCCATCCTGCACAGACGACGGGGTGGAAATGGATGTCATCTGGGGGAAGTCACTCATTGATGAAGAGAGTTTGCGCTAGATTGAGCCATTGGGGGCTGAGATTTCGATTGTCCCGAAGTGGGGTGCTTTTTTTCAAAGGATGGTGTGGGCGATCTATAGACCTTAGTTGAAGATTTTGATGACTTGCTAGGCTTAGTGTTGTTCTGGGGCAATTGTGACTTACTGGCTTCAGGGCGCTTCTTCGGTGATCCATCAGAAGACATTACGGGTCGAGAAGAAGGATTAACTGGATCCAGAGTGCCAAGATTGGGTGTATTTGTCAGATGTGGAGGGGGAGAATCAAGTATGAGATTACTGTCGGTGACGCGAGATATGACACGTTGGGAGGTCGACTGGCGGGGAGGAAGACGAGCAAGCAAATTAGTGGATACCAGCTGCTTGACCACAACTGTAACAGCCAACTTTGTTGATGGATTTAGAAGGGAAGAGATAGGTCTACTGATAGTCAATGGAAAGGAAGCAAGATACAAAGATTCTCAGGAAGTCGAAATAGTGGTGGGGGGCATCCTGTTAAGACTGAGGGCACTTGTCCTCAGAGCGATTATGGACAGAACTGGGGTGGTGGTAGGGATGGATGTAATAAGACAGCTGGGCGAAGTTAATTCTATTGATGACCAGGTGAAGCTTGATTGGGCCAATGGCCAGAGGAACAGGAACAGGAATCACCGAGCACCAGCAAGGGACACAGGAATGATGGCGAGGAGAGAAGAGAGCAGTGTTACTGTAGAGCGTGATCATGATGAAAGGTACCTGCACAGGAGGCACTTGATGAACAACGTGGATAGAGCCGTGCCTTGCACAATTGAGGATGAAGACTTCCTCACTACATTCAACGGCCTCAGCTGGAAGGTGGAGTGGCATCTAAAGGGAGGAGTGCCTATGTTGAGCAACAGAGTCGGTTTCTACGAACATACTCTCAGAGAGGGAGTGTGAGAAGATTTTGATAACGAAGTGCAGTGGTGGATTGAAGAAGGCACCCTGAGGCTTTGGAGGGAGCTGGCAGAGAACGGAGTTTTGCCACTAATGGCAGTAGTGCAGCCGACAGAGTAAGGTTCGTCCTGTCCTTGACTTCAGGGAGTTGAATCCTTTTGTGAAATGTCATACAGGCAATGATTTCGTGGATGTGTGTAGCGAGACTATCTGTAGGTGGCAGCAGATGAATGGGACATCTACAAATTGTGGATCTGAGGGCAGTGTACCTGGAGGTTTATGTAGCAGAGGAGCTGCGGCAGTACCAACTAGTAAAATATGGGGGAAATATATTGTTTAACCAGACTGCGATTTGAACCATGTTCAGCCCCACGGATTATGACGAAGATCTTGAAGACAGTGCTGAAGTAGGATGAAGTGGTTGAAAAGGGCATGGATTTATATATTGATGATGTAGTAGTGGATGACACCATCGTGCCAGTGTCAGAGGTAGTAAAACAACTATAGATGGAAGATGATTCCTAAATGATAAACTTACTTGAAGCAAAAGTCAGCAGCATGTTTGTAAAATTGACACAGGTTGCCATCATCAGGTGGAGTAGAACAGAAGAAGATGTCAGGGCATAGGTTATATTGGCCTCCTTTGCAGAATTCACACATGCGACATGGTACCCCAGGTTCAATGGCCACGCGGTCACCTGAGGAGTAAAAACAACGGAGTTGGGCTAAACCAAGTGCGGATCACAAGAACATAGAATTTCGTAAGCAATAACTGAACTTTAGAAAAGCTTAAGGAAGAAGCTGACTCTGAGAAAGTATAAAGTTGATATCTAAGGAAAAACAGACAGCAATCAGTTTTTGGAATTTGATGTGGAAGAAAAAAATAAAAAAATAAAAACAAAAAATAAATCTTTCAATTCATTGCCCTGGCTCACTCTTGCAAGAAAATCATGGTCATTAATTTAACCCACAACTCACTTTGTCAAGAGATTTTGTGGAAGGAGTCTTGGGCAGTGTTAGGTTAGGTGTAGTTCAAGGGGCTCTCTGTCCCCTTTAAAATGATTGCATCTGAGGTAATTGGTATTTGTTGCCATGACAATTTTGGTAACCTGACTGTAGGCATGGCAGAGCAATTCTTCCTTGTCTTAGGAGCAATTTTTCTGTTGTGCTGATTTCTTGAGGTTTGGTGAAGTATAGAATTTGGCTGTCTATTGTGTAGTGCATGTTTTGTGATCTGTATGTATAGGCATTTTAGTTTGGACATGACATGGGGTACTGAGGATGTGTATGGCCTGGACTTCAGATCCAGATTATAAAAAACTAGATAACACCTTTGCTTGCAAGTTTTAAACCTGAAATGATGTACATCTTATTCCTCAACAATAACATACCCATACAATTTCATTACTATTTTATACTCAACTTTTCATTCAAATCAGATTCATTAGATTGTCATTATTGAAAGTATCAAATTAATGTAACATACCTGTGCATGTATATGATGCAATACTCACAATGCATAATAAACAATGTACAACCTTATATACATGCATATACCAACAGCTTTTTCCCCCTTACAAGGGAGGTAGCCAAAAAACAAAGGCATAAACTCCACCCCCAGCCATTCCATCCCCACATACTCCAATCACATCCACCCCCTTCCCTCCTGGATGACAGGTAATCCCTGTATCTCACCCACTGTCCTGAGTCAGAAGCAGTGTCGCACGACACAGCACATCCACAGCAAGGCCACTTCATTAAACTGGCAACCCCCCTCTGCAGAAATGGGGAAAACACGGAGAAATCCCTTCGGGCTGCGTCAATTTATTTTTCACACATACTCCCTCACCCTCCATCCTCAATCCAGTCCCCCTCATGCATCACATCATCATCCATACACAACCCTTCTCCACTCACCCCTATCTTCTGTTCTCTCCTGTCCTTCTTCAACAGACATTCCTCTCTTTCCCAATGCCCTTCTTACCCCATCCATCTCATCCTTGGTTTCCCCCTCATGTTCACTCCTTCCACCTCTGCCTTCCACACCTCTTTTACTAATCTTTCTTCATTCTTTCCATGTGTCCAAACCATCTCAATACTCTTTCATCAACCCTATCTCCCAACTCCCTTTCCATCCCCGTTCTTCTCCTCACCTTGTTTCTCACTCTCTTCAGCCTAGTAACCCCTATCATACTTCTCAGACACCTCATCTCAAACACATTCAAACTCCTCCTCTCTGCCTCTCTTATGTTCCATGTTTCTGCCTCATACAGTACTGTTGGCACAATCACTCACAATCTCCTCTTAGCATCCATTCCCAAATGTCTATTTCTCACTACACTTTTTAATCCCCTTTCTACATTCTACCTCCACCTCCACTCCTCCCTTTCCTGTTATATTTACACCCAAGTATTTAAAGCTATCCACTTCTTCCAGTCTCTCCCTTAATACTCACTTCCAATTTGCTGCCACATTCTCCCCTTTTACATATATATACACACAAAAAAGGCAACAACCAAACTGGCATTGAGGTCACTAAACAGGGTAGATTATATTGACAGATGAGATCTCTTGACTAAAGATAGGAGGGCTTTAAGAGGTCATGAGAACAAATTAAGGAAGAATACATGTAATAAAGATGTGAAATACGGTTTTCCATATTGATGTATAAATATCTGGAATAACTTAGAAGATGATATAGCCCAAGCTCAAACAAAACATGAGTTCATATCTATGATCATTCTAATTGGAAATCAAGGATATAAATCAAGTTGAAACTATACATGAATTTTGGGCTAGGTATGATTAAATTGGAGAGGAAACAGGACACAATGAGCATTGCTTCTTTCCTGTACAAGAATACAAAGAAAAAATGGGAAGAGGACTGGGGCAAAATTAAAATATTTTACTGGAATGGTAAATCAGTGAGAAATTTGTAAGTAAATTACCCCCCCCCCAAAAAAAAAAAAAAAAAAAAAAATAGAATAAAAATAAATAAATAGATACATGAATAAAAAAGGGGAAAAGAAGCAGATAAAAATCTTTAAAAATTCTTATACAAATTTAGATGGTTTATTATCAGCAAAATTAAAATTACATGATTATTTATGGGATAATAAACCATATTGTGCTTAGTTACAACAGTTATAGGAAAACATAGAATTCAAATAGGCAAACATAAACATAAATTATGAAGAAAGGACATAACAGAAAGAACTGGAGGAGTGATGATAGAGGTAAAAAATTGCATTAAAGTGGGTGGAGAAGTAGAAATGGGAGAAGGTATGGCTGTAATTATGAATATTGAAATAAAAAACAAAGAGGGTAGAACAAGAGACATATCAGTGGCATACATCACTCCCAAGACAAGAGAATGGAATAAAGCAGAATACAACAATCTAATCATCAACACAAGCAATTATAAGTGGTTATAGAGAAAAGTGAAAATCCCCTATGGGTGATTTCAACTGTGGAGAAGTAATCTGGGAAGAACAGGAGACAGAAGGTAAAAGAATGTTGGGACAATATATTAATGAATAAGGCCATGAACAATGTAATGACCCAGTGGGTAAAAAAACAACATGATACAGTGGAGGGATATCTCCTGATTAAAAACATGAGGGCTTTAAGAGGTCATGGAAGTAAATTAAGAAAGACCACATGTCGAAAGGATGTGAAGAAATACAGTTTTCTATATAGATGTATATGTGAAATAACTTAGGAGATATAGCCCAAGCTCAAACAATACACAAGTTCAAATCTAAATATGATAATTAGAAATCAAAGATATAGATTAAATTGGAACCATACATGAATCTGAGTCTAGATATGTTAGAAAATTAGAGAATAGGAGACGCGACCCAACAAGCATTGCACCTTTCCTGTATACCACAATTAGGTAAATACAATAAACCTACATGACTGGGTCTGATCCTAACTAAAGAATAAGTGATAGAAATACTAGATTACTGATACCCATTATGTAAGCAATCATGTGGTTTTGTATTTTGTGCTGGAAGCTGAGAAAACAGAAAAATAATGGAAGTATACAGACAAGGAAGATCTTTCAAAGGCAAACTTTGACAAACCTTAACATTTTAAAGATGCACACTGGGAAGAATTTTAAAAAACTACAAATATTGGTGTCACAGAATCATGGATAAACACATCCGTCTGGGACTTTTTAGCAGAAATTGACTTATCAAGATACTTTGTCTTCTGTTATGACAGAGAAAATAGGAATGGTAGCAGAGTTTTACTATGCATTAAGACTAGTCTTTATGCTAGCACTAAATCTAATGTTGCTATCAACAACACTGATATCATTTGTGTAAAACTGCATAGTATACACAGTACAATTGTGGTTGGATTACTATATATACCACCTAGCCAAACTAAAGAAACGTTACATAATCAATAGATGAAATAGGATACTACCATATGAAACCACAATTTTTGGCAACTTTAACTTGCCAGTACAAAATTGGGGTTGTCGGCTGACACATCAATCAGGATCATACTTATACAAATGTTTATTTGAAAGTGCCCTTTACCAACAATTAGCCAACATGTGGTGATCAACATTTTGGATTTGATTTTAACAACTGACAATAAGCTTGTGAAAAATCTAAACAGTGAACCAGAATTTAGTTCAAGCAATCATGGAATATTACATACATATACCAAAGGCTTTTTCCCCCTTACACGGAGGGTAGCCAAAAAGAAAAAGGCATAGAAAATACTCCCACCCATTTCATTTCCCATATATTCCACTCCCCTCCACCCTCCTTCCTATCTTGGCACCTCCTGGATGACGGGTCATCCCTGCATCCTGTCCATTGCCCTGGGTCAGAAGCAGTGTCGCAAGACACAGCACATCCACAGCACATCCATTCCTAGATGTCTCATTACACTTTCTCATTACACTTTTTAATCCACCAAGGCATTTACTCGCTTCTCTCAATCTACATTCTACCTCCACCCCCACTCCTCCCTTTCCTGTCACATTTGCACCCAAGTATCTAAAACTATCCACTTCCTCCAGTTTCTCACCCTTAACCACTTCAGTACGGGACTTAAATCTCGCGGGCAGCAGCCAATGCCAGCCGTATGATGTAACGTAATAATATTCGCATCATAAAATATAGTCGCCGCTTATATCGATCGTTCTCTCTTTCACCCGCGAATTTTGAAAACCACAGAGAATGGGATTCAGGGCGCATTTGGGAGAATGTAAAAACACAGGGGCGACTACAATAAATATAATCAAGACGCCGATATGGCAGCGTCGCGAATCCACTTGCTCCTCATGACGCCTACGTGTGCGGCACCGTATGGAAGGGGTTAATGCTCACTTCCAGCCTACTGTCACTCTCTCCCCTTGTACATCTCATCACCTTACTTTTGCCCACATTTATCTTCAGCTTCCTTCTTTCACACACCTTCTCAAACTCTGTCACTAACTTTCTCAATCCCTCCTCTGATCCTGCTACAAGTGCAGTGTCGTCAGCAAACAACAGCTGGCTCACCTCCCACTTTTCTCCATTTTCTTTAATCATCTCCAACTCCTGACCCACTACCCTTGCATTCATCTTTTGCACCACCCCATCCATGTAAAGATTAAACAGCCAGGGAATATTAACATTCAATATTAATCTAAAACAATATAATGAAGTTATCAGTCTAGAAAAAGTTATTGATTACAGCAGGACCAAGTTTGATCATTTCAGAAGGAAACTGGCAGTTGCAGATTGGAGTATAATTAGTTTGAGTGATAATATCAATGAAGCATGGGTATTGTTCACTTGTGCATACAATAAAGCCATTGAACACTGTGTTCCCTTTATAAATAAATGTTCATGATCCAATGCAAAGCCAACATGGATGAATAAGGAAATTGAAACAAGTCTCACACAAAAGATGTACCTATTGTAAATATATTGCAACAAAAAAATCAAACTAATAGACTACCTGCATGAAGCAAAAAAATCAGAGCAAGAAAGGGTTCAAGGAATATACAACTCACTCTAGTAAGTCATATCCAATAGAATTTTATAGCTATGTAAATAAAAAGAAAGTAATTATTTCTAACATTGGTAATCTCGTATTACAAAATGGTGAACATACAAATAATGATATAAAACTGGTCTGCATCTTAAATAATCTTTTCAGATCTGTTTATACAAATGAAGATAATAGCAGCTCTCAGAACAATATCTGTACTAATGATAAGATAAAAGCTCATTTTTCTTTTCATGAAGTTGAAGTTGCACATTAGACTGATAAAATAAAAATAAATACAAGGCCAAGACCAAACAAGATCTTCCCAGGGATTTTAAAAGAAGCTCACTATGAAATTTGTAAACCATCAACAATCTAATTCCATAAATAACTTAAATTACCTCAAGAATTGAAATTGTCCAATGTCTATCTATATACCAAGGGCTCTTTCCCCCTTATAAAGCAGGTACATATTCCATTAAATTTAGACACTAATTTTCAAAGTGGTTACATTTTAATACTTCACAATACAAAAATAATTTGAACTGAGTAATATATTTCTTACATAAAATCTTAAACAAAAAGATATCTGACAAGGTTATACTGGTGTTCGTAATTCTGTACCTCCTGCAAACTTGCATTTAGTTTTTTTCTCAAGAAGAAAAGTACTGATGCCATTTCTATCTAGGTTACTAGAAATTCATGCTAAACAATATAGCATCCTATCCCAAAGCCTTCTGACAGAGTAATGTTTAGTTTTCAAGAAATATCTGATTTATATGTCTTGAATAGACCTTCCTCCTGTATAGAATACAAGGTATTTTGGTATATGTAAATATGGCAGTGGACAAGGTGCAGGGATGAACCGTCATCCAGGAGGTGCTAAGATAAGAGGGAGGGTGGAGGGGTATGGAGTGTATTCAGGGATGGAATGAATTTATGCCTTTTCCTTTTTGGCTACCTCCCTTGTAAGGGGGAAAAAGCCTTGGTATATGTATGTATGTATGTATATAAATATATATAAGATCAGTTTGAAGTTTTCTGCCTCTGAAAGTATTCATTAAAATCCAATTTCAACAATGTTATATCTAATGTACCTGGTTTAAGGTTCTTGACATTCTGTCCACACTTGACGACAGTTCCTGCAGCCTCATGACCCAGCACCATTGGAGCCTTGACTACGAAGTCACCAATGGCTCCTTTCGTCAGGTAATGTACATCTGAACCACAGATTCCAACCTTACCCATACGCAGTAAGACCTCTAAAAACAGAGACAAAAATGTATTAGCATTCAGATGTGATGAGTCAAATAAAAGTCCATCCAATCCTCAATTTAACAGAAAAAAGTGGGTAGCATCAGTCCAATAAATATAATGACTTCAATATGTTTCCTGTAATTCAATATACTTACCAAGGACTGTGAAACTGGGTTCTTGATGTGTATGATTGTAAAATGGGGGGACTCGGAAATTCATTCTTAACCACTGGATTTTGTTTCTTGCTTCCAAAATACATTAATTGGGGGGTTCCATTCAATAAAGGACCAAGTGTATACTCAATTAAATGGGCTACAGATCAATGAAAGGTCTTCTGCAATGAATCATCAGAGAACCATTTCCCCAGCACCCACCTTCAAAACCTATTGATACTTTCATCTGGAGGTGCAGTGCCAAAGGAATAACAATGAGTCCCAGGACTGCGACCCAGATTTCTATCAACTCTATTTCCTGATTACTTTTTCAAATAAGATAAACAAATTGTTGCCCGTTCCCCACCTCCTCCTCCTCTTGTTGACTGGTGACAAAACAGATCCACACTAATTTAGCGCTAAACCAAGTCTGGCATTTCTTCCTACTAACACATTCCTCATAAATCTCAACCAACAAAGATTTCAATGAGATAGTGCCACCTAAAAAACAGTAATGGTGGTAACAGACACAAATAATGCTTTTGACAGTTTCCATCCTGTCAAAAAAAAATCATAGAAACTGAAACCTAACAACGACAAGAAACTATTTAAAAAATTTCAAACCAGCAGAGTGCAAAGTCATTGAGCAACCACCTACCAGGGACCAAAAGGTCATACAATGGGGTCATCTAAGTAACAAAGCTAACACCAATACTATTCCCCATGCTAAATTCAGAGCACATCAGAGCTCTCACCTATGTAGATGAGCAAACAATATTAGCCCAACACAACTACAAAATGGCAGCCAAAAGCATACAAATTTACCTCAATTAACTAGAAATTTAGTTGATACAAAACATCTCCATCCCCAGAGGTTCTGTGTGATAATGCTTACCTGACTCAAACAAATCCAAAAGACACTAAGCAATTAGATAATATGGTGAGTTTCTCACAATGTACCTAGTACATAAAATATTGGACCTCACAACTGACTCGTATATAAATTCATTTTCAGTCACATCTTTTCTAATCTCAATGTTAAAGTTCTCTTTCCCTGAGAACTTCCATGACTTGCTGATCACCTAATTTGCTATGGGTTGACTTAAACTTTATTTTCATCAGACATGAGCCATTCCTCTTATACTGACCTAACCTAAACACCTTGGCAATCTGATTTGTTGCATATAAAGGTAATTTTCCTGGACTTTTGCATCTCACAATCCTGGCATACCTTCCATGAAGTAATATGGTCTTTCCACCAGCCAAAAATTATGATATATCTGGACTTACCAACTACATCTCTGATAAGATATTTATTCATTTATTTATTGAGAGAAGCAAGTAAATGCCTTGGGGGGATTAAAAAGTGTAATGAGAAACAAACATTTGGGAATGGATGCTAAGAGGAGCTTGTATGATGGAGTGATTGTGCCAACAATACTGTATGGGGCAGAAACATGGAACATAAGAGAGGAAGAGAAGAGGAGTTTGAATGTGTTTGAGATGAAATGCCTGAGAAGTATGGTAAGGGTTACGAGGATTGATAGAGTGAGAAACAAGGAGGAGAGTGGGGGGTGGAAAGGGAGTTGGGAGATAGGGCTGATAAAAGAGTAGTGGGATGGTTTGGACACACAGAAAGAATGAGTGAAGAAAGATTAGTAAAAGAGGTGTGGAAGGCAGAGGTGGAAGGAGTGAACATGAGAGGTGACCAAGGAGGAGATGGATGGATGGAGTAAAGGGGGCATTGGGAAAGAGTCTGTTGAGGAAGGAAGGGAGAAGACAGAAGATAGGGATGAGTGGAGAATGGTTGTGTATGGATGATGTTGTGATGCATGGTAGGGAGTGGGTGAGGGAAGGGGGGAGAAGGGAGTATGTTTGACTGATATTTTGACGCAGCCCGAAGGGACTTCTTCCCATCTCTTTTTCTGCATGAGGAGGGATGGGCAGGAGAGGTTGCCAATTAAATAATTTGGCCTTGCTGTGGATGTGCCATGTCTTGCTATATTGCCTCTGACCCAGGACAGTGGGTGAGATGCAAAGATGACCTGTCATCCAGGAGGAGCCAAGATATTAGGGAGGGAGGGGGATGGATGAGAGTTGATTATGTGGGAATGAAATGGGTGGGAGTGGATTTTATGCCTTAGTTTTTTGGCTACCTCCCTTGTAAGGGGGAAAAAGCCATTGGTATATGTATTCATTTTATTAATTTAATATATTTATTATCATTATCTACTTTTTTTTTTTTATAATAAACTTTACTACTCTTTCTTCTAGCCCAACCTTTTTGGCTTAAATCTAATCTTGGCTTAAATCCAATCTTGGCCAGGCTTGGTGCCCCAAAATGTGAATACATGTAGTTTTGCGCCCTAAAACAGTAGTTTTCAGGTTTATGTATCATCAAAGCAGTGCTGCAGCAAAGATATAAAGCAAACTGATGAAATAATTTTGGGATAAATATTAGAGAGATAAATTCCCTTTTAAAAAAAACTAGATGAAATTTGTATGGTTGGTTTTGGACAACATGAAGGAGGAACATCCCTAAGATAAGCCAAATTGCACACTTTCTCTACAAGCCCACAATGTTCACCAAATTCAAAATCATATTTTCAATGGTGTCCTTGTTATTTCTTAGAGTTTTGAATCTGTTTTTAATTTCCAACTAAAATTCCTTCTTGTCTTTAACCTTCACAAGGCTTATTTTCTTTTTCAAATTCAGTTTATTTCTCTCACCTCTGATACTAAATTTTGCTGTGCGGCCCAAGATTCTATGGTTGCTACCTATATTTACTTTATCTATGACCATAGCATTGCTAATGATTTTGCTCTCATCTCCTAATATAAAGTCTATTTTGTTCTTTGTTGTTTCATTTAACCTTCTCCAGGTACATTTACTACCTACACACTTTTGAAAGAAAGTGTTCATTATTCTCATGAATTTCTCTGTAAAATTGATCATTTCTCTCACCTACTACAAGCTTCCCAATGCATGATCCATCTATGATCTTCTCCACTAAGGATCAAAGTCACCTATTACCAATGTCTAGTTTTTTTTTAATTCATCACCTGGCTATAATCATCATAGGACTCAATTTCATCATCTGAACTCTGAAGTTGGTGTATAAACCTGCATTACTTTTAGTGTGTACCTTTTACACAGCCTTATCACATTCCAAGCTACCTTATTTGATAAACTACTTAACTTCACTACATTACAGGCAACCTCTTAAGTTTATCAAGATTCCCATTCAACTTGATGTTTCTTTTTCAAATTGGCTCTATAGGTATATATTTCCCTTATTTACATGAATTACAGTTTTACTTTCATCAATCTTACATCAATATTCTGTACCTTAAAAAATTAATTAAATTATATGTGACAACTGGCAAAGTTTCAAACACCCTGGATTTCTCCAGGCCCCCATGTTGCAGGACCACCACTACCAGGTACTCATCATTGGTCCCAATGGATTTCTACAGAGAATCATGTACTATCAGTATAGTCCCAAACTTACCATTATCTCCAGGTGTTGGGATTGGCCTCTGCTCCTGAAAGAAAAAGATTTCCAAAAATGAAAATATGTATATACTAAATAGAAATACTTACTAAAACTTTCAGAAATTCTTGCCACATTTTTTCTAATTTTTTTCTGAAGTGACCCGAGTAAGAGATTACATTCCCACAAGATTAGATGTGTTACTAACCAAAGAGCCAGATATCATCAGCTCAATGAACTACCTTTACCTAATCGCCCAGTGGCAGAAGCCCTCTTTTATACACAACTATCTTTTCATTTTCTTACAGACATTCTTCCCCTCCCACAAAAACCAATCCCGCACGAGCTGGTGGTCTTACATAGCTAGTCCACTAGTCCACCTTTACCCAATAGGAAAAAGTGACCATGTAGCAATTGAATTTCAACTGGAGGATGAGGATACAGAGCCAAGGAATTAACTATACAGGCAAGGGATACTCAATTTTTGGAAAGCAGATTATTTGGGTTGAAAAAGAATTCTTTGAAGAAGCAAACTGGGAGGAATTCATGAATACCACAGGAATAAGGAGGAAATGGGAAACCTTTCTTAACATTTACAACTGGAAAGTGAGGAAGCATGTGCCAAAGACTAGTGGAACATAGAGGCAGAAACAAGACTGGTTTAACAAAAATTGCAAGACTGCAAAAAGGCCAGGGACATGACCTGAGAAAAATAGAGGAAGAGAAGAAACAATAAAACAACATTTTACAGACAATCTAAGAATAACTATACAAGAATTCGCAGGGAGGAAGAAAGCAATTTTGGGTACGGTGTAGTTGATAAATGCAATAATGAACCGAAACCGTTTTACAGGTTTATAGATAATAAAGACACAGGGAAGTAATCACCAAGTTAATAGTGGGTGGTGAGGTCTTTGAAGAGACCTAAGCTCAGCCAGGAGTAATGTCTGAATGTTTTATATTGGTTTTCACAAAAGAGAACACTTATTTGGAGGAATGTTAGGGGAGCAAAAAAAACAGATTTAGAAGATATAAATGTAGAAGTAAGGGAAGTGCTTAATCTCTTAGGATCATTGGATGCAACTAAAGCTTCAGAACCTGACAGTCTGTGACGTGGCCTTAACACATGCCATAAAATAACTTGACCCCCAAACAATAAAATAATGCACTGTGGAAATTGAATGTTTTTTTTAGTTGTGCACACCTACGCAATATAGTATTAGAAAATTAAATATTAATTTTGGAAATTATAATACATGAATGTAATTTAATTTGGATGCAGGTAGAAACAACTTCACTGTGTAGTTAATGAATGGAATAAACTTCCTGCAGAAGCAGTGCAATGTAGTTCAGTTCGAAGCTTTAAGAATCATTTAGATAAATACCTAAGCAAGATGCTGTAATGCCTATCATTTTTATATTATTTGTTTATTTTTATCATTTGCCCATTTATTATTGTTTGATTCTAATTTATTATTAGTTATGTCAATTCATTATTATTTACTATTACCTGTTTATTATTTAACTATACCTATGCATTTATTTATATTATTTATTATTTACATTATTATAGTTTTTATTTATTCATTTATTTGTTTATCATTATTATGATTTTTCGCATCCGACCTAGATATGGACCAAAAGGTCTCCTGTCGGCATGCTCCGCCTATGTAATCCTTTTGTAAATCCTTTGTGATGTGCAATTTTCTTGGCGGAAAAAAAAATGCTACAAGCAAATCTACTAACAAACAAAGACGCTATGATACGGTAGAGACGCCATGTTGTCATCAGTCTAGTCCAGTCACTCTCAGTTAAACGATGACTTTCAATTTGTGGACCGGGTGTTCTCCAACTCCAGGTGACGTTAATAAGCGTCGTTACAAAGACAACATGGCTTCCTTGCACATTATGAGAGAACACGGGATTATGTCGTCGTCTGTTAATTGCCCGAGGTACAATAACAATCAGGCCGTCAGCATCCGTGACGACGACGACGACCAGAATGATCTTTAGAATTTGAGATATAGAATTGCTAAATCTAGGTTAGGTTACGTAGGTTAGATTAGGTCGGTTATGTTAAGTTAGACGAATTCATCATTCTTTCATTTCTTCGACCTCGGCATCTATCAAAATAAACATGGCGTATCATTCAACCGCCGCGACTTCGTTCGTTAGTAAATCTGTTTTTAGCAACTTTTCTGTTATTGATTTCCGCAAAGAAAATCGCATATTACGTTGATGTATTATAATTTACAAAATTAATAATTAATTTTCTATTGCTATATCGCGTAGGTGTGCATTTCTAAAAATTTACCTCGAGTTTTCACTGGCTGAAAAACGCGATTTTTTCCCTTGGTCGTTCGCCCGTTGCACATACACGTTCAGTTCGGCACATGCGTTGGCAAATTAATGTAAAGCATGCTCGACTTGTCGAGCAACTTGTGTAACAACTGAGTGAAATGCCCATGCCAGCAGGCGTGTAGCTGCGGCCGAAGCTGTCACATTCGGAGAAATGCAGGATTCGAACCCACAACTAAATGAAAGCGAGACCAGCATGATTCCGATTATCCCAAAACGCACACAAAATATACTTTGCTAAACAAAACTTTGTATATATCCATGACTCAGTAACGTGGCTATTTTATTCCCGCAGTTGTTATACAACATAATTCTAAATTTGGTTTTGTCGATAAAAAAAAAAAAAAAAAAAAAAAAAAAGAGGGAGGGGCGCACTAATACATTCCAGGAAACTTATGGACCTATTCATCACACAAACCCACAACACCATTTTTTCCTTATATTCAAGTGTCAACGTATTTTATAGAAAATCATGCCGTATTTTCAGGTGTTTAGATTTTGTTCATTAATCCGTTCAACACGGTGACAGTTCAAAGACTTTATCCTGGCAAAGACCAATCGAATGTTACGTTTGACTGGCGTGACTGGGGTCTCGATTGATCGATGGACCGTTCATCAGGCTGGTGATCCCTCCCTTATCCCACCCCCTACTAGCTATAAAACAGGAAATGGCAACGATAATGTCGTCTCTCATTTTACTGTGATATAGTTTAATGCTAGATGGTGTGGAGATGTTGTTCTTGCTTGAACATTATTTCTCTTACATTCCATCTTTCACCAGATTATATGCAAGCATAATATATGGTATAATCTGAATCCATGAATGAATTCGCTGTCGTTTCCCGTGTTTTCGATCATGTTAAAGTTAGGTTACGTTTGGCTTGGTTGTTTTAGAACCTGAATTGAAATACCGCCAAATATTGGCTAGAATTTCCTAAATACCGCCATACAAATGGTGTTCCTGTTAGACGTCCCCTCATGTTTTAAGATATATTTGACTTTTCTTCAATAACTTTTATTAACGGGCCCCACCCCCCAGATATGAAGGTGTCTGCCTTAATTAATTCATCAATAAAATATATAATATTCTCGGGTGAAAGGCATTTGGCCACTACACTCAAAGCCAAACTTGAAAATTGATGGTCGTATCTATTTGTCTAGTTTCATGTTATAATTCCTTGATTCTGCCAGGCCTCTCTTCCGAACTCTACATTTTATGCATTTACAACTTCCCTTGGCAAGTTGTTCCACATATCTACTTTAGCATGTTTTTGCAGTCTTGTTATGTAATGGTTACTTCTAATTTCATACTAATTGAAAATAAGCCACTCGACACGACAAAACTACACTCCAGCATAGCAACAGAAAACGTACGTTGCAAGTAAGCTACAAATATTTAAGCTACAAATATATTTCTCAGTTGACAGTTAATTACACCAATAGCATATAATGCACTGTTTCTTTCCAATACGTTACTCTGTACGATGCATACATACTTACCAAACGGAGGTCATTTTTCGCATGCAGAACTGCAGACAAGTTACCCTCTGCCATGACTGTATCTGAACTCACGACTAGAAGTACGAACTACGAAATTCGAAGTTTTCTATCAGTAGCATCTCAACTATTTTTAGACTTCTTTTATAACCCCCAAAATGTGATAATTATGCAATACAACTTTTACTATACACATCTAAATATTTTTACTCTTTCCTTCTGATAAACACAATTATCTGGAACAAAAATATTTAGTCTGTGATATGAAAAAATTATATTGTCCGAATACCATCAAAAGTACGCAGCAGACACCAAGTCTTGTTGCGAGGCGCCACCTGTACTTAAAGTTACCAGTGACCGTCACATGACATTGTCGATCAAGGAGCACCAACTTCCTATATCTCCCGCCAGCCTCACTATATCGTATGTGCCATTATCCATTCTCCCCCAACGTAGTTTATGACGCTAATCATGATTTGTATCGTCTGCCCCTCTTGCTCTCTTCCCTTCCATTCTTCCAAGTAAACAATCTCTATCTAAATCTCCATACCACAGTATATGTCCCAGAAGAAAAAAATTAACTGTCTCCCCTTAATATCTTATCAGATTTCTCTACACTCCGGCATTTCAGAGAATTCTGAGCATTCATCTGTAAACCCACATTTCTGTGGTTTTCGATTTCTTGCTGTATTATTTGATTCTCCATGTCTCGCATTCATAAATCGACATCTGGACAGTGGGGTTGGACAGATCCACCAGAATGGAAACCACTGTGGACTACCTTCCTGAAGCCAGCGTTTCCTCTCGAGAGCTACTATGCTGTGGATGTAAAAAAGGCTGCAGAGGTCACTCCAACTGTAACAAGGCACCCTTGAGGCCTGCGCTCTGTCAGTGTGGAGGCGATTGCGCTGCCTAACCAGTGACACTTGCATGTGTTGAATGCATGGTTGAATAAATTACCCTGACTTAAATCATATATGTGTGTTACTGCACAGGGGGTTTGGGGAGGGGGGGCATTAGGCCATGCTCCCACCCCCAGGATCTATGCTGGTGCCCCCAAGTGACAAAATAATGGAGTAAAGTTTTTATATATCTAATAAAATCAAAGCTTCTATGGCGCCCGTCTTGTGTGCCCTCCCCCCCCCCCAGAATAGCTATCTAGATCCACCTCTGTGTTACTGAGCAACTCTTTTAGATATATTTTATTACTACAATAAAGAATTTAAGAATACAAAAGCTTTAAACCACTTGAGTCCTGTAATGCTGAAGGTAATGTCCACATTTATGAAATTTATAGTACTTACTGGTGGCCATTTTTCAAAATGGCCGCATATGCTTCCTGGGCAGGGTTCGAGATGGCCCTATATCTGAAAATCTTCATAAGGGTCTACTCTAACATCCTGCCAAATTTCATGCCTTTAACCCAATTTGAACAATTATGTCATCCGCCTGACTAGGAACCACGCGCTACTTATGAACCCTTGGTCTAAGTGTGCCACATTCCAATAATCTTGCTGTATATAATAACCAACATTGTTCCACTATATGGCATGCAATATCACAAATCATCTTGCTGTATATGATAACATCATGTTTCACTATATGGCATGCAATACCACTAAAGAACAAAAAATCACGTGGTTGTAGAAATATCACAAGAAGGAAAATACACGGTTGTAGAAATTAAGCTAGACGTAACCATTGGAAAGCAGTATCATGTAAGGAAGTTTTGTCTTTTTGTCTTGTAGTTTTGGTATTAATACTATGGCCTGTCTAGGTACTCGCCGCAAGGTGAGAAGTACATGTGAAGTTTCTTTGGTATGTTGGAATAACTGGTTGTGAATGAAGTTTAAAATCAATGTAATCAGTTCGACCATACTCATCTTCCCCTTACCGCCTTCACTTCCACCAGGATTTGTCAACCTGCATTTTTTAGCATGTCCTCTGTACCTGACTCCCTCCTACCCCCTTAATTTCTTTCCAAAACCTCTTTTCATTCTTTAAAAAAAAATGTCATACTCCTACACCATTTAACATCTGCTTTCCTCTTTGCCTCTTTTTTTCTTGTTTTGCTTCTCTCCTTTTCTTGTACATCTCATATGCTTCCCGATTCCTATTTTGCAACTAATCAACGTATGCTCGCTTCCTTCTGTTCTACTACCATCTTCACCTTATCCTATCACTCACTACCTTTCTATTCCCTCCTCCCCTCTTGTTCCGCATACCATCTTTGCACACGTCAATTCCTCCTTGAAACAAACCAATTCCTCTTCTACTACCACCTTTACCCTTTATTGCCTCCCACACTTTCCTCAGCTACTCCTGGTATTCTTTCTCCTTTCCTTCTTATTCGAATTATTAACTCTAAATACTTCTCTACCTTCCCCCTTTTGCTCTTTCACTATTTTCCACTCTCAGCTTCCCTTCTACCAAAAAAAAAATATATGACATTCCCCCACTCTCCCCTAAAAACATGGACATCCAGAATTCTTTCTATCCTTTGGATAATAATACATAGTCCATCATGTTTTACCAACCACCTTTCCATCCACCATTCTTCCCCATGTATACTTATGTTTGACACTCTTCTTCAACACTGTTTGCCCACGCCTGTGGGGAATTTGGGCTAACGATCAGTATTAGGAAAACCAACGCCATGGGCCAGGACGCCCCTGCATCACCATCGACAACGAGGATCTTGAGATCACCGACCATTTCACGTACCTGGGTTCAACAGTTGCCAGCAACCTGTCGCTCGATGACAAAATCTCCAAAATGCCCCGCCAAGCCCGCCGCCGTCATGGTGAAGTTGAGCAAGAGAGTATTGGGCAAAAACCAGCTGGCAGTAAACACCACGCTCAAGGTGTACAAGTTTCGTGTCCTCAAACACCATGCTGTAGGATGGTGAGCCATGGATCACGTATCCCAGACAGGAGAACCGCCTGGAAAGCTTCCACCTTCGCCCTATCTTGGGCATCACGTGGCAGGCCAAGGTCACCAACATGGCAGAGCTAGAGAAAGCAGGCTTCCCTTGCATGCACCTCATGCTGTCAGCATCGCTTGCAATGGTTTGGGCACGTGCGAACAGGCATTAACCTAAACAATTGAGAAGTGGCGGCAGCTGACCTCGGCATTTGTAATTGTTGATTCGAACTACGTGTTCTTTTCTTTATCTGCACTTCTTGTATATTGATTCAATGTCAAATAAAATGACTTACCGTGGCCACTGGCGCCGCGCTGTGCAGGAGTCACGAGAGGCAAGGAAAAGATGAATTTTCAGCTAGAGAACAAATACACACATACACACACACACACATATATATATATATATATATATATATATATATATATAAACATAAATGTAGTAGCACATTTGTTCATATTACACAAGAAACCCACATTCGGAGAACAGGAAATTCGAATAAAAGATTCTATATTTCGGCTACCAACTGTAGCCCTTTTCCTGAAGAGGGTTACAGTTGGTAGCCGAAATATGTAATCTTCTTTTATTCGAAATTAATTTTCTACGACTGTGGGTTTCTTGTAATATATATATATATATATATATATATATATATATATATATATATATATATATATATATATATATATATATATATATATGACAGATGAGCGGTGGGCTGGCAAGGTAAACACAGAGAAATGTTTTATTTTTATTTCTTACGTTTTGTCCTTACTAGGACTTCAGAGAACAGAGATGTGTGTGTTTAATTTGGGAGAGAGGCTCCCACGGGCTTTAGGTGTGAGCCCGTTTGGTGGGTGATTGTACATACGAGTGTGTGTGGGCCCAGCCACACACACTCATACATTCACAAGATGTGCACACGCATAAGAATGCGCATGCACATCTCCGTGAATGCACCCTTCTCAATATAACTGAATTTGATGGTAGGTGGTGACATCTTGGTATATATAATGTAAGAAAAGGGGAGGGGGGTGATCCAATGTATGAGTGTGTGTGACCTTGGCCACACACACTCATACATACATTGGATGTGCATACGCATGCAATATGCGTATGCACATCACCATGAATACACCCTTCCGGACAATAAGCATATATATATTGAAATTAAAGGGGGTGTGATTCAATGTATGAGCGTGTGTGGCCTTGGTCACACACACTCATACATACATTAGATGTGCATACGTATGCAATATACGTATGCACATCGCTATGAATTCACCCTTCCGAACAGAGACATGTATATATAATAATTAAAGGGGGGGCTGACACTCCACCAGCCGACGCAGTTCAAACTGACTTAAGTGGCTGCATAGGCGGCGCACAAGACCCTCAGATGTTGTCGGAGGCCCTCTCCTCAGAAAAGCAGTTGCGGGGCAATGCTTGAGGTAGTGGTTAAGGGTGGCTTCAGGGTGGCGGCAATGATGGCATCTCTTTTCTTCTGGTGTGGGGTTCGTCTTGATTTGCCAGAAACAACGGTCCTCCAGCCGCAGACGGAAGAGCAGAGTTTCCACTTTTCTAGGTGTGGAGCGAGGAAGTACAAGGGGCTCGTAGTCTGTGACTGCCCTGTACCACCTCGCCCTCTCTGACACCTCTGCCTCCAGTCTGTGCTCGAGGAACCGTTGTACCTGGTTAAGAGCCCTGGTGCGTAGGCGCAACTGATTTCTGCTGAGAGAGAACAGAGAGAAATCGATATCTTATATACCAGCCGAAGATTTATCCCGTCCCTCTGCGGCCAACCTCATTCCTCCCACCTCTCCGTTCAGCTTCGCGAAGTACCTAACAACTCACCGTTTTTAAAAGTTCCTTTAATAAACCAATCCCGAGGGTTGCTACTCGGGAAACGATGTACGCTGCTTCTATTATTGTCCTCGTTTTCTTCGCGAGTCCTTTTCTATTCCGTCCTAATCTGGTACGTAGCCATGGTTGTCTACGTGGACTACTATAGTGGGTTGGAAGTCTGGTGGGCACTGACGTAAATTTTGTGCTCACTTGTCCAACTTTTAACATCCCTTTTCTGCTGCATTTCCTAACCTGGGATGCTAAAATAAATTATAGGGGGTGCTGGGAAACTATGCATATATACACTTTACTTTCTTGTGATAATACTAATAATAATGAACGAGTTCCGTAGGTGCGGCGTAGTACCACTGACAAAAACAAACATTTCACATCACTCACCGCAGCTCCACATTTACGTGACTCACCGAATCAGCCTTATAGCAGAAATGGTCCCGTGCGTATCTTCCGCTTACATCCACCCAGTATTTTCCACTTCTACCCTCTGAAATGTTGCCAAAGGGGAGGATAAAAGCTTCTGCCGATAGACCAAGACAGCACTGTATGAGGCAGAAACATGGAACATAAGAGAGGTAGAGTTTAAATGTGTTTGAGATGAAATAACTGAGAGGTATGGTAGAGGTTACTAGGCTGGATAGAGTGAGAAACATGGAGGTGAGGAGTACAGGGGTGGAAAAGGAGTTGGTAGATAGGGTTGATGAAAGAATATTGGGATGGTTTAGACACATGGAAAGAACGAGTGAAGAAAGATTAGTAAAAGAGCCGTAGAAGGCAGAGGTGGAGGAGTGAACATGAGGGGGTGACCAAGAAGATGAACGGATGGGGTAAAAGGGGCATTGTGAAAGAGGGAAATGTCTGTTGAGGAAGGAAGGGAAAAGCCAGAAGATAGGGGTGAGTGGAGAATGGTTGTGTATGGATGAAGCTGTGATGCATAGAAGGGAGTTGGAGATGGAAGAGTGAGGGAGTATGTGTGAATGATATTTTGATGCAGCCCAAAGGAATTTCTCTCCACATCTTCTCTTTTTCTGCATGAGGGGAAAGAGGGGGGGGGGACCAATTAAATGAAGCAGCCTTGCTGTAGATGTGCTGTGTCTTGCTGCATTGTCTCTGACCCAGACAGTGGGCGAGATGCAAGGATGACCCATCATCCAGGAGGAGCCAAGAAAAGAAGGAGGGGTGGTGAATGGGAGTGGATTTATGCCTTTGACTTTTGCCACCTCCCTTGTAAGGGGGGAAAAAGCATGTGGTATATATATGTCAATCAGAATGTGAGATGGTTTCTAAGAAAATAAGAGGATAGTATTGCAAAGGGAACAATACAAAGAAACAAAATAGTGTATGCTAATGTTGATGGTTTACTATCAGGCAGGTTAGAGATGATTACTTAAGGATAAACAAACCTGATATTGTGTGTTTAGTGGAGACCAGAATTCTAAAAAAAATGTTGGCCTACAGCTGCGGAACAATAGCTACATCTGGAGAAGAGAGATAATTTAATGGGTGGAGGGATAATGTTTGTTGTGAAAAATTACATAAAGGTGGAAGAAGCAAATCTGAATGAAGGCAAGGCTGATCCACCTGAATATTTGAACTAAAGGGCAGAATAAAAGACTTCATGGTGGTATATGCCCCCTCCCAAGACAAGAGCTTGGAATGAAGCTGAATATCAAGAAGATTATTTAACAAAGTAGCAAATTAGTCCTTATTGGAGATTTTGATTGCAGTGAAGTCAATTGGGAGGAATGGGAAGTGGCAAAGCAGATTCCTAGGGAAATACCCAGTTAAACATAGCAATAGAGAATACAATGACTCAATGGGTAAAGTGATTCAGGTAAGAGGAGACATTCCCACATCTGTTACTAACCAGGGCCAGACATCATTAGCTCTTTGAACTACCTTTGCCCCATAGGAAGAAGTGACATTGCAACAACTGAAGTTCAGTTGGAAGATGAAGAAATGGAGCCAAGGAATGAATCACACAGGCAAGAAAGACTCAATTTTGAGTATGCAGATTACTTAGGGTTGAAAATTTTATTTGAAGAAGCAAATTGGTAGGAATTTATGAATACCACAAGAATAAGGAGGAAATAGGAAATCTTTCTCGATATTTACAAACCTGTGAATGAACAAACATGTGTCAGAGATTAGTGGAGGGAAGCAGAAACAGGAATGGTTTAACAAAAGATGTGAAACTGCAAAAAAGATCAGGGCCGTGGCTTTGGAAAAATAGAGCAGTAAAACAAAAGAAACTTAAAAACAAGCTAGAAATGACTATACAAGTAACTGTAGGGAGAAAGAAATGTTGAAAGAGGTGTAATAGACAAATGCAATGATGAACCAAAACTGTTTTACAGGTAATGGTAAATTGAAACACTGGGAAGTAATCAATGGTAAATTGAAACACTGGGAAGTAATCACCAAGTTAATAATGGGTGGTGAGGTCATTGAAGAGGCCTCAACTCAGGCAGAAATAAAGTTTCCAGTCAGTCTTCAAAAAAGAGCTTTTTTTTTTTTGAGGGGAGCAAAAAATTCAGGTTTAGAAGATATAATGTAAGAGTGAAGTAAGTACTCAATCTTTTGGGATCACTCGCTCATTTTTCAATGTAACTCAATTATATGATCACCAAACCATAAACAAACACACCACGGTTGCTGTGCCACCCACGCTCCATCGGCCATCCATCGAAACTCATTCTCACTCTTTATTCAGTTGTGTTTACTCCCTCGGCCCGTGTATTAGTGTCTGTTTTGTACTACTATTTCACATTCACTGTTACTTTTATGAGAGTAATACATAATGTGATGGCTTCTAAGCAGCCTACAACAAATACTACTGGTAAACTAAAGCCCAAAAGACTGAGGAAGAGTTCATCATTGGAGAAAAAACTTGAAATTGGTAAGCACCAAGAGGGAGGTGAAGTGGCTAACTCCATTGCCAGAATCATGCAGTTGCCCGTCAACAAGGAGACAGTTTAAAGAAAGCTGGTGAAACAACTACATTAATGGCAAAGACACTGACAAAGCAAAGGGAACCAATAATAGAGGAAATGGAGAGACTCTTAAGGCTGTGGATTGAAGACTTGTCTCACCGCAGCAATTCTCTTTCTACCTCCCTTGTGACTACAAAAGCTCTCTCAATTTATAATGATCTACATAAGAGGGGATATGAAGTTAAGGATAAGTCAACTTTCAGTGCTAGTAAGGGTTGGTTTGACCATTTTAAAGCATGAGCAGCCCTACACATCAAAATAACTGGTGAAGCAGCAAGTTCTGATGAACCTGCCACTGCAGCATTCATACCAACACTGAAGAAACACACTGAAGAGTGTGGCTACAGTGCCAAAAAGGTGATAAACTAAGACAAGACAGGCTTGTATTGGAAGATGTCATTCAGAACCTTTGCTATGGAGGAGAAAACAATGCCAGGATTTAAAGCATCCAAAGACAGATTAACCCTGGTGTAGACTGGTAATGCAGCTGGGGACTTGAAGCTGAAGCCAGCTCCACATTACAATATTCAAACAAATTTATCAATAATTTTGCAGTGTGGCATGGTGCTCTATCCTGCATGAAAACATCAGCTTGACACTAATTCATGCTGGGTTCAAGTTCATCTAGGATAACCTCAAAGTAGCTGTTCTGTTTCTGGCTAGAAAGAATATTGCCACCGAGTCTTCCCACTTAGGTAGTAAAAGGCTGCTAAAACAGGATGGAGTGAAGGGACTTGGCATCCTGCTTTCTGTAACCCTAAGGGGAACATTCCTATGAGAAGTTATGGCAAAAGAGGGGTCTGAAAGTTTTCCAAACAAAACCCTAAGGTTTGGGTCTTTTAATGTGCATGGGTGTGGTACAGATGAGAGCAAAAGGGAAGAGATAGGCAGTATGTTTGTGGGAGGGAAGATGAATATGTTGGTATTAAGTGAAACTAAGTTGAAAGGGAGGGGTGATTTTGAGTTTGGGAGTGTACAGGGGAGGGTGTCAGGAGTGAGGAGAGGGCAAGGGAGGGAAGAAGTGGCTATACTAGTGAGGATATAGGTAAGCATGTGGTAATGTGGAAGGTTTCTTCAAGGTTAATATGGATGAAGGTGAAACTGGGTAGGAAGATGTAGGTCTTTGTAAGCGCATATGGGCCTGGTAGTGAAAAGTGTAGAAAGTAGGCCTTTTAGATAGATTTAAACAAGTGCTTATAGAATTTTGGGAAGAATGTCAATATAGTGGTTTTGGGGGTGTCTCAATGCTGGGGTAGGGGATGAACCAATAGATGGGATGGTTGGGAAGTGTGGAGTGCCAGGTAAAAATCATAGTGGAGAGCTAATGGAAATGTGTTCACAGAGTTGATGATAGCTAACAGTATCTAGGAAAAAGGTCAAGCATAAGTACACATGGAAGAGGGGGGTGGATGGAAGGGTGGTTGACAAAGCATTAAGGACATTAGTATGCATACATCAAAATAATTAAGCAAGACTGATTACCTTGTTTTACCTTGTAGTTTTAGGTGACCTCGCCATGGTCTTGGGACCTACTGCTTACAAGTCTAATATTTTGTGTTTAGTGGAGACCAAAATCACACCTCATGATGCCAGCGTCAGCATCATTGTATGGTAGAGATTAATAGACTATGCAGTGGTATCCAGGAGAAGACTAGAAAGAGTTCTGGGTGTCCATGTTCTTAGGGGATTTATTTATTTATTGTAAATGTTAGTGTAAAAATTATCTATGCCAACTTTTATGAAAACCTATTGAAAAAATATATAATGAATAAAAAAAATAATGAATTTGAGTTTTTTCCTTATATCTTAGTAACTAATAGAACCTGTGATCTATTTTTTTAATAGAATCTTTGATAAAAATCATATTGTTAACTTGTTACTGTTTAAAAATTATACCATACCTTTTCTTTGCATAATTACATTACAAGAATCTAGTTTTACCCTTTGAGACATAATTCAACAAGACAATTTAGAAAAAAGTCTAAGTATTATACAAACAAAAATTATTTATACAGAGAAGTTTCTGAATATCATAAATGTGACAAAAATACTGTTACTCACACACTGAGCTGCAAAGATAAAACAAAAATTTCACCCTCTGTGTGAAAACATTATCGGCAATAAGATGGAAAATGCATAGATAATGATAAAACAGATATATAAGAAGTGCAGTGAGTGATATTTTTCACATTTACATTATCCCAAAAATTTTGATTTTATTTTACTGGGGCAAAACCCCTGGGCCATTACAGAAACAGTGATTCATGTTGGGATTTTGTTTCACTAAGGATAAGCCACTTCCCATCATTCAACACAGTCCCTAGTTATATAATGATCTACACCAGGGCAGTGGACAGGATGCAGGGATGACCCGTCATCCAGGAGGTGCCAAGATAAGAGGGAGGGTGGAGGGGAGTGGAATATACACTACCTCGATTTACAAACTAGTTACGTTCTTGAAAAAACGTTCGTATATCAAATATACTTAAATCGAGCACTTTTTTCCTATATAAACCCATTATATTATGTGAGATAGGTTCTTTCAACAAATTTCATGTCCCTATAAAGTCATCACATTAAATATGCATAATCTTGAATACTGTTCTCTGCTAATTACATACAAATACATAAAATATTAATATGCAAAGTAGATAATAACACTTAGGAGGCACAATGTCACTTGAAATAATGCTAATAATCCACGATTAACCGAGACCAAGTGAGTAGACCGAGCAGTACATACATATACCAAGGCTTTTTCCCCCTTACAAGGGGGGGTAGCCAAAAAGGAAAAGGCATAAAATCATTCCCACCCTTTCCATCCCTGAATACACTCCACACCCCTCCACCCTCTCTCTTATCTTAGCACCTCCTGGATGACGGGTCATTCCTGCACCTTGTCCACTGCCTTGGGTCAGAAGCAGTGTCGTAGGACACAGCACATCCAGAGCAAGGCCGCTTCATTAAATCGGCGACCCCCCTCTCCGTCCCCCCATTGCATAAAAGGAGAAGACTGGGAGGAATCCCTTCGGGCTGCGTCAAATTTTGCTCACACATACTACCTCACCCCCCCATGCCCCCACCCTGTGGTGGGGGAAAAGAATACTGCCACCAAGTATTTCCACTTGGATCGTAAGAGGCGAGAAGAAAGGGACAGGGATTGGGACTAGGCATCCTTCTCCTTGTAGCCCCACAGGGGACATTCCTAAAAGAAAAAAAAAAAAAAGAAAAAAAAAAAGTTTAATATTTATGATGTAAAAATATTTTTCTTTTTTTAATATCTATGATTTAAAAATATCATAATTTTTTTCAACAGGATTTTATTCATTATGGCGGATTTTTAGTTCGTATTTCGATTTTTGGGACAACAATTTTTTGTTCGTTATAGCGAAAATTCGTATATGGAGCGTTCTTAAATCGAGGGAGGAGTGTATAGGAAATGGAGCGGGTGGGAGTGGTTTCTATGCCTTTTTTTTTTGGCTACCCTCCATGTAGGGGGAAAGCCTTTGTATATGTATGTACACCAGTGTTTCTCAACCAGGGTTCCCTGGAACCCTAGGGTTCTGCAACAGGTCCCTATGGGTTCCACAAGAACAAGCAAGATAATCTAATGGACTTTTGATTTTTTATTTAATTTCATATATATTATATAATTAAATCCGCATGACATATTCTTGGTTATTGTAATAATGTAACATAGACATCATCCTATCTAACCTATTATTATGATGAAAATAAAATGAGAAAGATATGATATATGTGTTTTGTTTTTTTGCGCAGGGGTTCCTCGAGACATGCAATTTATTTTAAATGTTATGCAAGGGTAAAAAGCTTGAGAAACACTGATCTACACTAAAAGAAAAAGAAAAAAATTTCAACAGCAACACTCAAGCAATACACAGTAAAATATAAATCAAGTTGGAACTCTATATGAATTTGAATTTGAGTTTAAATATGTTAGAAAATTAGAGAATAGGAGAAGGGACCCAATGGGCATTGCTCTTTTCCTGTATACTATAATTAGGTAAATACATGGTGAATTGTTACTTCCTATTTCTTGCCTTCACATCTCACTGTCAGTATAAGTTGACAGACATACAATATACCCTTCTAAAATTTTATACAAGAAAAACACCAAATGTAAATATCAAATATAAAGTTAGTCTTATGCCATGTCCCGTTATATAGACATTTTGCCCACTCGAGATACTATTTTAAATAATTTAATTAGAAATAGTAAATGATGCTGTACAACACTTTTACTTCAAAAGTATGTTGTGTATACTTCAACTAAATTTTCCACAAGATTTAAAAAATTGTCAAAAAATCCATTTCTAGCAAACTGACATCCTTACCCTCTTCAATATGAGTTGAATTCTTGCACACAGCGTTGACTGCCTGATGTACAATGATTCAATAAAGCATCACACTATGCTTGTTATAAAATATAAAGTTATAGCTGTATTACTCATTCTTTCTCCCTGAATGTTGGTAAGTTTAGAAAATATGATCAAACCTGTTCACAGAATATGGAGGTCACTCAGCTACAACTATAAAATAAATATAATCAAGATGCTGATTCCAGTATCTTCGTATACCCACTCACACCTCATGACGCTAACGTCAGCATCATTGTATGGTAGAGGTTAATGGACTATGCAGTGGTATCCACGAGACAGTAGGAAGAGTTCTGGGTGTCCATGTTCTTAGGGGATTGGGTGGGGGAATATCAGATAATTTTTTGGTGGAAGGTAAGTTGAGAGTGGAAGATAGGAGGAGAAAGAAGAAAAGGGCAGATGGGCCTCTCTTAAATTTTAGTTTCAGCCCCATACAGTGTTGCAGGTACAATCATCCTTCATACAATCTCCTCTTTGCATCCATTCCCAGATACCTATTAGGTTACTCATGACCTTTCCGATCCCCCAAGACTTTTACTTGTTTTCCTCATTCTACAGTTTACCTCCATTCCCTGCTACATGTAACCCAATATAACTAAAACTATCTACTTCCTCTAGCCTCTCACCTCTAATACTTTCGACATCCTACCATCCTCTCCCCCTTGTACATCTTATCACTTTACTTTTACCCACATTTACTTCCAACTCCCTCCAATCACATACCTTCCCAAACTCCATCACTGCCTTACACTCTCCTCTTACCCTGCCACAAATGCAGTGTCATCAGCAAACAACAATTGCCTCACCTCCCACTTCTCTCCACTATCTCTAACAATCTCCAGTCCCCTGCCCATCACCTTGCATTTATCTTCCATACCACCCCCATCCATGTACACATTGAACAGCCATGATGACATGACAACCCTAATGCAGCCCCACCTTTACTTCAAACCACTCACTCTAATTTCAATCCTAACACAGGTTCTACTACTCTCATAAAAAATCTAACTTCCCTTAACAAAGGCCATGCAGTAGCTCAGTGAATACCTTGTCAAACTCATATGTAGGTGGTCATGAGTTTGATTCCTGTGACCCACTGCGAGCTTCCTGTGTTGGTTCCTGATAGCCCTGGCCAGGCAGGAAGGCAATCCAACATCAGCGTGAAAAAAAAAAATCCTACTGTGTGGGTGTGGGATGGTGAATTTTACCATAAACTTTCCCCCAATCTCAAATATATGCACCACCCTTCCTGTCTACCTTTTCCAAATCCATAAAGGCCCAAAAAACATCCTTACCATTTGCCAAAAACTTTTGAAAAGGTAAGGATGTTTTTTGGGTTGTTACATAGCTATTTTTATCTACCTATATACTGAGGCCTTCTTCCCCCTAAAACATCTCAGGTCACAGGGAGTACATGCACTCACCAAAATTGCAAACTACAACTATTCACACAACATCATACCTAACATGTGGAAGCATGGGAATATCATCACATTTCCTAACAGTTCCAGCATCAATCCATTCACACTACTCTGCACCACCTCCTAAGTCAGAGAACACCAAATACTACAGCTTATCAAACCACATATCACAATACAGTTTTAAATAACAACACTCCACAAATACTCTTCAAATTGATCTTACACAACTTTTTTACATGGCATAAACTCAGATAGGCCTCCACACAACACTTCTTATAACATTAAATTTTGATGCTAACCCCAACACAATCTCACAAACAAAATATGACACAGATATGCACAATAATACCAAAAGATGGCTTACCAATTATGATAATGGCCAATCATCACACACCAGAAACCTTAGGAATGAAGAACATTATAGTATTTGTCCTATCCCTCTCTCTCTTCAATCTATACATGCACAGTATACCCACAACCCACAAATACAAAGCTACAGATATCTGTCCAGGATGTAACACATCACCTCATACTACTTACCACATTATGGAAGATTGCATCACAACTATGCATACCAAGAACACAAAATAGAGGGGGGTCCTCAAGGTATGATTGAGTTCCATTCCTCCACATATTAAATAAAATTTTGGCAAAGGTCAAAAATAGCCTAAGTAAGAACCTTTCTTGTAAACTACTTTCTTTTTCTTTGGTGCACTATCATCACAAGAGTCTATTTTACTGGTACCCATAATGAAGGGGAAACTCCATCAACTCCCCTCCCCCCAAGCTAAATATAGCATTGATGATATGGTTTAACATCACAAACTCCTCCCATCGGAAGGCTAGGATGGTGCCCCTTACAGAGGACTTTGTAGCATGGACTTTAATGAACCATGCCCTTGGTTCAACTTTGCCGGTGGCAGGATTCGAGCCGCCATCCCCCGACATTTGCCACATGTAACAACGCCCTAACACGCTCAGCCAGCGAGCTTCCAATGAAGGGTCATCCTTGTCTACCGCCCACTGCCCAGAAGGGTCAGAACCAATGCACTAAGACACAGCACATTCACAGCAGTGCCACATCACTCACATTGTGATGCTCCCTCCTTGTGCCCCATCATATAGAAAATAAAGAAGACAGGGAGAAATCCTTTCAGGTTGCATCAGCATACCATCCATACACAACTCGCTTCTATCCTCTCCTTTCTACCTTCCCTGCTCAATAGATTCCCTTTCTTGTTCAAACCCCTTTTCACCTCATCCATCCATCTCATCTTTAGTCGCCTCCTATAGTTCATCCACCTCTGCTTTCCACACTAGATTAGCTAATCTCTCTTTATTCTTTCCATGTGTCCAAACCATCCCAATAATCTTTCATCAGCTCTATCTACCACCTCCTTTTCCACTCCAGCTCTCCTCATTTCTCACTCTATCCAACCTTGTAACTCCTACCACATTTTTAAGACACCATCTCAAAACACATTTAAACTTCTCCTTTCTGCCTCCCTTAAATTCCAAGTCTCTGCCCCAGTGTTGTTGGGACAATCACCCCTTCATAAAATCTTCTCTTTGCATCCATTCCCAGATGCCCATTCCTCTAGACACCTTTCAATCCCCCAAGACTTCTCATTCTACAAATTACCTCCCTCCCCCACTCTATTTTTTTGCCACATGACCTCAAATACTTAAAACTACTCACTTACTCCAGCCTCTCTCCTTAAAGACTTGACTTCCAACTTGCTGCCAACCTCTCCCCTGTACATCTAATCACTTTATTTTTACCTATATTTAACATAAGATTTCTCCTTTTGCATTCTATACTGGATTATTAACTGCCTTAATCCCTCCTCTGACCCCACTACAAGTGTAGTGTCATCCACAAACAACTGGCTCATTTCCCACCACTATCTCTAACCCCCCGTCCTTCACCCTCTCATATCACCCCATCCATCTACACACTGAACAGCCATGGCAACTTGACACAGCCCTGATGTAGCCCCATCTTTTCCTCAAACCACTCACTTTCTCCATTTCTAATCCTATCACAAGCTCTACTACAGTACTACCTCTCATTAACGGTCTAAAAGGGGGTTAACAGTGTCCGTTGATGTGAATAATCTGTTGATTTGGAGTGGTTTTGGGTGGCATAGTGATTGCATGCATTAAACAACAGCACCAAAAACACAGCTAATTTATGTCCGTTAATGAGAGGTAATAATAAATTCTTGACTGCCCCTAACAGCTTTCCTCTAATCCCATATATCTGCAATACCTCCCACAATGTTCCTATTATCTACCCCTGACTTTAGCAAAGCGTTCGACAAGGTGCCCCAACAGGGACTACTAAATAAAGTCAAAACCCATGGCATAGGAGGAAAGTGTTAGAATGGATTAGAGATTGGATCAGTGACAGCAAACAGCAGGTCACCATAAACAGTGTAAAATGGGAGTGTTTCTAGTGGTGTTCCCCAGGACTTGGTTTTGGGCCCCTTATTGTTTATGTATATAAACGACTATGACAATATGATTAATAGTGATGTTACCAAGTTTGCAGACGACACTAAAACAGGACACCTAACTAGGTCAGAAGACAGGAGAAGACGCCGAGATTCTGCAGGAAGATCTTAACAAATTGTTCACATGGTCAGTGAAATGGCAAATGGACTTCAATATCTCAAAGTGCAGCATGTTAAACATAGGGCTACACAACCCCAAAAATAGATATAGCTTAGATAACACATTTTTAGAGAAAACTGAGTGCGAGAGAGACTTGGGAGTTCTAGTGAGTCCTGACCTTAAATCCAGGAAACAGTGCATTAGCACCAGGAATAAAGCTAACAGAGCATTAGGTTTCATTGCTAGGATGGTTATGAATAGAAGTGCAGAGGTAATTATCAAACTATCTAGCGTTAGACCCATCCTTGACTATGTGGTACAGTTTTGGTCTCCATCTTATAGAATGGACATCAATTCACTAGAATCAGTACAAAGGAGAATGACCAAAATGATACATGGGCTCAGAAATCTACCTTAGGAGGAGAGGCTTAGGCACTTTAACTTGCATTCTCTGGAAAGACACATAGTGTGGGGTGATCTAACAGAGGTGTTCAAGTGGATCAAAGGCCTTAACAAAGGTGACATAAACAAGGTCATCATATCAAGACAACAAGGCAGGGCTCATGATAATAGATTTAAATTGGACAAATTTAGATTTAAGAAGGAAATAGGAAAGAATTGGTTTATCAATAGGATGGTCAATGAATGGAATAGACTTAGTAACCATGTAATGAGTGCTGACACTATCGGTTGTTTTAAGACACAGAAAACTTTTCGGAAGGGGATGACAGGTGGTAATGGACATGAAACTACCTAGTGTAGACCTTATGGTCTCTTGCAGTCTCCTTCATTCTTATGTTATCATAAGTCTTCTCCAAATCCATAAAGACCCAAAAAACATCCTTACCTTTTGCTTAAAGCTTCTCACAAATCTGCCTTCCTCTTACCAACTTCACTTCCATTAACATCTGCCCAACTGTACCATTTACCTCCCACTCAGCCTGACCCATGCCCCTCACTCTTTTAACTTCCAAAATATCTTTTTATTCTTTTAAAAAAAATTGTCAAACTTCTACCCTATTTTACATCTGCCATCCACTTTCCCTTCTTTTTCTTATGGCTTCTCTCTTTTCTTGTACCTCTCACATGCTTCTGAGTCCTACTTTGCTACCAATCCATGTATGCTTTTACTTTTCTACTACAATCTTCACATCATCCTACCACTAACTACCTTTCCTTCTACGAGGGGCGTTCAAAAAGTTTTGGCAACAAGGTAACAAAAACAAAATTAATAGAGATACATATTTATTGAGCCTTACACTCCTTTAACATACTCTCCTCCAAGGTTTACGTACTTCTGGAGCCATGTCATCCACTTGACAAAGTACTTGAGTACTCAAAACATGTATACTTTTCAGTTCTACATTTATCCTTCTGGCAAGGTCCTGTTCCCTATGAAAATTGATCCCAGCACGCATTTCTGACAACTTAGGGAATAACCAAAAGTCACATGATGCCAGGTTAGGACTGTAAGGTGGATGGTCAATGAGTTGCCGCTTGCTTTCCTCCACAAACTGGCAAACTGGCGAGTTTTGACAGCAGTTACTGGAGGTGTAGTAATGGTGGAGGTGAACCTTTCTTGAGGCAAGGCATGTGGGCTTTTTTTTTTCTAGATTTTTCACTACTGACTTGAGAGCTGTTTCTGTATAGTAAGTTGCATTAACATTCTGACATTTGGGCACAGTAACAATGGATACAGGGCCAGATGAAGTGAAGAACATGATGAACATTTGCTTTCGTGGAGGGTCGTGCATCTTCTCCAAACCAAACCATGTCTCTTGTGTGTCACTTGAAAGAAGTAAAACCACTTCTCATCACCAGTCACCATATCTGTCATGCATTTTTGACCTTCAGGACCAAATTCAGAGAGAATTGCCAAAGCACACAGAACTTTTCTCCTTTTTTTTTGTCGTCTGACTGGAGATGCGGCACCCATCAAGAACAAACCTTCCTCATCTTTTGATCTTCATGAATGATCGCATGGATGCTGCCAGGAGAGAGTCCAAGATCATCACTAATAACAGCAATCTTCGTGGATCATTTGTCTGACAGCAGCAGTGTTTTCCTCAGTCCGTGACGTGGATGGACATCCAGTTTATGGATCATCTTCAAATGACTCTTCCATTCTTAAAAGATGATACCCATCTTGTTACTGTGTGATATGAAGGACAATGCCTATCTAGAATTTGGTTCTGGTCAGCTTGAATCTGCCTTGCATCCTCGCTGAGCTTTGTCATCATGACAACATAGAATCTCCATTCAGTTCTGTGCAGTGAGGCCATTTTCAGGCAGAGCATAGTAGTGTATGTTCAGTTTCCTGGCCTGGCAATGCACTAAATAGCAGCTGACAAGTGTCTCCCGAGTTCCATTTTGTTCCAACAGATGGTGCACCACACTTTCACAGTTGCCACCTAGTTCCAAAGACGCTGGGTCTTTTTTGAGACGTAGTTGCCAAAACTTTTTGAACGCCCCTCATATTCCCTACCCTCATTCCACATCCCATTTTTACACACTTTGTCACTTCCTCCTTGAAACAAACCGATTCCTCTTCTACTCTATCCTTTACCACCTCCCATGCTTCTCTTAGCTTCTAGTACTCCTTCTCTTTTAAAATGTTTACTAGCACCTCTCCACCTTCCATACTTTTCCTCTTCCTCCACTCTCAACTTTCTACCAAAGAATAATCTGACTCTCCCATTCTCTTCCATGAGAACATGGACATCCAGAACTATTTTTATCCTCCTTTTTGATACCAATACATAGTCTACTAATACCTCATCAACCACCTTTCCATCTGCCCTAAAATATGGGCATTCAGAACTTTTCCCAACCTTCCTTTGGATACCACTACATAGTCCATTAATGTCTTATCAAACACCTTTCCATTCACCACCCTTTCCTATGTATATTGACACTTAACTTTCTTCTTAACCACTTCAGTACGAGTCAAATTCTCGCGTGCAGCATTGGCTGCCATATTTACTATTCATCACACTGCTTGCATATTATAAAGTCACTGTTGTATTACTTGTTCTCTTTTACTTCGAGTAATAATAAACACAGAAAACATGATCAAACTAGTTCACAGAATCTGGAGGTAACTTGTGTACAACTACAAAAAATATCATATATAATCAAGACGTCAACGCCAGCATCCTTGTGTACCCACTCATGCCTCATGACGCCTACGTAGGTGTCATTGTACCCAAGTGGTTAAACATCATCTTTGCTATCATCAGCTCACTAAATTATGATTCTCAAATTTTTTCACTCCATTCCCCCTTTCACAAATTCTCAACATGTGTGTGGCTCCCCTTCATTTTTCTCCTAAATCCCACCCCACAAGAAAGAAAGAAAAAAAAATAATAATAATATATATATACATTATACAATAATAATAATAATAAAATATATGATAAATAAAAAAATCAATACATAAAAAATAAATTAAATTATAAATGTGTATATATATATATATATATATATATATATATATATATATATATATAAAATATTGATAAATGAGAAACCCTTTGCTTTATTACAAAGTTGACAATCACATTTATCTTACATTTGATGGAGTTTTGTGATGCTTAAATTACATTCAGATACATCACATTATATAAAAATATATAATTTGTAACAGCAAGCCATAGGCCCCCTTATTTCTTGTCATGGCTCCCTTGGGAGCAATGACCCCCAGGGTTGTGAACTGATGTTCTGAACACATCACCATCAATGCTTCATTATAGTTTTTACCTGGAGGTGCTAAGATAAGAGGGAGGGTGGAGGGGTGTGGAGTGTATTCAGGGGTGGAATGGGTGGGAATGATTTTATGCCTTTTCCTTTTTGGCTACCTCCCTTGTAAGGGGGAAAAAGCCTTGGTATATGTATGTACCTGGCATTTCAAACTTCCCTACCACTCCACATATTGGTTCATCCCTTACACTCGAATTGAGATCTTTCAACACTACTATATTGACATTCCCTTCAAAACATTCTAAACACTTGTTTAAATATATCAAAAAAGCCTCCTTTTCCTCTTCACTTTTCTCACTACCAGGTCCATAATCACTTGCAAAAACGTCTATTTGTTAATGGAGAAACCAGAAATAATGGGAATTGCGGAGACAAAACTGAAAGGTCCTATGTCACCAAGTATAGTGGGACAAAGTCTATACAACCATTCGGCAAAAAATAGGATGGATGAACGGGGAGGAGTCATGTTATTGACTAGAAAGGGCTTAAATGTGACAAAGATAACAGAAGGAAAAGATAATGTGGAAATGATTATGATTAAAGTTGTAAATAGTAATATGAAAAGTAGAAAATTTATAGTAGTATATGTGCCCCCCAAAACACAGGCTTGGTCCAATAGTGATCATTCCAAATTACTGGAAGACAAAGAATGCATTATCTGAGTTACTGATAGATGGAGGAAACATAGCAATTATGGGCGACTTTAATGCTAAGGAAATAAATTGGGGAGAAATAACATTAACCCCTTCCATACGGTGCCACACACGTAGGCGTCATGGGGAGCGAGTGTATTCGCGAGGCTGCCATATCGGCGTCTTGATTATATTTATTGTAGTCGCCCCTCCATAATGACATTCTTTCTAATTCTTTTGTAATCGCATTTTCTATGGTTATCAAGATTCACGGGTGAAGAGAGAACGATCGATATAAGCGGTGACTATATTTTATGATGCGAGTATTATTACGACACGTCCTACGGCTGGCATTGGTTGCTGCCACCGAGATCTAAGTCCATGACGCCTACGTGTGCGGCACCGTATGGAAGGGGTTAAAAGGTGGGGAGGAACTCTGGGGCAACACACTACTGTATATGACCAGTGACTATATACTGACTCAATGGGTCAAAGAAAATACCAGATACAGAAACAATGGAGGACTGTCAAGACTAGACCTAATATTCACATCTGAGCTTGAAATTGTGGACAAAATGAATCACAAGACACCAATTGGGAAGTGACCACATACTAATAGAGTTCAAACTTAAAGAACAAAATGATGTGAGAAGAAATGAGAAACATAGAGAAGGAAGATTAATGTACAGCAAAATAGACTTTGCAAAACTTAATTTTTTTTTTTTTCAAAACGCTAACTAGGTAAAATTTTTCAAATGAAGATACAAAGATTGAAGAGATATGGAACATAAAGAAAAATACAAGGAGAAAAAACATATGTACCAAAGAAGAAACAAAAAAGGGTTTACATAAAGTGTTAGTATAACAAAAAGTGTAGTGAGGCTAAAGATAGGAAAGACAAAGCCTGGAAAACATTGGGGGGAAAAAAAAAAAAAAAAAATGGCAAACACACATCAAACTGAGAAATGAATATGTAGATATACACAGGGAGGAAAAAAGAAACTATGAAAAAGATATAATAGATAAATGCAAGGACCAACCAATTTTTTTTCACGGATATGTAAATGATAAACTAAAATACAAATACGAAATAGTGAAACTGCGTGAAGGAAATAATGAGTATATAGATGATGTAGAACTGGCTGAAGTAATGATCAGGCATTTTAGGTCTGTATTTACAATTGAAAGCTCACAAATTTGGGATGAAAATCACCCGACAAGAAAGAAATAACCGTGACACAGAAAGCACTAAGGGACCAAATAGAAAACCTTGAAGTCAGAAAGCCACATGGGCCCGATGGAATTGCAAACTGGATATTGAAACAATGTATAGATGAACTAACAAACAAAATACACAAGACAATTGACTTCTCACTCAAAGAAGGAAAAATACCACAAGATTGGAAAAATGTAAATATTGTACCACTATACGAGACAAAGAAAATCCAACAAACAATAGACTGGTATCCTCTTTACAAGCACAGTAGCAAAAATATGTGAAAAAGTTATTAGGAATAAATGGATTAAACACTTGGAAGAAAACAATATACTAAATCCTAAACAATTTGGTTTTAGAAGTGAAAAATCATGTACTATAAACATATGCTTTTACTCAAGATCAATAGAAATAATACAAGAGACAGATGGGCAAATTGTGCTTTCTTGGACTTACAAAACTCTTGACAAAGTACCACACAAAAAGCTAAGAAAAATTGAAATAATAGGTGGAATACAAAGAAACTTATTGGAATGGATGAAAGATTTCTTGAATGAGGTTAGTACTTAGAGACAAAAACTCAAACTGGGAATATATGATAAGTGGAGTCCCACAAGGCTCTGTTTTGGGTCCAATAATTTTTTATATTTATATAAATGATATGGATGAAGGTGTCAAATTGTGTGAACTTCTTTGCAGATAATGCGAAACTACTAAAGAGAGGAAGTACAGAGGAAGACTGCAAATCTTTTCAAGACCTAGACAAAGTCTGGAAATGGAGTCAGAAATGCGAAGTGAACTTCAACATTAATAAATGTAGCATAATGGAATTTGGAAAAAGCAAAAATAGAATATCATCTCAATATATAACTGGTACATAGGAAGTAAAAAAAAAAAAAAAAAAAGTCAACTCGGAAAGGGACCTAGGAGTTACTATCTCTAATGACACAACACTAAACAAACACATCAACAAATTAGTGGGAGAAACTTTCAACTTATTAAGATCTATGTAAGTAGCCTTTGACTACATGGTTGAAGAAAAGATAAAGAAAATACTAGTTACACTGATAAGACCAAAATTAGAAAATGCTGCGACACTATGAACACCTAGTTAAAAAAAAAAACTAAAAAAAAAACACAAAGAAACTAGAAAGAATTCAAAGAGCAATGACAAAGATAGCACCAACACTCTCCAATTTGACATATGAACAAAGATTAGATAAACTAAATCTACCAACCCTGGAATAAAGAAGAGAAAGAAGTGATTTGCCAACCATCAACAGAATTATGAAAGGGATGGAAATTCTTGATGGAGATGACTTACTAAAGTGGGACTGAAGAAAAACAAGAGGAAACAAGAAGAAACTTAAGAAGGGCAGGCACAAAAGAGATCTGAAAAAGAATAGCTTCCCACACAGAGTGATAGATATCTGGAACAAAATGAATGAGGAGACAGTGCGTGCTAAAACTATACATGACTTTAAGAACAAACTGGATGCAGAAAGATACAAAAGCGGGTCACTGCGAGCATAGCTCTCTTTCCGTAAAATACAACTAGTTAAATACATCTCCCATCCCAGTTTCACCTTCACTCACATTAACCACTTCCATACGGTGACGCCTACGTAAGCGGCATAAGGAGCAAGTGGGTACTCGATGATGCCGACGTCGGCATCTTGATTATATTTATTGTAGTCGTACCTACGTAATTTCCATTCTCTCTAAACTGGCTTCATCAATTTTCTATGGTTATCAAAATACACGGGTGAAAGAGAACGAACGATTGAGCGCTGACTTTATTTTTTATAATGTGATTATTATGATGTAACATCGCACGTCGGGCAGCTAATGCTGCCAGACGTGCGATGTGCCCCGGAGTGAAGAGGTTAACCTTGAGGATACTTCCTTCCACTCCACAACAACCTTTACTATCTCATCATTTACCAACAGAGCCACCCCTTCCTTTCCTCACCTCCTCCTCACCCTGACCACTCTCCCAAACTCAAAATCACTCCTCCCTTTCAACTTAAGTTTCACTTAATACTAACACATCCATCTTCCTTCTCACATATAGCCTATCTCTTCCCTTTTACTCTCATCTGTACCACAATCATAAACATTTTATGATTCAAATTTTGGGGTTCCCTTTGAAAATCTCCCACACACTTCTATGCCACTAATTTTCATAAAATAACTTTACAGAGAACAGGGTACACACTCTCCCACCTTGTTGCCTTTTATGACTCACATGTGAATGACAGTGACAGAATTTTTTCCTGCCCCTATGACAGGGAAATTAAAAAAGTATACTTAGAGAAGTGGTACAGGGCAGTTTCAAGGAGACGTCAAAAGTAGCACCATTCTAGCCTGTAAGGGTACCCCAAAACAGTCCCTAGATCATTGGCTGCATGTTAATATGCAATTTATACTGCACAACATGTAATCAGTATCCCAGTAAGTCTTGTACACATGCTGCCATTACTTATGGCATTGGGAATTAGGTGAAAATTCCCAGGGGTTCAGAATGCAGGTGTGGTCAACATTGCTCCCTAGCCTACATATTGCACATACATATAGCAATCTGCATTCCACCTCCACCTCCACTCCACCCTTTCCCACCATATTCGCACCCAAGTATCTAAAGCTATCCACTTCCTCCAGTTTCTCTCCCTTAATACTCACTTCCAATTTGCTGCCACATTCTTCCCTTGTACATCTCATCACCTTACTTTTAACCACATTTATCTTCAACTTCCTTCTTTTGCACACCTTCCTAAACATATTTTGATAAAGTACCACACAAAAAACTAATAAGAAAAATAGAATCAATAGGTGGCATCAAAGGAAAATGATTGGAATGGAAGACTTCCCGACTGGAAGGAAAATGCAGGTAGTAATTAGAGACAAATACTCAACCTGGGAAGAAATGATAAGTGGTGTCCCACAAGGTTCAGTATTGGCTCCAGTCATGTTTGTCATATATATGACATGGGTGAAGGAGTGGAATGTTATATGAACTTCTTCACAAATGAAGCAAAAATACTAAAGGCAGAGGCAGAGCATGCATGCCGACAGGAGACCTTTTGGTCCATATCTAGGTCGGATGCCAAAAAAAAAATTATAAATTCATAAAAAACTATGTCAATAATTAATAAAATACATAGGCATTCATTATAGGCAGGCAACCGCGATTCCTGTAGTCTGGAGCCTATTCGTCAGCGTCTGTCTGTCACTGGGCGGGCGCAGGCCAAATTGCTTCAAGTAACAGTTACAGTCCGATGGATGTCTCGTAGAGGTGGGTTGGTTGGTGCAGTCAATGATGTAAGTGATGCAGCGATCTAAATGCATTTCTGCCTCCTTTCTTCAACCCTCGCGTTGGCACCAATGTAATGATCAGGGTGTTGTCCTCTTCCCACACGACACGCTTCCAGCCAGCCACCTATCCGTCTCCATCCTACGAATTCGCGCCCAACACTAAGTACAGAGGAAGATTGTGAATAATTACAGATAGACCTAGACAAAATCTGGAAATGGAGTCAAAAGTGGGAAGTAAACTTCAATATCACAAAGTGAAGTATAATGGAGTTCGGAAAAAGTAAATATAGAATATCGAGAAATTATAAAATTGGTGAAGAAGTCAAAAAAGCAAATTAAGAAAAAGACTTTGGAGTAATAATCAGCAAAGACATATCACCAGACGAACATATCAATAAAATAGTCAAGAGAAACCTTCAACCTATTAAAATCAATGAAAGTGGCATTTGACAATTTGGATGAGGGAATTATCAAAAAAATATTAAACTAATAAGACCAAAACTGGAGTACGCAGCAACACTATGGACACCCCGTACTAAAAAGAATATAAAGAAATTAGAAAGAATACAAAGAGCAACAACAAAGTTGACACCAACTCTCCAAATTAACATACGAACAAAGATTGTCCAAATTTGAACTCTGGAACAAAGAAGAGAAAGAAGAGATCTACTGACTATTTATAGAATCATGAAAGGAATGGAAATCCTAGAGATGATTTATTAAAATGGGAAATGGAAAAACAAGAAGACATGAAAAGAAACACAAAAAGGATAATAATTGAAGAGATCTGAAAAAGAATAGCTTCCCGCATAGAGTGGTGGGTACCTGGAATAAATTAGATAAGGAAATAGTGTGTGCAAACACTACTCAAGATTTTAAGAAAAAACTTTATGCTGAAAGATTCAAAGATGGGTCACCACGAGCATAGCTCCCTTCCCATATAATACAACTAGGTAAATACACACCAGCAGCGGTTGATGTAGGACGTATGAAAAGGAGCTCCGAAGCGCCAAGCAGCACTTCATTGACAGACGAATTTTAAACTGGTGCTAGTTGTGTTTACTAAAGTGGGAAGGAAGAAGTGTACAACAAGTGACCAAAATACAATAGTCTGTGTCTTTATTTATTTTTTTTTTTATTGGTATCGATCACTCTAAGAATTGAAGAAAATAACGGCAATTTGAGGAAAAAGAACCAATGAAGAGATGCCTGGATGTAAGTGGGGTAGAATCACCACTAGGGGTGATCCCCAAAAGGACATGCCTGAATAAAACCCCGAAGACATTCCAAAGGTTTGAAAAAAATTATTTTCTGGTTTTGATAGAGAGGGTGGAATTACGAATAGAGGGATAGAAATATTGAGCCCAGGTATACAAATATAGTGAGAAATAGAGAGATCAATGATTTATTAGATGAAATAATCGAACTAAAAAGTGAGCATAGGGCAATGTATAAAGAGATAGCCCTAAGAAAGGCAAATGAAAAAGGAACTAAATATAATCAAGGGAGAAAATGAAAGGTTGAAAAACTGAAGATATAAATAAAAATGAGGCATTAAAAAAAATGAAGGACCAAATACAGGCAATGACTGGGAAAATGGAAGAGAAGATCAAAGAAAATTATGTCCAAGAAATAAACAATGGAAAGTAGAACTGGAAATAAAAAAAAATTCTTTTAAAGAAATAGTAGAACAAGTCAAGGAAAATACTAAGGAAATGGTATTACAGTAATTAAGGAGAAAGGAAATTTGGTCAGGGACACAGTGGATAAAAAAAGTGCATTGTAATCTATGGTATTACAGAGAAACATGATGTTCCTAGATATCATAAAGAAAAAGAGAAAGAGATCACTAAAAAATTCTGAAAGAGATTCAAGAGAAGGGACAGGATATAAAAAAGTTGAGGAAACATATAGAATTGGAAAATATTCAAAAGAAAAATATAGGCAACTAAAAGTAAAACTTAGGTCTCAATTGATAGCAGAGGAAGTACTATCTAGAACAGCAAAACTAGCAAATAGCGAACATTACAAAAATTGATGGATAAAAAAAGAAAAGAGCAATGAAGAAGAGAAAGAAAAGGAACTTCGAAATGAAGCAAATAAAAAAAAATGAAAAGAGAACCGAGACTGAAAAGATTTTTTTTTTTTTTTTTTTGAGAGAGAGAGTGTGCTGGACCTGAGGCTAAGAAAATGGTATATTAAGAACAAGGATACAAAGCTGACAGAAAAGTACGAGAAAGGACAAAATTAAAGATAGCTTCTACCAACATAGATGGAACGATTTCAAGACTGAATGAATTAAATGACTATCTGGCATCAGAAAAACCAGACATAATGTGAATTGTAGAAACGAAATTAAAAAGTCCTCTATCACCAAATGCTGTGGGACAAGGTCTATACAACCATTGGATGAAAAATAGAGAGGAAAAACAGGGTGGGGGGGGTATTATTTTTGACTAGGAAAGATTTAAATGTGACAAAGATAACATACATACATACATACATATACCAAGGCTTTTTTCCCCTTACAAGGGAGGTAGCCAAAAAGGAAAAGGCATAGTCATTCCCACCCATTCCATCCCTGAAAACACTCCACACCCCTCCACCCTCCCTCATATCTTAGCACCTCCTGGATGACGGGTCATCCCTGCACCTTGTCCACAGCCCTGGGTCAGAAGCAGTGTCGCAAGACACAGCACATCCACAGCAAGGCCGCTTCATTAAATCGGCGACCCCCCCTCTCCGTCCCCCAATGCATAATAGGAGAAGACGGAGAAATCCCTTCGGGCTGCGTCAAATTTTGTTTTTTAGGAAAAAAAACATGTGGAATCAATTATGATAAAAGTTGAAAAGTCACATGAAAAGTAGAAAATTTGTAGTAATGTATGTGGCCCCCAAAACACAGTCCTAGACCGAAAGCTATCATTCCAAACTGTTGGAAGACACAAAATATGAACTAATTTATCGAAAGAGGAAATATTAGGAATAATGGGTGATTTTAACTCAAAAGAAATATGTTGGGAAGAAATGACAGTGAAGGGTGGAGAAGACCTCTGGTGAAACATAATACTTGATATGACTATTGAATACACAATGAATCAGTGGGTAAAGGAAAATACCAAATACAGTAGAAGCCCGATTTAACGAACTAATTCAGCCAAGGTTCAGTCCGCTATATTGAATTTTCCGTTAAATTGAGCGAGTGAGCGTTGGTGTAACAGTGTTGCCAGAGCGGATTATAAAAATGATACATACCTAAAAATTCCCTGGTGTACACACACAAACATACAGTATATTATTGTAGGTGAATTATAGGCAGCACAATCGTGAATTGCAAACGAACAGCAACGTGCAGTAATTTGTTGCAACATGTGTGTGTGTGTGTGTGTGTGTGTGTGTGTGTGTGTCGTGTAACAATGATATGAGCTGTCTGTGAATTTCGCGGAATATTAGTCATAGCTTCGTGTTTGGTTCGATGTACATAATTCTAGCGATTAATAGGACTGGGCAGTTGGTTTTTGGATAGTGAGCATTATTGTTGTGTTGTTGCAGAAAACGTAGTTCGTTGTTATAGAAGTGTTTTTCGTGGTGATTACTCTCGCGTACTGATTTTGAATTTTCCCATCAACTTACTGTTTCATTATTTTGTTTTCCTATTATACCGTCTATTTCTACTTGAATATATTTCTGCTACAATTATACTTTATACATATACTGAATTATATATTGTATATATATATATATTATATATATACATACATACATATACCAAGGCTTTTTTCCCCTTACCAGGGAGGTAGCCAAAAAGGACAAGGCATAAAATCATTCCCACCCATTCCATCCCCGAAAACACTCCACACCCCTCCACCCTCCCTCCCATCTTAGCACCTCCTAGATGACGGGTCATCCCTGCACCCTGTCCACTGCCCTGGGTCAGAAGCAGTGTTGCAGGACACAGCACATCCACAGCAAGGCCGCTTCATTAAATCGGCGACCCCCCCCTCTCCGTCCCCCCATTGCATAAAAGGAGAGGACGGGGAGAAATCCCTTCGGGCTGCATCAAAATTTTTGCTCACACACACTACCTCACCCCCCATTCCCCCGTCCATTCCACCTCATGCATCACAACATTTTCCATATACAACCATTCTCCATTCACCCCTGTCTTCTGTCCTCTCCCGTCCTTCCTCAACAGACATTCCCCTCTTCCCCAAAGCCCCCTTCACCCCATCCATCCATCTCATCCTAGGACGTCCCCTCATGTTCACTCCCTCCACATCTGCCTTCCATACCTCCTTTACTAGTGTAACGAGGAATAAAAATTTGGGAATGGATGCTAAGAGGAGACTGTATGAAGGAGTGATTGTGCCAACAGCATTGTATGGAGCAGAGACATGGAACATAAGAGAGGAAGAGAGAAGGAATTTGAATGTGTTTGAGATGAAGTGTCTGAGAAGTATGATGGGGGTTACTAGGCTTGATAGAGTGAGAAATGAGGTGAGGAGGAGAACAGGAGTGGAAAGGGAGCTGGGAAATAGGGTTGATGAAAGAGTATTAGGGTGGTTTGGACACACACACATATATATATATATATATAAATATACACTCACTATCCGAGTTACGACCTAGATCGGTTCCGACCAACCGGTCGTAAGTCGAAACAGTCGTAACTCGGACCGTATACATTCGAGGTGTATACTCAAGGACATATGATGCAGAGCATAAATCCAGCTCAAATGTTTCGTTTGTGGCCTCATTGTAGAACATTCTCAGTGTATGCAAAATATCCAATACTCTTTGATTGTTATACTAAATAATAAATTAATAATAATAAATTAATAGGATAGGGTAAAAGAAAGAAAATATATTACACAGGATTCTTATTAGAGACCGAAAATACAAATTAACACAAAGATACAAAATATAAAAAGTAGAAAATATGCATGTAAAAAACAAAACAAAAAATCAAAATCCACTTTTTGGTTGCATGTCATCTACACTTTCTTCGTGCGTACGGTCGAGGGAAAGATCAGGCAGTAGGTCTGGCGAGGCACCATGGGGGATCCGTTGGTATCCGCTGGTCGAGCCATACATACATACATACATATACCAAGGCTTTTTCCCCCTTCCAAGGGAGGTAGCCAAAAAGGGAAAGGCATAAAAACACTCCCACCCATTTCATCCCCAAATACACTCCACACCCCTCCCACCCTCCCTCTCATCTGAGCACCTCCTGGATGACAGGTCATCCCTGCACCCTGCCCACCGCCCTGGGTCGAGCCATAATTAATAAAAAGAGGTTGAAGTAATAAAGGCTTAATAACATCTAAAATAATTCCCTCAAATGTACATGAAAACAAGCACAAGATTCGCTTCTATGCACTGGGCTCAATCGTCGCCTCCCATGCGAAAAACATTCGGTCTCTCTTCGTAAGAAAAGAACGATAATCATAGCATAACGTTATTTCATCAAATAAATATTTTATGCATGGAATAGTACAGTGAGATATATTGTCTTATTGAATATAAGATATTATACTTCAGAACTCCAGGAATATCATAGACTTGGGTTAAAGCTATTTGTATCCATGTTCGTACACTACAGCTTTCGACTTTCGACCAATAGAGAACTCGAACCAGAATGAAAAGTACGAATGCAGGACTACTGTAAACCGACTCTCTGTCTTGGCTTTCGGGAAAGCGTGTATCACCGATCTGGCAAAACTGCCCTTTCTGACCATTCCCACCTGCCCTGATTAATTATCGGTGGGAACGGGGAATCGAAATACGGTATAATATCAATTCCAGTAAAATTATGGTATATGGTAGACATCGTATGGTAGATGGTAGGCACACACTAAATTATGGTGGAAATACCATAATCATGGCAGACAGCGCAACCTTGGTGAGATGCTGTGCTGTGCTGCCGTAACTGTCGTACGGGATGCTGGACGCCACGTGCAAACGTACAGTAAACCAGTAAACTCATAATATGTGCATGTAGGCATCTGCTGAATGTGGTCGTAAGTACGGGTGGACGTAAGTCGCACAGGTCGTAACTCGGATAGTGAGTGTATTTATATACCTCCAAGTACTAAATTATAAATTTTTCCTTGACTCCACCACCACAACCTGGTAACATCTGGTAACATTGGACTCTGAGACACGCATGTGGCCAGTTGACGGAAAATGCTCAACTTAGCTTACCGTTCCCGCTAAATTGAGCTATTTCCGTAGACGCGTGTCTGGCCAGCTAGCGGAAAATGGTCAACTTAGCGGACCATTTCCGCTAAGTTGAGCATTTTCGTTATTGCTATTTGCAGTTCGCTAATTTGAGCTTCCGCTAAATTGAGATTCGTTAAATCGGGCTTCTACTGTACAAAAACAATGAGGAACCATCGCAACTAGATTTAACACTCACGTCAGAACCTAAAATTCTGGACAAAATTGATTACAAAACTCCAATAGGGAAGAGTGACCATGTACTAATAGAATTCGAACTAAAAGAGCAAATTGACTTAAGAAGAAATGAGGAACATAGAAAAGGAAGACTAATGAACAACAAAATGGATTTTGAGAAACTGAAAATTCTTTCAAAATGCAATTGGGATAACTTCCTAAATGAAGAAACAAAGATGGAAGAGAAATGGAATATACTAAAAGGAATTTACAATAAGGGAGTGAACAAATATGTACCAAAACAAAAACAAGAGTGTACATAAAAAGCTGGTACAACAAAAAATTTAGTAAGGCTAAGGATAAAAGAGACAAAGCTTGGAAAAGATGGAAAAAAACAAAAAAAAAAGTAATATGAAAGAGATATAATTGAAAAATGCAAGGAACAACCTAAACTATTTTACTGGTATGTAAATGGTAAACTAAAAAACAAACAAGAAATAGAAAGACTGCACTAAGGGAATTACAAATATAAAGAAGCAGAAATGGCTGAAATTATGAACAATCATTTCAAATCAGTATTCACAGTTGAAAGTTCACAAAACTGAGGAAATAGGGAGACATACATCCCAATGAAGGAAATAACCATGACACAAGGAAATCAGAGACCAAATTAAGAAACCTTGATGTCAGAAAATCACACAGTCCAGATGGAATTGCAAATTAGATATTGAAAGAATGCATAGAGTTGACGGACAAAAATGGGCGTCATCATTGCCAAAGAGGTTAAAATAATCTGCCCATCTTCCTCTTACTGCCATCTCTTCCATTATTTCTCTCCATCTGCACTTTTTACCTTTTCTTCTCTACTTCATTCACCTCCTCTTCCTATCATAATTTCCTTCTAAATACATACATACAGACATATTCCAAGGCTTTTTCCCCCTTACAAGGGAGGTAGCCAAAAAGGAAAAGGCATAAAATCATTCCCACCCATTCCATCCCTGAATACACTCCACACCCCTCCACCCTCCCTCTTATCTTAGCACCTCCTCGATGACGGGTAATAAAAAGTAATAAAAAGATTATTTAGAAGGAAAAAATTTCCTTCTAAATAATCTTTTTATTACTTTCAAAACTTTATCATACTCTTACCCCATTTTATGTCTGCTCTCCTCTTTGCCTTCTTTATCTTATGCTTTCCTTCTCTTTTTACAAAGGATTACAAAGGGAGAGCATACCGACAGGAGACCTTTTGATCCATATCTAGGTCGGATGCAAAAAAAAAAAAAAAAAATCATATAATGAAAATAATAAAAACTATAATAATGTAAATAACAAATAAAATACATAAATAAATTCATAGGTATAGTTAAATAATAAACAAACAGGTAAATAGTAAATAATAATAAATTTATATACAGGTAGTTCTCATTATATGCGGGGGTTCCGTTCCGCGGACCCCCCCCCGCATATAACGAATTCACATATATCGAACTATTGAACCTATGGGAAAAAGGGGGATACGTTCTCAACTCGGATTGATTTTTTTTTTTTTTTTTTTTTTTTTTTTTTTTTTTTTTTTTTTTTTTTTTTTATAGAACAGAGTGAGTGAGCAAAGCGAGCATGATATTCTGCAACATTAACCCCTTCCATACGGTGCCGCACACGTAGGCGTCATGGACTTAGATCTCGGTGGCAGCAGCCAATGCCAGCCGTACGACGTGTCGTAATAATACTCGCATCATAAAATATAGTCACCGCTTATATCGATCGTTCTCTCTTCACCCGTGAATTTTGATAACCATAGAAAATGCGATTACAAAAGAATTAGAAAGAATGTCATTATGGAGGGGCGACTACAATAAATATAATCAGGACGCCGATATGGCAGCGTCGCGAATCCACTTGCTCCTCATGACGCCTACGTGTGCGGCACCGTATGGAAGGGGTTAACCTCAGGAAAAGACGCTACCGTAAACATCACTTATTTCGCCAAGCGTATTTTCTTCAGCTGTTTGAAAAATCAGTCTGTTTACAATTCACATTTCAGACTGCTTGCTACGCTTAAACTGACTGTTGATGTGCTCTGGAGATACACAGGCAGGCTTACTGCTTAGAGTTTATCCAGTGCGGAGAATAAACGATAATTCTTGCAGAGAGTGAAAATTGACGAAATTAATTGGGGCAGTAATAAGTATCAAAAATTAATTTGTTTGTGAAAAAAATAATTAATTTGTGTATCAAAAAAGCTTAATTACCTGCAGAAAGACAATGGTTTGGCCTATGAAACAGGAAGGATGCCTAAGACGATGCCGTCTGTACAGCTGCCGGTGTTGTTGTGATAACGCCGCAGTGATGCCAGCTCTACCTAGCTGATGCAGCCAGTGTTACCACACGGCTTTATGCGCACCAACTTCAAATATATAATAGGTATTTTGAACAAAATAATCGGCCGCGACTTTTTTTTTTTTTTTTTTTAGGTCAAATCGCATATCTTCGAATATATCCCCGCACATATCGAAAAGTGGTGCAAATTCTTGAATCGCATATACGCGAATTCGCATATATCGAGAACTACCTGTATAACTAATAATAAATGAAAATCAGACAGACAAAAGATAACAAAACATAAAAATATTATAAATTATAATCATTACAGCATCTTGCTTAGGTGTTTATCTAAATGATTCTTAAAGCTTCGAACTGAACTACATTGCACTACCTGTGCAGGAAGTTTATTCCATTCATTAACTACACGGTTGGCAAAGTTGTTTCTACCTACTTCCAAATTGAATCTATTTCCGGACAGTTGTTGTTGTTGTTGTTGTCGTTCCCTAGACTGTCTGTCCGAGCAGTCCCGTCTCCCCAAGGAAGGCCACAGCTGAAACTGGGTTTTCCCACAAATCCTTTATAGAGTGTATGTTGTGTTGTTTGCGTGCATGATTGTGTATAATGCAGTCTTCCATTATGTGTTGTATGGTATGGGGTGAAGTGTTACATCCTGGGCAGCTGTTCACAACACGGTCGTCCAGCCTCTTCTGGTAGCTTAGAAGTGCTGGGTGGTGACCGCATCGCAGTCTGGCCAAGTGGACTCTGTCCTTACGTGGGAGAGAGGATTCAGAAGGGTGGATATCAGGGGGTCTGGCATGCAGCAGTGTGTTGTCTTTCAGTGTGTTAATGGAGCGGTGAGTGATATGATTATGAATGTGTTTCCGGAGGCTGGTATTTGGTGGTTGTGGAGGAAGAGAAGAGAGTATCTGTGTGTAATAAAGGTCTATGGGTGTAGTTTTAATGTTTCTTGGTGTGTGTGGGTGTTCTGCTATGTAGTGTAGCGGGTGTGATGTGTTTGTGGTGGCTGCAGCAAGTGTTTGTGTGCCTCTCATGTCGAGGTGGTCCTTGACTTTGAGGACTTTTGTTTCATAGTGTAAATGGTCTGTAGGTGATGTATTTGTGCAGCCTGTAATTGTTTTTAGGGCTTTGTTTTGTATGATTTGAAGGGTGTTGTGGTGTGTCTCACTGAGATTAGGAGCCCATGCAGGACTCGCATAATTCATCACTGAGCGTATGCATTGTTTGTATATTGTTATATTAGTTTCTTTGTTTTGTCCAAATGTTGTTCCAGTGATTGACTTAAGTGCGTTAAGTCTAGGTGTGCATTTGTTTTTTATGTTTGTGAGGTGTTGTTTGAAAGACATGGATGTATCGTATGTTACACCAAGAATTTTTGGTGTGTTTGTGTGTGGTATTAGAGTGTTGTTGATGTAGAGATGAGGTATGTATTTGTGTTCTTTTGTCCAGTTGGTGAGAAGTGTTGCTGTAGATTTGGTTGGAGCTATTTTGAGTCTGTTTGTGATGAACCATGTGTTGAGTGTGTCAAGGTAAGGCTGGATTATTTCTGCAGCTTTGTCTGTGTTACGATGTGTGCATGTGATTGTTATGTCGTCTGCGTAGGAAGAGATTTGTATTTCTGAGGTGTCTGGCGTGGGTAAGTCATGCATGTATAGATTAAATAATGTGGGGGATAGAACTGAGCCCTGTGGTACTCCGTTCTTAATGTTTCTGATGTGCGATGATTGGCCATTATATGACACATGAGCATTCCTGCCTGCCAGATAATTGGCCAGCCATCTTTTGGTGTTATTGTGCATGTCTGTGTTATATATTTTATTTGTTAGGTTGTGGCGGGGGATAGCATCAAAAGCTTTACTAATGTCCAATGTTATAAGAAGTGTTCTGTGGTGGGGCCTATCTGAATTGATGCCATCTAAAATTCTTTGTGTGAGGTTTGTCAGAAGAGTGTTTGTGGAGTGTAGTGGCCTAAAACCGTGTTGTGAGTCAGCAAGGGGGATATATGGTGTGACAAGTTTAAGTATTAGGCGTTCAATGACTTTAGAGGGGGTGCAGAGAAGTGTGATTGGGCGGTGCGATGTTGGGATTGTTGGGTCTTTGTTCGGTTTTGGAATGGTGATTATTTTACCATGCTTCCAGATGTCGGGTATAGTGTTGTGTGAATAGCTGTAGTTTGCAATGTTTGTGAGTGCGTGTATACCTTGTGGTCCAATGTGTTGAAGGTGGATGTTGCTTATGTTATCAGGGCCACAGGCAGATGAGTGCTTGAGACTATGCATTATGAGTTTTGTCTGACTGTCTATGAAGGGTGTATAGTCTGAGTCTGTGGGAAAGTCTTTCTTACGTCGAATGGTGCGTCGGACTGTATCTGCAGTTTCCATTAGCCAAATTTGTTAGTAACTACAGAAAACCAGCTGATTCATGAATTGGGAGCAAGATGATCGAACCTAAAATAAAAAATATACCATTTTATAATCTATCAAAGACCTTATATTGAGCATAAAAAAAAAAAAGAAAAAAAAAAAATGGTGGAGTTTTTCAGAATGGCTAAATAACATTCCCCCAGCACCTTGACTTTTAGAGATACAGACTTTGAAGATGCGATATATGTATTTATATCTATATACATTAGGTCCTGGAGCTGCAACGTCTACGTCGTGGGACCACCCCCCAACCCCAAGAGTTGGGGGCCAATCAGCAGCAACTACCCCTGGCCATCAGCTCTACGCAGATGGCACCGATCCCCAAGGAGGAGCTACGCCTACCTGGGGGAGTACCACAATCCTTTCCGGACAGTTTGAGACCATTGTTTCTTGTCTGATTCTCATTCAATGTGAAAATTTGGTCACTTTTGATGTTGTCAATTCCCTTTAAAATCTTAAAGACCTGTATCAAGTCACCTCTGAGTCTACGCTTTTTTAGTGAAAACAGATTCATGTTTTCTTTGTACTTCTCATATGATTCTCTTGTCCTATTTTGTAATCAATCTGTAAATGCTAACTACTTCTCTTCTACAACCTTCTTTGCTTCATCCCAGCACTCATTACCCTTCCTTCTATTTCTTCCCATCCTCCTTGTTCCACACACCAACTTTGCAAACCTTGTAACTCCCTCCTTGAACCATCCCCATTCCTCCTCCAGGTTCTAATCCTTTTATACCCTTGGCATGATAAGATGATTGCAGACTGAACTCCTATTCACAAACATCACAACAATGCAGGTAAAAGCCTCATTCAAATGCTGCTACGTCCATTGATGGGGTTGGGGAATAGGTGAAGTTTCCTAGGTGCTGATGACGTAGTAGGCATTGCTTCCAAGCCTTCAGTTAGTAGCAGGTTCAGCTGTTTACAACATAACAAATTTAAAATGTACTCACCATAAAGAAGACTACCTGTTCAAAGTTACTGTGACATATACAGCTCTTTTCATACATCTTATAACTAAAATTTAATGCAAATCCTGGAATGACCAACAAATATGCAAATTACATACCATGATTGGTTAAAAAAACACCAATATTTGTGAATTCCAGATGCTCTTTATCTGTTTAGCTGAACTAGACAAAAAATTATTAAAATATTCCATCACAATATTTTTCTTATATACATAAATTGATTAATCAATCTGTTACCCCTGGTCTCTCTTGCATAAGACCAACAGCCTCCAGGAAACTGGCAACAGGCCCCAGGTGGGACCAAAGTCCCTTAGAGACGAGATATTCTGTTGTTGTCTGGGGATTGTCAGTGTGCGGCATAGCAACAGGTGTTGTGGCTTGTGTGTGGTAACTGTATCTGGGACAGTTTGAATATGTGGGCAGGAAGAATGTATGAGAAAAAATTTGACGCAGCCCGAAGGGATTTCTCCCCATCTTCTCCTTTTCTGCATGGGGGGGATGGAGGGGGGGGGGGGGGGGTCACTGAATTTATGAACCGGCCTTGCTGTAGAGGTGCTGTGTCTTGCAACACTGCTTCTGACCCAGGGCAGTGGACAGGATGCATGGATGACCCGTCATCCAGGAGGTTGCCAAGATAAGAGGGAGGGAGGAGGGTGGAGGGGAGTGGAACATATAGGAAATGGAATGGGTGGGAGTGGTTTCTATGCCTTTTTCTTTTTGGCTACCCCCTGTGTAGGGGGAAAAACCTTTGGTATATGTATGTATATACTGTCTTTATACCTCATGGTGCCCTCAGCACAGGCATACTAGTGTGATTCTTGTCATGAGTGGGAGGGTTTTCTCTGTGTGGTTGTTGCTGCTTGGGTACAGAGTTTGGGAGTCTTCCTGAAGGGGTTGTTTAGTTATCTGGGTGTGTAAATGTTTGTATGTGGATTTTTTGTGTGGTTTAGGTGGAAGGTTGTGGATGTTTGAGTAGCATGCTATTGTAGTTTGTTTTTTTTCTATTCTGTTGGTGGTGCTTGTGAAATGTAGTGTGAAGGGTGTGTTTTGTTTAGTGTTCTGATAAGTGTTCCTGCAATTTTCATGCAATATTCTAATGGAAAGAAGTCATCAAATTAGCATAGGTGGAGTTTTTCAGAATGGCTAAATAACATTCCCCCAGCACCTTGACTTTTAGAGATACAGACTTTGAAGATGCGATATATGTATTTATATCTATATACATATATTCATAATATTTATCTTATATTTTCTGTATCACTGTTTACAATCACAATAACTTCGATCACATATTAGCGTTCTTTTGTGTACCAGTGACTCCACACAGATTCTAAGCTGCAGCTTGCAAGTTACAAGAACAAAAAACTTTTTTTGTTGGTGGATCAAGTAGAAATGATATTACGAGGGACTGTATCTGCAGTTTCCATTAGCCAAATTTGTTAGTAACTACAGAAAACCAGCTGATTCATGAATTGGGAGCAAGATGATCGAACCTAAAATAAAAAAAATACCATTTTATAATCTATCAAAGACCTTATATTGAGCATAAAAAAGAAAAAAAGAAAAAAAGAAAAAAAAAATGGTTATAGTGACTGAGCTGAGGGGACTCGAAACTGGTCATTTTTTTTAACACAAAAGAACCACAAGTGTTATGACTAAATGGATTGAATAACACACTAAGCAGGTTCTCGTTACAGGTTTATTGCAACCGTTACAGGTACAAATTACGTTATAGTTATTTTTTCTATTGGAATGAACTGCTGATTGTAAACACTTGATAGAATATGGCTGGAACGTGAGAGTGCACCTGAACACTGACTGCAGCATGTACAACACTGAAGGCACATTCAAATACTGACAAAAACGACGTAATATAGATCAGAATGCTTCACCTTGGGCCCACGGGAGTCACAACAGATAATGCACACGAAGCTCAGCCATTATGTGCATTGTCATCTCGAGTATAAAAGCTCGCATACGATTTATTTTCAAATGAACGTAATATTCCAACACAAGTATTGGACGGACGATTGGGGGGGGGGGCAAGAGGAAGAAGATGAAGAAAAAAGAAAGAACAAAAAAATCAACTGAAAATATGGTCTGCTAATATATGTGTGTGTATATATATGTATATGCAAAGTAGACCACTTGGAAAAAGAAACTAACGAAACAGAGTGCATTCGTATATTATATCTTCAGTGCAAAAAGTGCATTGAAGATACAATATACGAAAGCGCTCTGCTTCATTAGTTTCTTTTCCCAAGTGGTCTACTGTGCATAAGTGAACACACATACCCGTGTTCTTCTTAGTATATATATATATATACATACATATATATACATATATATATATACATATACATACATATATACATACATATATATATATATATATATATATACACACATGCATATATTAATAATAATAAATGAAAAATAAAAATGAGGGGAAATATATAAAACACTGATGCACATGGTAATTTTGACCACAATCCACATAATTATGTAATCAATAATTCCTTATAACTCTACCTTCTCCACTGATTTGACTTTCCATTTTGAAAGGGAGTTGACAGAGGCAGAAATGTATTATTTGACATCAATTACAAACTGTTTATAATAAAAAATTAAGAATTGGGAAGTGACTCCTATTAATATTGCTAATATTCAACACACATTAACAAATGATTCACACTCTGGTAACATCCACACAACAACTCAACATTTCTCATACGAACGTCAAATCCTCTCTCCGTGTATCATTTTAATTCATTCATGTCGCTTACATGACAATATAGTTAAATGACATAAAATTATCTCGGCAACAAATTCAATTGACATAAAACAATAAACATATAGCAACTTTTTTTATTTATTTATGGATGTGCCACTAAATACAATGGTTTCAGTGCTTGATACTTAAAACGCATTGAAGACAAAGTCTGGTGCTGTTACTCAACCAAACGCAAGGCACTGTGAAAGGCACATGCTAATACAAGGCTGGTCTTTATGGAAGGATTCGAGCAAACTGAGTATCAGCACAACATTAATTTAACTGCCTTCTTTTGCCAATCAGCATCTTTTGGACCTTACCTTACACTCGGAGAGACACATACACATCCAAATGGCTGGTTATCATGCAACAACCACTCCACAATCTTCTATCATTACTTTATACTTGTAAACATTGGTATCACTTGCCTTTTTCACCACATTCATTCCTTCGACCACACGTCCAAACACAAGACTATGAGTGAATTTCTTGAATTCACGTTCACCACACCAAATCATAAACTGAGAACCAACCATACCCCGCCCAGTGTCACTTGTCCTGCAGCCTTTGAAGCGAATGGCACCATATTCATCCTTAAGGGGGCAAAGATCAGCTTCAAAGGGTTTCCTGTCATAAATTGAGTAGCCTCCAGTGCCATCATTGTTTTCAATGTCTCCCCCTGCCAGGATACCCTCACCACTCCTGAAGAAAAGAGAGCCCTGATAGCCATAACCTGCTTTTCCACTACACAGGCCCATAAAATTCTCACACATTCTAGGAGCTTTATCAGGGCGAATTTCAATGATTACTCTGCCTTCTATTGCACCATTGATGGATATGGTCATCCAGCAATGAGGAAATTTGCTGGCCTTAACTACTGGTGGCAGTACCTTGGGCTGCATATCCCCCATGGGTGCAGGCTTGGCGGGCTTTTTTGCGGCATCAACATACGAAACTGGACTTTTCTCTTCCTCATTGTGATCCTCAGTTACATCCACGGGAGATGAGAGTAGCAGTTCATCCTTGACAGGGCTTGAGGATTCTCGGGAACTGGACCCTAAGATAGTAATGTTGGAAAGACCAAGTGACAGTGCAGTTACAATAGTATTTTCACTGGAATGAGGAATGTGCATGTTTGTGTTGGGGGAATGAATACTTGTGATCGGGGAATGAATACTTGTGATTGGGGAGTGAATACTTGTGATTGGGGAGTGAATACTAGTGATTGGGTCAATGAGCTGATCATTTCCCATGCCAGTCATGTCATGGGAAGATAGATCAGTTATGTTTCCATTCATGGTGGCCAAGGGACTTCCTCCCATAACTGAGGAGTGACCTGGGGTTGGAAGTCCCATTCCCATTGTGTCTGCTCTAAGGAGATGTTGTGGTATTCTGGTGGCCAACAAGTCAGATAGCATGTACAGAAGTATAACATTGGCACAATTCCCCGACACTGCATGCTGCTCCAGGGTTGATGTCATTGGAAAAGCCTCCTGGAACTTGAAGCCCAGTGATGATAGGGAGTCAGCCAGGACAGACTGTTTGAGCTGTAATAGAATTGCCTCTGGAGCTGTGTTGACTGCATTCAGGGCACATGACTGCAGGTGCTGTGCTGTGATGTCCTTGGCATAGGACTGGACCTGAGGGAGAGAAAGAGAGAAATTTCTTAATTACAGTTTCATACGATGTAATTCATCCACAATGCTTTCATCCCAAATGTGCAGATCACTAATGTATTATCTAGTCCAGTGCTTCTCAACATGGGATGTATGCCACACAGGTGGGCAATTTGTTTGTTCAGGTGGGCAATATAACCTTTAAGGGGGGGGGGGGGGGTAACTGAGGGCAACTGAGGAAGTCAGGATCAATTTTTTTTTTTTTTTATTCAACTTGTTTTGTTTTTATTTTTCATTGATGCCTTGTTCTTTTGAAGTGGTTTTAAACCAAGGTTTTATGTTTCTTTTTTCAGCTGAAGGGGAGTTTACCTTTCACATGATAAGAATTGTATATCACCACATGGGGGGGGGGGGGGATCAGGATTTTAAAGGTGATTAGGTGGGGCAGCATGGCCAAAACAAAGGTTGAGAACCACTGATCTAGTCCCAAAACATAGTACTGACATAACATTTGGAATATTCTTCACTACTTGTTTCATACAAGACAATGTGCTCAGCCTCTACTTTTTTATTTTTTTAACACAAAAATTAACCTAAATGGGTTCTACTGCATACCTGTTACCCCCTTCACTATGGTAACACATTAAAAAATTATTCTGCCGAGATTACGGGGGCAGACTGAGGGACGAATGGGGTCTTAAGACCACATTTGTGTCCCCAGGTATCCCTTCGTCGATTAAATTTCTCTCGTATTAGCCAGAATAAATTTTGTAAAGGGTGTCACCATTGTGGGGGGTAATCCTCTACCATTCAGTGAGACAAACTTGGCACATGAACCATGACAGTGAAGATGTAAGAACTACGACTGATCGTGTTGTTGCAACACGAAAGTTGTGGAGGAAGAGAAATTGGATGAGCGTTGTGTGGGGCAGTATCTTTTAGCGGCAATATCTTCTACTGACACAAGTGAAAGTGATGAGGAAAGTGTTGGCATGAATGGAAGAAAGTAAGAATAAGGAGAAGAGAGAGTAAAACGGAATAATGAGATGGCTAGAGCACATAAAAGATGTACAGTAAGTCCTCGTTACACGGTACATATGCATTCCTGAAAACCTTACCGCAAATTGAAATTACCGTATACCGAACCCATTATAACATGTAATAATAGGATATGACAGACATACCTTCTCCCTGCTCTTTCCTCTTCAAAACACAAGCGGATACTGTATCGGTGAATTTTTCTTACCATAAATAGAATCGAGGGTAGTAATTACCAAATACCGTAACTGTGAATTTACCAGATAAAGAATTACCGTATAAGGAGGACTCACTGTATTGTGAAGCAGGATGACCAGAATGATGCAGGAACTGAATAGGAGGAAGTGCAGGAGGAGTTAAAAGTGACAAGGACATATATGGCTCAAGACGTACGTGATATAGAAGGGTTGCAATGATAAGGAGAGTTATTGACTGGTGAATAAGGAACTGGAGGGATGTGTAGTGTATTCAGGTATGGAATGGGTGGAAGTGATTTTATGCCTTTCCCTTTTTGGCTACCTCCCTTGTAAGGGGGAAAAAGCCTTGGTATATGTATGTATGTATGAATAAGGAACTAGAAAAACGGAGAGAAAATACTGAAACATGAACTATGGCTGGAGCAAAAAAGAATTTAAAAGACGTAGAAATTAAACATGATAGAAGGTGGTATGATGCAAGAATAAGAATTACGAAAGATGGGGGGGGGGGGCACGGATCTGAGGGTTTTAAAGTAGTAATAGGCTTTTAGTGTCTTGCGGCACTGCTTCTGACCCAGGGCAGTGGACAGGATGCAGGGATGACCCATCATCCAGGAGGTGCCAAGATAGGAGGGAGGGAGGAGGGTGGAGGGGAGTGGAATATATGGGAAATGAAATGGGTGGGAGTGATTTCTATGCCTTTTTCTTTTTGGCTACCCCTCGTGTAAGGGGGAAAAAGCCTTTGGTATATGTATGTAGAAATGGAACAAGATAGAAGGTGGTATAATGCAAGAATAAAAATTACGAAAGAAGGGGGGCTGGACACAGATCTGAGGGCTTTAAAGTGGTAATGGGCTTTTCTAGAAACGTGTGTGAAATGAGAAATGCAAAGAAAATGATGAGAGTAGGATAAATAATGATGGAAGACAGTTAAAAAGGAATGAGAGTTGATGATTAAGGTGGAAGAAGTAATCTGTATAACTGCTTAGCACACAAAATGACAGGAAACTGAAACAATGCTTTGAAAAGGTGGAATGTAAAGCATATGGAGACAGGGTGGTGAGGAGAATATGCCAGAAGGACTGTGACTGAAGTTGTCACCTTTACCCTCTGTGTTTGAATAGCTAGGATTGGCAATAGTCACTGTTAAGAATCAGGAGGAAAGTGCAGAACCCGAACTCATGAATAGGATGCAAAACCAGTACATTTCCGACTATGGAGTAGAGGGGCCTAAAAAAAAATAAAAATAAAAATAAAAAAATAAAATAAAATTGTGTACTAGAAAACTGGAATGCAGAAAAGCAGTGAGCCTGGATGAGGTGAATGTGATAATAAAGTGGGGAGGATGTAGGGATGACCCGTCATCCAGGAGGTGCCAAGATGGGAGGGAGGGAGGAGGGTGGAGGGGAGTGGAATATATAGGAAATGGAATGGGTGGGAGTGGTTTCTATGCCTTTTTCTTTTTGGCTATCCCCCATGTAGGGGGGAAAAGCCTTTGGTATATGTGTGTAAATTAGTGGGAGAGATTAAGGTGCATAATCTATACTACAATAGAGGTAAATACACATGACCCTTTATATTCACAAGGGGTTTGGGGATGTGAATAATTTTCAATCCCCCTACATCCAGGGTGGGCAATCTTTTAAGTGTTTTTAAGTGTAAAGTATTAAGTTTTAAGTGTTAAGATTTTCAGCCAAATCTGATACAAAATTCACTCTCATGCCAACAAATTATAGGCCTACATATGAATATGGACCACCCTCTCTTCACCTCCCACACCCTTAATCCATCACCCAGTACAGCGTGCAGTTACCAATGGTCAAACAAAATACTTGTATTTGTGCGCCACAAATAGTCCATAATGTATTTACCTAGTTGTATTATACAGGAAGGGGAGCTATGTTCATGGTGACCCGTCTTTGCGCCTGCGTCTCCCAACATCTAGTTTGTTCTTAAATTCTTGTATGGTGTTTTTGTCCAATTTGTTCCAGACATCTACCACTATGTGTGTATTTTTTTTTTTTTTTTTTTTATCTTTTCTATATCTAACCCACTCCTCCCCTATTTCCATGCCATGAGAAAAAAAAAAAAAAAAAAAACACCAGAGCACCTAAATCACCTTCAGCACTTCTAAACCAAGTTATTCAAAGACCAAGTCTTTTCATAACAAAAGTAAGTCATTCATAACATTCTAATATTCTATACTTACATATACATATCTATATTATATATATATATATATATATATATATATATATGTATGTATACATTAGCGTCCAAAATGTTCTGGACACTTGTAATTTATACATACATACATACATATACCAAGGCTCTTTTCCCCCTTACCAGGGGGGTAGCCAAAAAGGACAAGGCACAAAAACATTCCCACCCATTTCATCCCTGAAAACACTCCACACCCCTCCACCCTCCCTCCCATCTTAACACCTCCTAGATGTGGTGTAATTTATAACGTAATTTATAACTTGTTATTTACAACTCATCAAAATTCTATATAACTGGATTTGCAAAGGTTCAACCTGTGTACATTTGCCATGTCCTGTGGAGATGTATGGAAACCACATAGCTCACCCAAGCCAGTTTGTTAGCTAGCAGCTGCTATGGCAACTATTGCAGCATTAAATTAACACCATTAATGCTCAAGCATTAAATTAATGCCATTGATGCTGTACAGGTTAAGGATGGGAGGGTTTTAACCTGTAAACTGTGACACATCATATGATGAACATCGTGTAACCGTGTAACTGCGACATACATTATACGATGTGAAGCCTATATTTCACTCCCTTATGTCTGAAAATGAAGTTTGGACCACTAGACCTACACTAGACCTACCCAGCCATCCCTTAATTCTCCTTAGATATCACGGAAGGGCCAAGTCAGTCACAAGCCCCTAAGGCTGCATTTACACCGAGCGAATCAAATCAATTCAATTCATGAAGAATCAACACGATTCATGAATCGTGTTGATTCGCCACACTAGTTTCAATGTAACCGTTCGTTACACCAGGCGAACTGACATGATTTGAATTGACTATTTGCTCGGTGTAATAAACGATTACATTGAAACTAGTGTGGCGAATCAACACGATTCATGAATCATGCTGATTCTTCATGAATTGAATCGATTTGATTTGCTTGGTGTAAATACAGCCAAATTCTCATGGCGTAAGATTAAAGATAACTTACACAAAAACCATTCCTTCTCGTGGTGTAAGATTTAAGATAACTTACACCAAAAAAAATTCCTATGTAAATATGAGAAAGTGGACAAATCAAATGGCAGTGGTGGGAAACTAAGTGTGAAAAAGTGTAAAAAAGAATGTACATACATACACCAAAGGCTTTTTCCCCCTTACACGGGGGGTAGCCAAAAAGAAAAAGGCATAGAAATAACTCCCACCCATTTCATTTCCCATATATTCCACTCCCCTCCACCCTCCTCCCTCCCTCCTATCTTGGCACCTCCTAGAGAAAATGTAGTAGAAAATTTCCCTGTAGCTCACCCATGCATGACCACCTCTCACTGACCACAATCTCTAAGTGACAAAATGTGCAACTTCACTACACCACCATTCCCGAACTATGGCAAATGATTAACCTCTTCACTCCGGGGCACATCGCACGTCGCAGCATTAGCTGCCCGACGTGCAATGTTGCATCATAATAATCGCATTATAAAAAATAAAGTCAGTGCTCAATCGTTCGTTCTCTTTCACCCGTGAATTTTGATAACCATAGAAAATATGATGAAGCCAGTTTAGAGAGAATGGAGGTTACGTAGGTACGACTACAATAAATATAATCAAGACGCCGACGTCGGCATCATCGCGTACCCACTTGCTCCTCATGACGCCTACGTTGGCGTCACCGTATGGAAGTGGTTAACTAATATTTGATTTTCCTATACTTTTCCAAAAAGAGGTGAATGATCGCATTGGAGACAACTGCCAAGGATGCAACACTTCACCCCATACTATACAACACATATGGAAGACTGCATTTCATGCAATCACATACGTAAACAACACAATATACACTCTATCAAGGACTTGTGTGAAAACCCCGTTCCAACCATGGCACTCCTCAGGGAGTTGGGACGGCTTAGCTAGAGCGTCTAGGGAACGACAGCAACAAAAACACAGGATTCAGAATGACAGTGTACACCAAGCTACTGGACTGTTGCAATGGTAATAGCAAGTGCCCTAGATGCTACCTGCATTTCACCATCAGCACCTCAGTCAGGAATTCCTGCTCCCACTGTTTGTCCTGGAAGGATGTGTATATGGAACTAGAACACCTGCTCCACTAGTCAACAATGGTTACAGCAACACCAATATTCTAGGTATCCACATGAGGAACCCACTGGAGGCTCAACCTCAGCCTTGACATGCTTGTGCCTAATTTGCAACACCTCAAGAAACCCACACAGCAGTCTTGGTAATTTTGACAGGGCAGGTTTATATAAACCTGCCCCCACCACAAGTACCAAGTATTGTTTGCAATGTACAAATATATACGATTTGCCCTTTCATGCCCCCACCCCCACCAGCGAGCCCAAGAACCACACTACACATATCAACCCAATAGTCTCAGGGGTCATAGAAAAGAATATGCACACACTTTCTTGACACCAAGATAAAACAACCTCAGATCATGCAGTGTTGGCTGTTCAATTCATGGTATGCCTAATCCAAAGATTCAAGTCAAGCAGTCCAGCCTCTCAGAGCCATGAGGGGCTACCTCTCCTGGCTTGAACAGAGGACAAAAGAGGCATGATGCTGGTCCCAGGGAAAACACCTTAGTGCAACCACAACATTGGGGCATTACTCAGCCTCCTGAAGTCCCATCTTCCGACCCTACAGGAATGCCATTCATACAAAACAAATGGTTTAGTGATCTGTAATGGGGATGGATGGCCAATGACTTCGAGTTCATCTGCCTTTTTGATGGTTTTCTTTTTCTTTCATCTTGGTATCCTATACACCCTCCTCACTAGTAGGGGAGCTAGTATAGTTACCAACTGACCATGGGGCAGTTTCCATCCTGCTTCCCATTTCAAGTGTAGGTTCTATACCAGCATTTCTCAACCAGGGTTCCCCGGAACCCTAAGGTTCCGCAAAAGGTCCCAAAGGGTTCCGCGAGAAAAAACGAGATAAGCTGATAAGCAAATGCACTTTTGATTTTTTATTTAATTTCATATACGTAATATACACGCATGACATATTCTTGGTTATTGAAATAATATAATTTAGACATCATCCTATCTTACCTATTATTACCCTCATGCCTCGATTTAATGGACTAAAAGGGGGGAACACCGGTCCGATATACCCAATTGTCCAAAGTTTCCAATACTACTGTATTTCAACGATAACGTTACGAAAAAATGAGGAATGAATACAGTACGGTACTTTTACTTAAGCACACTATCCAATCTGTTAGTGTAAATACCTGGGATCTGGCCCAAAATTTTCACCCCAAGAGTACCAAGTCCAAAATTTTCATCAACCGAATACTTCAGTGAATATTGGGTAAGCTGCCTTTTGTTTACGAATATCAGACACAATTTGTTTCTTTACTCCATATCCTCTTCCATACGGAGCTGCCTACGTAGGCGGCATAAGGAGCAAGTGGATATGCAAGGCTGCCATATCGGTGTCTTGATTATATTTATTGTAGTTGCCCCTGCGTAATGACATACTCTCTAAACTGTCTTCATCACATTTTTTATGGTTATCAAAATTCACGGGTGAAAGAGAGAACGATCTATATAAGCGGTGACTATTTTTTATGATGCGAGTATTATGACGCAACATCGTACGTCTGGCTAATGCTGCACGCGAGATTTTGGCCCGGAGTGAAGTGCATATTCATCACACACCTGCTTCACCGACATTCCACTTTCCAACTTTTTAATCAACTCAAGCTTCTGTGATACTGTTAAATTGACTCTTTTCCTCTTTTCTACAGGATGTACAGGTGCCATGGTTAAAAAAAACTGTTGAATTATTTCACAAACAACACACAAAACAGGGCCAAAAAGGTCGAAAAACACGGACCAAACAGCTCCACGTGTTCCAGCACAGTTGTAAACAAAGCGACCATAGGTCATCTGGCGGTCAACTGCGGAAACATCGGACCACGTCCGGTCGCTCCGGACGATCCGGAAGCTACAGATTTTGTACGTTGCATCCGAAATCCGTTAAAGTGAGGTCCGTTAAATCGAGGTATGAGTGTACAATGAAAATAAAATGAGAAAGATATGGTATATGCGTTTTTTTTTTCGCAAGAGTTCCTTGAGACATGCAATTTATATTAAAGGTTACGCAAAGGTAAAAAGATTGAGAAATGCTGCTCTGTACTGTACTACAGATATGATTTTTCCTTCACACAACTTCCTCTTTGCAGTCATCCCCAAATAACTACTTCACACAACACTTTCCATTCCACCAATACATTCATTTGCCTCTTTTATTGCTATGAAAGTGTTGCTGACAAGTCTATCCCTAGTTGGCCTCCAAAATCCTGCCCACTAGACTTTTACCCATCTTATTTTCTTCTTCCTTTAGTTCCTCGGTGGCGAGCTAATGTCCTTCACACAGACAATTGTTCCATCTTAACCTTTCCTGTTCCCAGACATTTGGTCCACCTTCTCCTTAACCCCTTCCATACGGTGCCGCACACGTAGGCGTCATGGGGAGCGAGTGTATTCGCGAGGCTGCCATATCGGCGTCTTGATTATATTTATTGTAGTCGCCCCTCCATAATGACATTCTTTCTAATTCTTTTGTAATCGCATTTTCTATGGTTATCAAAATTCACGGGTGAAGAGAGAACGATCGATATAAGCGGTGACTATATTTTATGATGCGAGTATTATTACGACACGTCGTACGGCTGGCATTGGTTGCTGCCACCGAGATCTAAGTCCATGACGCCTACGTGTGCGGCACCGTATGGAAGGGGTTAACATTTCCTAATATACAGTGACTCCTCCCCCATACCTCCCTTCCTCTCTCCTTCCCCCACCCCATTCCCCCAGTTCATATCTAATCTCAGTCACGTGTATTACGACAACCTACTTGAAAAAGCTCTAACAAGTGAAATGTCGTACTAATAAAGCCTCCGTCCTCACGTGGTATTTACCTCTTTTTTTTTTTTTTTTTCTAAATTTCTCCTTCACACCAACCCATCTCTTCAATGCCACATATGATCCCAATTACTTAAAACTGTCCACTGTATCTTCCCGACACGAGAATTTTGCCTTCAAGAAACCTGACAGTTCTCAGAAAAAAAAAGAAGAAAAAGAAAAACTTACCAATTCCGAGTCATCGAGAATCTCAGACAATGGCCGATCTGATGGCTTATTCATGATTACATTTAGGCCCTTTAAAAAGGAATGTAACAAAGCTTCTTCAAATACCTGTTCCTCAATCTGTAGGAGTAAGGATGTTTCATGAAGAGAAGGGTCAATAATTAATTACAGATTATTACACAAATACAAAAGATGAAAAAGTGTATATACATAAACAGTGTTTCAAAATGAATACCTACATATTATTATACAAATACTGAGACAAGAGAATATGTATGCATAAATAATGTTTCAAAATGAATAACTACAGACTATTACACAAATACAAAAATGAAAAAATGTGTACACATAAATAATGTTTCAAAATGAATACATACAGATTATTACACAATGATAAAAAATGTGTATACATACACAATGTCTCTATATGAATACCATAAAAAACACATTAAATAACATAAATGGATTCTGAAAATATGAAAATATGTTAATTTACACAAGCCAAAGCCCATAGAATATGGAAACCTGAAAACTAATTGAATTTCTTTTTCTGGATGACAAATCTTACATATACATACATACATACATGCATGCATAAACAATGATCAACAAGCACCTACTTCAGGTGAACCTAAAGATGGACAACACAATCAATTTCCATGCTGCTCATTTAAAAAAACTGTCAACCCACTCACCTCAATTTGGATGACACTCAGTCGCCTGACAAGGCCCAAGTTTCCCCTATCAACTTCAATTAGATTCATTCCACTTTAACATTAGGAGAGCTAACTACTAGTAAATATTCACTTCCTATTACTTTCTGCCACACACAAACATCAGCCCTCACTGACCAATAAAAATCCAAACCTTATATATATATATATATATACATATATACATATATACACCCACACATACACACACTGAATGGTCCCCAGTACAGATATTAATCTTTTTTCAACCACATTAACTTTTTCACTTTAATTCCATGTCATCACTATCGAGACTGACAATGCACTCAACTGAGACATATGCGGAAACTAATACATAGTAAAGCCAAGGACTCGAACTCAGCTCTGACATACCAAGAGAACAGTGACTTGGTATGGGGAAGAGAGGAGGGAAGGGGGAGATAGGAGGTAAGGGGGAGAGAGGAGGGAAGGGGGAGAGGAGGGAGGAAAGAGAAGGGGGAGAGAGGAGGGAAGGGAGAGACAGGAGGGAAGGGGGAGAGAGGAGGGAAGGGAGAGACAGAAGGGAAGGGGGAGAGAGGAAGGGAGGGGAGAGAGGAGAGAGGGAAGGGGAGAGAGAAGGAGAGGAAGAGAGGAGGGGGAGAGAGGAGAGGGGAGAGAGGAAAGGGAGAGAAGGGGAGAGAAAGGGGAGAGTGTAGGGGAGAGAGGAGGGGAGGGGAGAGAGGAAGAGGGGAGGGGAGAGGAGGGGAGGGGAGAGAGGAGGGGGAGGGGAGAGGAGGAGAGGGGAGAGGGGAGGGAGGGAGAGAGGAGGGGAGAGAGGAGGGAGAGAGGAGGGGAGGGGAGAGAGGAGGGTAGGGGGAGAGAGGAGGGGAGGGGGGGAAGTTGGGATAAATAAGAGAGGAGGGGAGGGGGAGAAGTTGGGATAAAGAAGAGAGGAGTGGAGGGGGAAGAGAGGAGTGGAGGGGGAAGAGAGGGGAGGGGGGAGAGAGGTGGGGAGGGGGGAGAGAGGAGGGGAGGGGGGAGAGAGGAGGAGGAGAGAGGTGTGGTAAGAGGAGAGGGGAAAGAGAGGAGGGGAGGGGGAAGAGAGGAGGGGAGGGGGAAGAGAGGAGGGGAGGGGGAAGAGAGGAGGGGAGGGGGAAGAGAGGAGGGGAGGGGGAAAGAGAGGAGGGGAGGGGGAAGAGAGGAGGGGAGGGGGAAAGAGAGTAGGGGAGGGGGAAAGAGAGGAAGGGAGGGGGAAGAGAGGAGGGGAGGGGGAAAGAGAGGATGGAGGGGGGAAGAGAGGAGGGGGCAGGGGGAACGAGAGGAGAGAAGGGGGAAGAGAGAGGGGAGGGGAAGAGAGTAATTCTGAATAAGAGGATGAAGGATTGAGAGGGAGGGGGAAAGAGGACGAGAATGAGAGAGCTTCTCTGGGTCCATTCAAACCTTCATCACCGTTGCTCGTCGGATCGCCAGGGGGAGAGTGGTCTCGGGTGTTGCTATATATACTATATAGAGGGGGGAGGGGAATATATATATACTGATATATATATCGAGGCAATAATATATATATAGTAATCAAACTATATATAAATATCTATATAAATATATGTATACAAGTATGTATGCTTCTTCTCTGGCATTAATATATGTATATAATTTTATTATTATTATATATTAATATATATATATATTATATATATATATTATATATATATATATATATATATATTTATATATATATTAATATATATATATATTTTTTTTTTTTTTTTTTTTTTTTTTTTTTTTATGGAAATTGAATTAGCTACCCAATTTAAAAAATTTCCCTTTTAAATAATCAAACGTATTAGTTACGGCCACCAATATATTATGGCTACTTAATCTAGATCATAATTCTGAATCAATACATATATCAAGGGATTTTCCGCTCTTACAAGGGAATAACTAAAGCGAATAATTAATTAGTTGGTCAAAAGTGCCTGAAACATCACAATATTATTAGATCTCAGTGCACACAAAATATTCATGTATGCAGTTTTTGTTCACTAGCATGACCAAAATAAGCTCTTCACATGCAACTGCAAAATTATTCATCATAATATCAAACATGCCTGAAACAAAATATACAAATAAATGAATTACATATACACAGCATGGATTTTGGCCAAACAGCAAAGTTTATGAAGATGCATACAGAACATAATTATAACAATACTTTATGCTTTTCATTAGTTGCTCTGGGCTGTACATACACAATCAAAAGAATTACATCAACAGTGATAAGATAATGATGATGATAATGATGATAATGATGATAATAATAATAATAATAATAATAATAATAATACAACTTAACATATAAACAGGGAACTTTACTCTCAAAATTAAATTAATCACATTTACGAAATTCAAAATCACTTTCCTATAAAAAAAAGCAAATATAGTAGTGAAACTAGATTCACACCACAACTATTTGATCACACATTTGGCAAAGTGTCTTGCCAAGCCAATATCTCTCAATTACTGTCCCCAATGTAAATATAAAATAAATATAAAAAGAAGAGACCGTATGAAGGAGGGATTGTGCCGACAGCACTGTATGAGGCAGAAACATGGAACATAAGAGAGGAGTTTGAATGTATTTGAGATAAGGTGCCTGAGAAGTATGATTGGGGTTCCTAGGCTGGATAGAGTGATAATGAGAAAGTGAGGAGGAGAACATGGGGTGGAAAGGGAGTTGGGAGATAGGGTTGATGACAGAGTATTGGGATGGTTTGGACACATGGAAAGAATGAGTAAAGAAAGATTAGTAAAAGAGGTATGGAAGGCAGATGTGGAGGGAGTGAACATGAAGGAGCAACCAAGGACGAGATGGATGGATGGGGTAAAAGGGGCATTGGGAAAGTGGGGAATGTCTGTTGAGGAAGGCCAGGAGAGGACAGAAGATAGAGGTGAATGGTGAATGGTTGTGTATGGATGATGCTGTGATGCATGAGGGGGAGTGGGCGGGAGATGGGACTGGGGAGTATGTGTGAAAAATAAGTTGACACAGCCTGAAGGGATTTCTCCCTGTTTTCTCCATTTCTGCATGAGGGGATGGAGAGTGGGGGGGTCACCAATTTAACAAAGTGGCCTTGATGTAGATGTGCTGTGTCTTGTGATACTGATTCTGATCCAGGGCAGTAGGCAGGATGCAGGGAAGGTATTTTCCCCATTTATAATGGAGGTAGCCAGTCAAAAGGCATAAATCCACTCCCACCCATTTCATTCCCACATAATCCACTCCCCCCCTCTTTTCTTGGCTCCTCCTGGAAGACAGTTCATCCCTGTATCTCACCCACTGCCCTAGGTCGGAAACAGTGCGGCAAGACACAGCACATCCACAGCAAGGCCGCTTCACTTAATCGGCAACCCCCTCTCTGTCCCCTCATGCAGAAAAAGAAAAGATGGGGAGAAATCCCTTCAGGCTGCATCAAAATATCATTCACACATACTCCCTCACTGCCCCATTACCCACCCACTCCCTTCCATGCATCATAGCATCATCCATACACAACCATTCTCCACTCACCCTTATCTTCTGTCTTCTCCCTTTCTTCCTCAACAGACATTCCCCTTTCCCAATGCCCCTTTTACCCCCATCCATCAATCTCTTTCTTGGTCACTCCCTCATGTTCACTCCCTCCACCTCTGCCTTCCATAGCTCTTTTACTAATCTTTCTTCACGCATTCTTTCCATGTGTTAAAACCATCCCATTCATTAACCCTATCTCCCAACTCCCTTTCCACCCCTGCTTTCTCTCTTCCTCTCTTATGTTTCATGTTTCTACCCAAGACAGTGCTGTCAGCACAATCATTCCTTCATACAATCTCCTCTTTCATCCATTTCCAAATATCTATTTCTCATTAGTTTTTAATCCCCCAAGGCTACTTACTTTTCTCAATCTACATTCTACATCCTCCCCATTCATCCCTTTCCCACCACATTTGCACCCAAGTACCTAAAGCTATCCATACATAAATCAACATTTAAACATAATCTAATGCTAATTCAATTTCTGGTTTACATTCTAATCTAACCCAACATCTCAAAATATGACTTATTGCATGGGATCATTCCACTAAATTATCATGACATAAAATAAACACTAGTAATTCTACAATAACAACAATCATCACTTTAACAATGACAAGGCAAAATCAGCATTAATAGCATGAACTAACCAGCATCACACAATTCAAATTTATCAAATAGAAAATGCTTATAAATCAATAAAGTTCAAGAACACAGTAAAGACAAAACATTCTCTACAAAAACAAGATTTACCTACTTCTTGAAATCAGCATTTACAAGCTTACCTTGGCTTTCAATTCCTCAGCAAATCTTTCTACACTTTTAAGAGTTAATTCCATTCTCTCCCTCATATTCACTGTCAAGGACATAGTATCCCGTAATTTCTCAAGTGAGGTTTCAAGTTCAATGTCCAACATCTTGGTCAGGACAGCTGGTGCTTGACTGGACCTCATAACCTTGTGGCCATCTCGTTCACACATAGGTGTTGGTTGCGTCTTTAAACAAGTACAACATACCTTGGATTCCATACTGGGCAACCTGCAACAAAGCCACAAAATATCTATAATTTAATTATTTCATTACAGCTACATATACCAGGGATAACCTGTCATCCAGAAGGGCCCAAGAAACGAGGGAGGGAGGGAGGGGTGGTGAATGGGAGTGGAGTATGTGGGGATGAAATGGGTGCAAGTGGATTTATGCCTTTTGATTTTGGCTACCTTCCTCGTAAAGGGGAGAAAACCTTTGGTATACGTATGCATGTACATATACCATACACTCTGTAGTACTCCTTCAAGACCTAGTGGAGAGGTGGGCATCCCATGACATACATACAAAAATTGGCACACTAACAAAAAAAAAATTCGACATCCAATACCCAGAGCTTACCTTAAAAGAGAATAACTAACAAATCTCCGACTTAATTTGCATGAATACTGGTAACCATATGCTGCACTGGGCAGCAGATTGGTACCCTAGAAGGTGAGGGGAGGGGCCCCATACTCATATATGGGCCTATAATTTTACTCTGTTGACACACAAGAAAATTTTATAGCAAAGATTTTGCTGATTTTGGAACCCACACTTAAAAAGGTTACCCACCCTTGATCCAGGGCAGGGTTGAGTGACTGATATGGACCAAAAGGGAGCTAGTTGATAGGGATGATCAAGGACGGAATGGGCACATGGAAAGAATGAGGATAGACTACCAAAATGAGATGGATGGATGGATGGATTGGGTGAAGAGAGGTTTGGGTATTGGGGAATATTTGTTGAGCAGGGAAGGGAGAAGGCAAGAGAAAGGTACAAGTGGAGAATGGTTGATAAACTGATGTGGCCCATAGAGATTTCTCCTTATTTTCTCCAATTACTTGTGTGTGAACAAAGAAAGAGGGACGGTCACTATGTAATGAAGCAGCAGAGGTAAACAATATTCAGCTGTTGGGCTACAGATGTGCTGTGTCTTGCTACTTTGAATACAATGATGCATACATAGGTGTCATGAGGCGCAAGTGAGTACACGTGGATGCTGGCGCTGGTGTCCTGATTATATCTATTTTGTAGTTGTAGGCAAGTGATCCCATTATTTTGTGAACAGCCTTGATCGCATTTTCTTTGGTTATGTACATTTAATGAAGCGGCCTAGCTGTGGATGTGCTGTGTCTTGCGACACTGCTTCTGACCCAGGGCAGTGGACATGGTGCAGGGATGACCCGTCATCCAGGAGGTGCTAAGATAAGAGGGAGGGTGGAGGGGTGTAGAGTGTATTCAGGGATGGAATAGGTGGGAATGATTTTATGCCTTTTCCTTTTTGGCTACCTCCCTTGTATGGGGGAAAAAGCCTTGGTATATGTATGTATGTATGTATGTATGTATGTATATATATATATATATATATATATATATATATATATATATATATATATATATATATATATATATATATTTATGTATATATATATATATCTATATATATCCCCCACTTACAAGGGAGATAGCCAAGGTCAAAGGCATAAATCCACTCCCACCCACTTTATCCCCACATACTCCATTCCCATTCACCATCCTTCCCTCCCTCCCTCTTTTCTTGGCTCCTCCTGAATGACGGGTCATCCCTGCATCTTGCCCAATGCCCTGAGTCAGAAGCAATGTAGCAAGACACAGTTATCCACAGTACATCCACTTCTTTAATTGGTGACCCCCCCCTCTCCACCCCTTCATGCAGAAAAAGAGAAAAAAAGGAGAGAAATTCCTTTGGGCTGCATCAAAATATCATTCACTCATACTCCCTAACTCCTCCCCCCCCATCCCCTACCAACTCCCTTTCATGAATCACAGTATCATTCATACACAACCATTCTTCATTCACCGCTATCTTCTCCCTTCCTTCCTTCCTCAACAGACATTCCCCTCTTTCCCAATGTCCCTTTTACTCCATCCATCAATCACCTCCTTGGTTATCCCCTCATGTTGACTATATCCACCTCTGGTTTCCGTACTTCTTTTACTAATCTTTCTTCGCTCATTCTTTCCTTAAGTCCAAATCATCCCAATACTCCTTCAGCAACTCTATCTCCCAACTCCCTTTTCCATCACCACTCTCCTCCTCACCTCCTTGTTTCTCACTCTATCCAGCCTAGTAATCCCTATCATACTTCTCAGACATTTCATCTCAAACACATTTAAACTTTCTTTCTCCCTCATGTTCCATGTTTCTGCCCCCATACAGTGCCATCAGAATAACCACCCTTTCATACATCTCTTAGCATCCATTCCCAAATATCTATTTCTCATTACATTTTTTAATCCCTCCAAGGCATTCACTTGTTTCTTTCTATCTACATTCTACCTCCACCTCCACTCCTCCCTTTCCTGCCACATTTGCCCCCAAGTACCAGTATCTATAGTAATTTGCGGATAAAAAAATAAACAAATAAAAGTGGCATAATTCTACCACCACCAAAGTATAGGACAAGGCCGAGTCATAAAAATGGTAAAGGGTACTTTCATAGGAACAGCATATAGAAAGGGCAGTTATAGTACTAAGAATTGCATCATTCCTGTTAGAGCATTGGCTGCATATTACCATGTTGTCAATACCAGTGTGGTATACTACAACTGTGTAAGTACACTCAACATCTCTTTCTCACAATCTTCCTCACTGTATGACTTCTAAAATAATAAAGCCTTCCCCATACACCAAATTACATCAACAAAAAAATAATAATAATAATAATAATAAATAATTGCTAAAAAAAAATAATAATAATAATAAATAAATAATTGCTGACTCACAAATCACCTTTGCTTGTCTGCTACTGGTGCACCCACTGCTAATGATTGTAAGGAAATTCCGCTGTCCATGGGATAATATTTTCTAAACGTTTCCGAAGACAAACTGGACAGACCTGCAAGTAAATTTTTTTTTTTAATTCAGTACAGTGAAATAAAAGATATTCACTTACATAATTTTCAGTAAAATCCTTTCTGAACTATATACATATGAAACAACATTCATTTCATATACAAATATATATATATATATATATACTGAATCCAACACAATTTGGATTTAGACTAAGAAGATCATATGCCACCAACTTGATTTGCTTCTACTCAAGACTAATAGAAATAATGCAAGAAAAGGATGGATGAGTGGATTGTGCTTTCCGAGATCTACAAAAACCATTTGATAAATTACCACACAAAAAACTATTGAGAAAAATTAAATCAATAGGTGGTATTCAAGGAAAGTTATTGGAATGGATGGAAGATTTCTTAACCGGGGAAAAAAATGAGGGTAGTACTTAGAGACAAATACTCGACCTGGGAAGTAATGATAAGTGGAGTTCCAAAAGGATCGATATTGGCTCCGATTATGTTTGCCATATATATAACTGACATGGATGAAGGTGTGGAATGTTACATGAACTTCTTTGCAGATGATGCAAAACTACTAAAGAAAGTACTGAGGAAGACTGTGAATCACTACAGAAAGACCTGGATAAAGTCTTGGAATGGAGTCAAAAATGGGAAGTGAACTTCAACGTCAAGAAATGTAGTATAATGGAGTTTGGAAAAAGTAAAAATAGAATATTCAGCCAATATAAAATTGGTACAAAGGAAATTAAAGTTAGCTCAGAAAGGGACCTAGGAGTAATTATCAGCAAAGACATGTCACCAGACAAGCATATCAACAAAATAGTCAAAGAAACTTTCAATTTACTAGATCAATGAAAGTGGCCTTTGATTACTTGGATGAGGAAATGGTAAAGAAAATATTAGTTACACTTACGAGACCAAGATTGGAGTATGCTGTGAAACAACGGACACCCAGTGCTAAAAAGAATATAAAGAAATAAGAAAGAATACAAAGAGCAACAACAAAGATAGCACCAACACTCTCCAAATTGGCATACAAAGATTGTCCAAATTGGAACTACCAACCCTGGAACAAAGAAGAGAAAGGAGATCTACTGACTATTTACAGAATTATGAAAGGGACGGAAGTCTTAGACAGAGATGACTTATTAAAGTGGGATAAGAGAAAAAAAAAAGGACATGAAAAGAAACTCAAAAAGGATAGTTATAGAAGAGATATGAAAAAGAATGGCTTCCCACACAGTGGTGGATATTTGGAATAAATTGGATGAAGCAACAATGCGCAAATACTATACAAGAAATTACGAACAAACCTGATGCTGAAAGATACAAAGACAGGTCATTTCGAGCATAGCTCCCTTCTCATATAATACAACTAGGTAAAAATACAAACACACACACACACACACACACTCGATGGTGCAGTGGTTTTAGAGTTCCTGGCTGCCACTACGACAGTCTGGGTTTGAATCCTGCCCAATGCCTAAGTAATTTCAGTATCGCTGCACTGCAAGTCATTACTCCAATTCTCGTGGGCAGGGAGTTGGGGTCGTGTGTGTGTGTGTGTAAGGTTCATCACCAATTACTCCCTCTGTTCCTCTCCTAATCCTCTCCACCACTTTTAGAAACTCCCTTTAATACTTTGCCCATCTTCCTCTTACCACTGTCTCTTCTATTATCATCTCTCCATCTGCACCTTTTAACTTTTTTTTTCTACTAGGTTTACCTCCCACTCCTCTTTAATTTCCTTTCAAAACTTTTTATTACTTTCAAAATTTTCTGTCATACTCTTCCCCCATTTCACATCTACTCTCCTTTTTGCCTCCTTTATCTTATGTTTTACTTCTCTTCTTTTTTCTTTTGTACCAACAAGTTTCTCTCGTCTTATTTACAACCAATCTGTGAATGCTCAATTCTTCTCTTCTGCAACATTCTTTGTTTCATCATCCCACCATTCACTACCCTTCCTTCTACCTCCTCCCATCCTCCTTGTTACACATACTACATTTGCACACTTTGTGATTCCTTCCTCGAAATGTCCCCATTCCTCTTCCTCTCTTAGTTCTACCCTGTCCTTCACTTCCTCCCACTTTCCCCCTCCTCAGCTTCTTGTACTCCTTTTCCTTCTTATTTAACCTCTTCAATACAAGTCAAATACTCGTGCGCAGCATCAGATATCTAACGACAATGCATCACACTACTTGTTGTATAAAATATAAAGTCACTGCAGTATTACTTGCTCTCTTTCACTCTGAGTAATTATAACCACAGAAAAAGTGATCAAACCAGTTCAAAGAATTCGGGGTTCACTTAGCTATTGCTACAAAATCTAACCAAGACACACAAAAAAAAAATAATAATAAAAAAATATATATATAAATAAATAAATAAATAAATAAAAAAGATAAAAAAAGTCAAAGAGCAGTATTGTGGTGTGAATGTAATGTATACTATCAATCTCACTCTTAACCACTTCAATAATAATCAAACACTCAAGCAGTCTCAGGTTGCTTGATGTACAATGATTCAATGACACACCACAATATGCGCATTATGAAATATAAAGTTACAGCTCGAATGCTCGTTTTCCTTCATCCAGAAGGTTGATGATCACAGAAAACGTGATCAAGCCTGTTCATAGAATACGGGGGTCACTTTGCTATAACTACAAAATAAACATAATCAAGACACCAATGCCAGCATCCTCGTGTACCCACTCAGTTGGAACAAGTTAGATGAGAAAGTGGTGTGTGCAAAAACAATACATGAATTTAAAAATAGTTTAGATAAAATGAGATATGAAGACAGGACACCACGAGCATAGCTCCCCTTCCCGTAAAGTACAACTAGGTAAATACTAGTGTCTCAAGACGCCAACATCAGCATCATCGTATGATAAAGGTTAAGATCAGCTCTCCTATGTCTGAGAGGTTCCACGTACCCACTTAATCAACACATACACAACCTTGATTTTGAGCAAACAGCAGTATTAAGTTGGATAACTGAAAAACTGTATTTGGTTTAAGTGTGCATAGTGGTTTGACCACTTTGGTACGTTGACACCTATATAGGTGTCATGAGGTGTGAGTGGGTGCACTAAGATATTGGTGTCTTGATAACATATTTTTTTGTAGTTGTACATGAGTTACCCCCGGTTTCTCTGAACTTGTTTGATCATGTTTTCTGTGTTTATTACTCTGAGTAAAAGAGATCAAGTAATATACAGTGACTTTATGTTTTATAATGTGAGTGGTGTAATGCAAATTATATATGGCAGCCGATGCTGTGCGTGAGAATTTGAGTTGTACTGAAGTGCTTGTGTATATAATGGTTTAAGTGTCCTTATATATATATATATATATATATATATATATATATATATATATATATATATATATATATATATATATATATATATATATATATATATATATATATATATATATATATGGGATGGAGATGGGGGGTGACGTAGTATGTGTGAGCAAATTTTGACGCAGCCCAAAGGGATTTCTCCCCGTCTTCTTTTATGCGTGGGGGGACGGAGAGGGGGGGGTCGCTGATTTAATGCAGCGGCCTTGCTGTGGATGTGCTGTGTCTTGCGACACTGCTTCTGACCCAGGGCAGTGGACAGGGTGCAGGGATGACCTGTCATCCAGGAGGTGCTAAGATGAGTGGGAGGGTGGAGGGGTGTGGAGTGTGTTCCGCGATGGAATGGGTGGGAATGATTTTATGCCTTTTCCTTTTTGGCTACCTCCCTTGTAAGGGGGAAAAAGCCTTGGTATATGTATGTATATATACATACATACATACATACATACATATATATATATATATATATATATATATATATATATATATATATATATACAGACACAAAATTAGTTGACCAGTCATTGGCATGAATTGGGCCAATGAACAATGTGGAAGACTGATCCTGACGGCTTTCACTATACAGTTCCATAAGGATGGATATTGGGGTAGGGAGAGTGGAAGTAGCAGCAGCAGAGCAATTGCCAATTATGAGCTCTACTTATGAGAAAAGGTAGAAATGGAACTGAAGTGCTTAGTCTGGACACTGTACCCCCCCCCCCCTGATGCAAATACAGGTGATTTGAAGATGGGTAGCTGTGAGATGAATAATGTCCACCTAACCCTCATCATTGGTCCTGGTTAGTAACGGCTACTGCGATGTGAATGAGTTAACAGGGAATGGATGCTCAAAAAACATGATATACATAAGTCTCTGAATTTCATTAAAATACCTGAAAGTCATACTTTAATCCCTTTCACCTGGGAACTAAACTATCTAATTAATGTTGCCCCAGTTCTCTTTTGCTGGAGACCTCAGGTCCTCAATGAACTAAGCATTCACCTTCTTTCTTCTTTATATGAAAATGTTCATAAACTACACTAAGTGATACATTCCCTTGTATGAAAGTAAACATTTCAGTCAACTCCATATCCAAACAATTCTCGAGGAAGAACCACAAAACATACCTGATATTCCTCCGTCAGCAAGCTGAGTAGGCATGGAGCATCGCGGACATTTGATGAGTGAACGTTCAGTTATAGATACAAGACAATCTGAGCAGAAGATATGACCACAAAATAAAGCTCGGGCTTCGTGCTTCCAATCGTCAAATTGTTCCCCACAAACGTCACAATTCTTGAGCATTGAAGGTGGCTGTAACAGTAATTCCTGTTATGATCCATTATTCTAGAATATATTGTAACTTTAGGTGACCACATTCATACCAACACCAAATTAAGTACCATAATAATAACCAGCACAAAGTAAGAACAAGAAATAATATCAATACTACTTGCATTTCTCACGTCATTCGTCCTCATATCAAATGGACTTCTGATTGAATTAGAATTGGCATCGACACGCTGAACAGGAGAAATGCTGGGGTGCAGTTCGTCTAGTTGATGACTTCCATAAGGCAAAGACGATACGACCGAATTCTGTGCCATGGGAAGGCCATACGAAGTTTGAACATAATTTGTTGCGCTTACGGCTGATGACACCGTGGTGTTCAACACATCTTGAGTCCGTGCCTTTCCATTCACTGCACTGTCAGCTTTACTAGTTGGGAATGAGTGTGGTGATACAGCATTGTGCGATGAGTGTGAAGAGTATACGGAGTAGTTAGAAGCAGAGGAGTTACCACTGCTGCTTCCAAAACTACTGGAGGCCTTGTTACTTTCCAGGGATGCTGAACGTCTTTTCTGAAATACAATGGATATGACTACTTACTACGTAAAATTTTCATAAATAAATATATACAGTATGTGTGTATGTGTGTGTGTGTGTGTGTGTGTGTGTGTGTGTGTGTGTGTGTGTGTGTGTGTGTGTGTGTGTGTGTATACATATATATACATATACACACATATATATATATACATACATATACATACATACATATATATATATGAATATATATATATATATATATACACACACACACACACACACATATGGAGAAGAAATCACTTGACTGCGTGATTCTAGTAAGCAGAGAAACCACTAGGAAAATAACAGAAACGAGACCGAGCGCTTTCATCTATTCAGACATTTTCAAAATGTCTGAATATACGAAAGTGCTCGGTCTCGTTTCTGTTATTTTCCTAGCGTTTTTCTGCATACATATATAAATAATACATATATATAAATATATAGATAAATACATATATATATATATATGTATATATATATATATATATATTATTTGTTTATATATTTATATATATATATATATATACATATATATATATTTATATATATACACAGAGTATGCAAAGGAGTATGAGAAGGGAAAGAGATGGGAGAGTGAGGTGGAGGGAGAGAGGGAGAGGAGATAAAGGAAAGAGAAATAGAGAGATAAGCAACATCAATTTGATTTTTCACAGGTGCACTCCATTACATATGTAATCACTTAACCAAACCTTGTCTTAAATCTGATCATGCACTTATCTTCTAAAAATCAAATTCCTTCCATTCCATCTAACAATTAACCCCTTCCATACGGGGCCGCACACGTAGGCGTCATGGGGAGCGAGTGTATTCGCGAGGCTGCCATATCGGCGTCTTGATTATATTTATTGTAGTCTCCCCTCCATAATGACATTCTTTCTAATTCTTTTGTAATCGCATTTTCTATGGTTATCAAAATTCACGGGTGAAGAGAGAACGATCGATATAAGCGGTGACTATATTTTATGATGCGAGTATTATTACGACACGTCGTACGGCTGGCATTGGTTGCTGCCACCGAGATCTAAGTCCATGACGCCTACGTGTGCGGCACCGTATGGAAGGGGTTAATACTGGTTTCTTTCAAATCCATTACTATGACAGGTTTCTTTTAATTTGGAACTTCCCTGGCAAGTACTTTACCGACTTGTAGCGTTCAAGAAATGACCAATGCTTATGTGATCCTATCTTCCACTCTCTCTCTGTCTGTCTTTCACACTATAGAGTTCAAACTCGTATGTTTCCCATTTGGGCTATAGTCCATACATTTACACATCTGTACGGAAAATTGTACATCTTCTGTTTCTCTCACCAAATTTTCCTTCTCCTTGATTACCTGAATAACTGTTTCCTTAGCATTCTCCTGCATTTGTTACTGAACAATTTCCTTAACAGATACCTTATCCTTTTCATGGTCTTTTTTCCATTCCTTCTCAAGTTGCTGTGTGTATGTGCATATCTGAATATGCATGTATTGCAGCTACCATGTCTGACATACCCACTGTTGCCCTGTGGAGCAGGTCAATGGAGGCAGGGTAGTGGACATGTGGGCAAATAACGAGCACTCAAATTCTGCACCTGATGCCAAATTGGCACACCTTCCCAAAGGGAGGTGCAACCATCATGTCTCCAAGCTGGGTCCAGATCACTATCTACCCTCCCACAAAACTAAACTATCTCCCTCCTCTTATATTCCTGGATTTTTTTTCACATAAGGTCAGTGCTCCAGCACCTGCCCTTTCAGCTCTCCTATTGGCCAATAACAAAGAAACCAGCCTAAGCCCTTACATCTGCCCCACATGAACTAGCCCTGTAAAATACGTACACATCCATAATGTGCAACACACACCACTATCGGTTCATTTAACCTGCACAACACTTTCACACTCAAACCAGTGCACACAGAACTGGAACTGTAACAGACACACAACACATGCACCTAAAAACACACTACAAATAAATTGACAGAACCACAAACATCCAGGTCTGGTTCATTTACATGAACACAACATTCATATAGCAATAATCCAAGAAACAAAATTAACACCATAAATTACATTACTAATCCAGCTATTATCAACCAAAAATTCATAAAACTGTTCAAATTATTGATCATACATACATATACCAAAGGCTTTTTCCCCCTACATGGAGGGTAGCCAAAAATTATTGATAAAAACATGATACTTTCACATCATATTTATGGTCTGAAGGATAACAAATCCTGATATACTGCCAGGCCCACTTAACCCCTGGAGCCGAGAATTGCGCATGCCTCAAATCATACTGCATGGAAACAGTGCTGAATATTAAAATCTCTTTTCTTTTGCCAAATGGGATAGTTTTATTACATGATAAACCAGCTACACTTACTAATGAATCAATGCAAAATCATACACATCTTGGGCATATGTGGTCCCATGTTCCATTTTTCAAAGTTGCTTGGTACCCTGTGACAGGATTTTTATATTGTTTCAATTATCTGATGTATTTATTTGGTCTAAAGTCATGTAATTTTTTTTTTATAAAAATATATTAATTGCAAAATTTTTCCAACTATTCCTTGTGTCATAACTATGTAAGAGGATCATATAAATGTACTGCAATGAGTTGTATTTCAATTTGTTGGGCAAAGGCACATTTTAAGGAAGGAAAGGAAAGGCTTTATACAACATTTCAACCATGGGGGGGGGGGAGGAGAAGCGGAATAATAATATTAATAATAATAATATGACAAATGAATCAAATTCAAAATAGTAGGAGGAGGAGGAGGAATAATAATACCGTATTTTCCGGCGTATAGTGCACGACTTTTTTCCGTTGGAAGGGCCTAAAAATGGGGGGCGAGCATTATCCGGTAGTGCGCATTATCTACGGCCTACGATAAAAATTCTGCGGCTGTGTGTGTAATTTTTTTTCACAACAACGTGACGATGTTGGCCGTCACAAAGTTGGGAGGCACACTTCTCCGTGACGTTCCGTGAGAACAAGAAGAACAGCCATGGTGACATGAAAGAATACGCCACCATGGGCTACCGTATATAAATATTTGGTATAGGTAGGTATCTATTGAATCTTATTTTTCATGTTTAAATAGGCCTAAACACCATGAAACATGATCAATATTCATGATATTTGCCCATGTTCACAGCATCTTAGTTTGAATTTTTATGTTGGCTTTGTTGCTTCACTTTAGGTATGGTGCAAATTCCATTGCGGCCGTTCATAAACTCGTGTCAAACACCTGACTACAACACCCTCTTTCGGGAGTTATATTAACTAAACGTCACCTCGATGAGAGACTGTCCTATTTCACCACTGTCATTGCAGGTTCAAAGCTAAAATGAAACAGTCTGTAGTTTGTTTCAGTATTATATAAAAAAAATGGTAAAGACGAATTAATTCCTCAAGATATAAAAAGAACATTTTCTGTAAAAATCCCAAAATTTTTCTGTATATTTTACTTTCAATAAACTTTTTTAGATCATATTTCCAACAAACTATTTAAGCTACAAAGTAATAAGGGACCAACGCACAACATGAGTCATATACCGGTACATGTAGTTCCGACTTTTTCTTAGTTGTGTCCTGATTGATGCCTAAACTGACACTTAATTTAGTGACAAATCAACAGATTTCCCAGTGGTGGCTCTAGCCAATGAAAAATACTTCTCCATGTAAGCTCGTTCACATGATATAAATACCGAGGTAAAACTGCGTTATAGACAAATGTGATCGGGCATGCGCGTTATACGTCGATGCGCGCTATCTGTGTACTGAGATAACGAAGTCCATGGGTGCGCATTATAAGCCAGAAAATACTGTAATAATAATATTAATAATAATAATGGGACAAATGAATCAAAATTCAAAATAGCAGTACAGAAAACTAGCTTGGCTCTATCTAGTAGTGGGTCCCATGCCTCTTCTGATTTTCAAGATGGCAGCCTCTATGAGCAGTTATTTCAGGTATGGAATAAGTAGTAAAGATGCAAAGAAGGTTCATTTACAAAGATGAATATTGAAAATGAATCATTGTCTAAAGGAGATGATGTACATATAGTATTTTACAATGTATGATTTTTAAGAAAAAAAAAAAAAAAAAAAAATCATGGACAATATTTAAAGCAAGGACCTAAAAAATCTCAATTCTCCTTCCAGTTGGTCATGAATTGGAAATGTTGCATCACAAGCCAAAACACCAATAAAGCAAGTTTAAAGTGCCCCCTGCATATTCAAAAATATCCAATGCAGGTGCTTGCTACATTACTCAGGAAGCTCAGAAAACCTGTCATTGTTGTGATTACCCAGTTTGGTGTAAACTGAGAGGATAGTAAATAAATTCTGTTTGGTTACAAAACTTCTTGGCATAAATCACGTAGAGATTGCTTTCATGATACTAAATTACAGCATGCAAAGAAGAAAACCATAGCTGAAGTTGAGGATGATGATGAAGATGATAATTATATCCACACCCTTTTAAGACCTGTGAAATTGTGCCAGTCTAGGAGTGGCCATTTTAACTCGCAAAAGCTACAGTGTTTCTTTTGCAGATAATATGACAACTCTGAAAACTTCCATTGTGCTTGCACATTAGAAATGGAACACAATGTCCGAGATTGTGCTAAACTTTTGAAAGATAATAAAATGATTGCAAAACTTTCTTCCATGATTTAACTGCAATTGATGCCAGGTATTATACACGTTGTCTGGTCAGCTCGTATAATGAGGCTGTTAAAGTATGCCTCCAAACAAAGTTTGTTCAAATTAGAGGAGTTCACTTGCCAAATTTATTGCATGCATTGAGGAAATCCTTGAAATAAACAAGCCAACAGTACTTTTACTAAACGAACTGGTTAAAAAATTTCCAGTAAAAACTTTAGGAGCTACAGGCAGAACATGGAAATACCAATGCAACAAGTCTAAATGACAGGATTTCAAAAAGATTCCCTGACCTGACTACACATTCTCAATGCAGGGAAATCCGTTTCAAGGCATGACATGACATAAGAGAGATTACAAATGATGTAAAAGGGGATTCTGATACCTGGTGCCTAGTAAGGGCAGCCCATATTGTAAGACTTACTTGAAATTAGACTTACTTGAAATTAAAAAATCCTTTAACAGAGCCTTCTCCTCAGAATGTCAGAAGCAAGCTGTCCCCAGCTCTCTGCCATCATTCCTTAGCATTTTTATCGAGGGATTTTTAACCAAAATGTATCCCTCAGTTGAGCAAGCCTCTCAACTGCATAATTAGTTGTCTTTAACAGTATACCAAAGGCCCCCTCTCAGCCTGAAGCTACTGTTAGCATGCACCACATCAAAGGAGTACCTGTTACCTATATGCACAGCCTTGATGATACTTGGAACAAACCGGACGAAACAATAGTGTGTGCAAAAAACATTCACGAATTTAAGAGCAAACTAGACACTGCGAGATACAAAGGCAGGACACCACGAGCTTGGCTCCCCTTTCCGTAAAATACAACTAGGTAAATACAAGACAGGTCTCTAACAGCTGCTTTCTATAAGCTTGACCTGTACATGTCATACAATCACTTCCTATTCTACAGAGATAACCGACACCATTAGAGAAGTACATCACTCTATTTTCTATTGTGTAATGACGACGATATGGTTTAACATCACAAACTCCCCCCCTATCAAAAACCTAGGACGGTGCCCCCTCACAGAGGACTTTTGGAGCATGGAATTTAATGAACCATGCCCTTGGTTCAACTTCGCCAGCAAGAGGATTCAAACTGCCATCCCCTCAACCTTCGCCGCAAGTAATGACGCCCTAACCCACTCAGCCAGCAAGCTTCCATATAACTTGGGATAATATATGTTTTGTGGCTTCATCATTAATAAAAGTAATAGATGCATAGTCCTTACTGTACAGTGATGCAATTTCTAATTGCCTTCCACCATGATATAACTAACTAGGCTGGACCAGCAAATTAGTCACCCTATTGGGCAGCACTCACCCAAGCCAAAAATACTTGCGACAAACACATCAAGTGCGGTTGCGAGACTGTGTGCAGAGGCAGATGCAAATGTGTCAAAGTAGGTGTGGCATGTATTGGACTGTGTAACTGTGGAAGTTGCCAACAAGAGTAACTCAATATGTGATATATATATATATATATATATATATATATATATATATATATATATATATATATATATATATATATATATATATATATATAATATATATATATATATATCCTTCCCAAACTGTCACCAGGTTCATCAGTTATCCACTGGGATCTAAAATGTCTAAATTTTGTATCTTACTTGCATTTTCTATTTTCATGTGACTAATTTATGTTTGAATGATTTCACCACAGGGTACCCAAAGACCTTCGATAAAAAAAAAGAAAATGTGACCAACAGACTGCATTCAAGAGCTGAATGAAAAGAGAGATTAACTCACATTAAAACTGGATTCTCTGCAATCTGATCAAAAATGCTAGCTAGATGGGAAAAAAAAAATCATTACCACTCTAATTGCATTTAAATTCAACTTAAGCCTTTACTTAAGAAATTATTTCATAAGCCTATTTCAGAACAAACATACCTTACGATAAAATGACCACTTCTACAACAATTCTATGAAGACTTCCTTAAATTATACTTCAACAAATCCAGAGAAAGCTTGAAACATACATTTCACCACTGGGTACCAAAACAGCTAAAAAAAAAAATGGTAATATAACCCCATAACTCCAACATACATTTTTTTTTTTTTTTGCATTAATTCATTATTTAAGTGTAGCTACTGTATCATATGAGTAAATTACCTCATTTGGTTAAGAATATAGGAGGTTTTAATATTCAGCCTTGTTCCCTTGTTGTAAGATTTGAGCCATGTGCAGTTCTCAGTTCCATGGCTTAAATTGGTTTGGCACTATATCAGGATTTGTTGCCCTTTGGGCCACTAGTAATGTATGAAAGTTTCATGTTTTTATCACCAATCTGAAACATTTTGGTCAACAACTTCTGGACTCCATCAACATTCAGTGATTACACAACAGTAAGAGAAGACAAAACAATACACAAAGATGGACTTGTACCTAATACACAACAGCATATCCTTGTCCCATGACAGCCTCTTTAACACAATCAACAACCAACTTTTCTAAAGTAACGTTACCATGCTCTCTAAAAATACAAATGTGAAAAACCATAAAGAGCTCCCATCAAACCATTTTTTTTCACAAGCCACATATTTATACATCTATAAAAGAACATAAGAATAAAGCAGACTGCAAGAGACCATAAGGCCTACACTAGGCAGCTTCACATCCTTTCAATGTACGGCTTTTCTTAATTTACTTCCATGACCTCTTAAAGCCCTCCCATCTTTAATCAGGAGATATCTTCTATTAATGCAATCTACATGCCAGACCCCCTGATATCCACCCTTCTGAATCCTCTCTCCCACGAAAGGACAGAGTCCACTGGCTAGACTGCGGTGCGGCCACCACCCAGCACTTCTAAGCTACCAGAAGAGGCTGGATGACCGCATTGTGAACAGCTGCCCAGGATGTAACACTTCACCCCATACCATACAACACATAATGGAAGACTGCATTATGCACAATCATGCACACAACACAACATACACTCTATAAAGGATTTGTGGGAAAACCCAGTTTCGGCTGTGGCATTCCTTGGGGAGACGGGACTGCTCGGACAGACAGTCTAGGGAACGACGACAACAACAACAACAACAACCCCCTTTATAGAGCGTATGTTGTGTTGTTTGCGTGCATGATTGTGTATAATGCAGTCTTCCATTATGTGTTGTATGGTATGGGGTGAAGTGTTACATCCTGGGCAGCTGTTCACAATGCAGCAAGACACCACATCCACAGTGGATTTGTGGGAAAACCCAGTTTCGGCTATGGCATTCCTTGGGGAGACGGGACTGCTCGGACAGACAGTCTAGGGAACGACAACAACAACAACAACCCCCTTTTGTGACCTGAACACTGTAATCATGTCACCTCTTTCTCTTCGATCTTTCAAGGTTGGCAGACCCAGTACCTTTCGTCTTTCCTAATATGGTTTATCTGCCAGGCTGGGGACCAGTTTGGTTACTGCCCTTTGTATTCTCTCAATATTGCTTAAATCCTTCACTCTGTGTGGGGACCATATTACTAACGCATATTCCACTCTTGGATGTATTGGGGTTTCAATGAGTTTTTTCATCATTTCTTCATCCATATAATAGAATGCCACTTTTAATCTTCTGCAGTAGTCCATATGTCTCTCCCACAATCCTGCTAATATGTCTGTCAGGTGACAGGTTGTCTTTATCAACACTCCCAAGTCTTTCTCCTCTTCTGCTTTTGTAACATGTTCACTTCTCAAGGAATAATTTAAGGATGCCGCTATTGCCCATTTCCAGTACTTTACATCTTTTGGTACAGAACTTCATTTCTTATTTTTGGCTCCATTCAAAAATAGCACCTACACCTTTTTGTAATATTCTACTGTCCTCATTTTTCATTCTTCTCATGATTTTAGCATCATCTGCAAACATGTTGGCATAACTTGTTCCTTCCATCTATCATTACCATAGACAAGAAATATCATTGGTGCAAGCAATGAACCCTGTGGTACTCCACTCATTACTGCTCTCCAACTTGATATCTTGTCATTCACTATGGTCCTCATGTATCTTTCCTTCAAAGTCTTTAATCCATTCTAAAAATTTGCCTCTCAGTCCTCCTACATACTCAAATTCCACATAGATTGACTGTGAGGTACTTTATCAAATGCATTCTCTAGGTCCAGGTGTGTGTGTGTGTGTGTGTGTGTGTGTGTGTGTGTGTGTGTGTGTGTATGTGTGTGTGTGTGTGTGTGTGTGTGTGTGTGTGTGTATTCACTTGGTCTTTGGATCACGTGTTGGACTCGTGATCGACAGCTATTTCCCTCCTGGAAGAGAGCTCAGAGCTCGTAGGTCCGATCTATGGGTAATGCTATGACCTTGCACACACACACACCCCCAACTCCCCGCCCACGAGAGTTGGAGTAACACCCCTCAGCGCTGCGATACTGATATTATTTCAGCCTCCGTAGTGTGGGTGTTGGGAGGTTCCTGGTGCTGAAAAATGGCATTAAAAATAATAATGTAAAATAAATCAATAAATAAACAAATACCAACATCTTACCCTGGCATTGTCAGAGAAGTCATCAAGAGACCTTATTCCTTGTCCAACCTGATTTCTAATCTGTGGAGGATCCGCTCGTCGGGTGTTGGTCGAAGCTTCTGTGAACAACGCTGCAACCCAAGAGACAATTATGAAGCCTGCATATCCACAGAGTCAGATGCACAAACACATCACTTTCAATCACACAAAAATAAAAACTCGTGAAGTTTGATTTAACATCCATATTAATTCAAGAAAATTTATCAAGATTTTACTAACCCTTTTCCATTAAAAAATTATAATTTACTCAACATACATTTCAAAAGGTCAATAATATTTTCATTAATACTTTTTTCATACAAAATAACACCAAGATTCAATAAATATTCCCATGCAAGTCCCAAAGTGCTGGCAAATAATCAAACAGAATTAAAATAATTCACCAGACTACTCTTACAAAACTATCAAGAGATCTGCTACAGTATTCCAGACTATTTATCAATATACCAAGAGCTTTTTCCCCTCTTATAGGGGAGGTAGCCAATTCAAAGGCATGTACCTACTCCCACCCATTCCACTCCCACCACCCCTTTCATCTTAGCTCCTCATGGATGATGGGTCATCCCTATATCCTGCCCACTGCCATGGGTCTGAAGCAATGCAGCAAGACACCACATCCACAGTAAGGCTGCTTCACTTAATCTGTGCCCCCCCCCCTCCCCACCCCATCCCTTTATGCAGAAAAAGAGAAGACAGGGAGAAATCCTTTCAGACTGCATCAAAATATTGTTCACACAGAGGCACCCCCTACCCCCACCCTCTGCCCCTCCCTTCCTTGCATCACAGTATCTATACACAGCCACTCTCCACTCATTCTTAACCTCTTCAATACGAGTCAACTTGCCTGATGTATGATGATTCGATGATGCACCACAACACTTCCATTATAAAATATAAAGTTACAGCTGCATTACTCATTCTCTTTTACTCTGAATATCAATAACCACATAAAATATGATCAAGCCAGTTCACAAAATATGGGGGTCATTCAGCTACAACTACAAAATAAATGTAACTAAGACACCAACGCCAGCAACCTTATGTGCCCACTCGCACCTTATGACAACTACATAGACATCATAGTATGGAAGGGAGTTACCTCCTGCCTTCTCCCTTTTTTGCTCAATGCCCCCTTTACTCCATGAGTTCAGATCTAAATATAATAATTGGAAATCAAGGATATGGATTAAATTGGAATTGTACATGAGTTTGAGTCTAGAAGTGTTTGAAAATTAGAGATTAGGAGATGGGGCCCAACGAGCATTGCCCATTTTCTATATACTATAATTAAAATACCCCATCCATCCATTTCATTCTTTGTTGTCCATTCAAAATTATGCATTTACAATACTTTCATAATATCAATCTTTCCGTATGTATCCCAGAAATGGCTACTACACAAAACCCTGGCAGCAAAGACCAATGGATTTCACAGCAAACTACTCAGGAGGATTGAAGGCATCCAGTGGTTCAAGCACACTTACTCGTAGTCAAACAGGCATAGGTGCCACCTGCCTTGCTGCAACAGAGTTCAATGATACAGCCACATCTTGCCTTCCTCCTGAACAACCAACCCATGACATCCCAGACTTTGATTCTCATCAGATTGGCTGGAGATAACCAAGAGAGGCTCCCTTCACCTACTGGCTTGATATCGTATCACAGGATCTCAGGATGTGCAACATCACCCTGGATCAAGCTCAACAATTCAACAAGTAGCACAGAAAAGGCACAGACTGATAACACTGGAGAAACTGTTTGGCTTCTCCTCTCTTTTTGTATTTCTTGCTTTAGTTCTACCTTACAACCAATCCTTATGTGCCCACTTCTTTTCTTTTATTGCCTTCATTTCATCCCACCATTCCCTACCCTCCCATCCACCTCATTCCACATTCCATCTTTGCACACTTAATTTCTCCTTCAAACAGACCCATTCTTCTTCATCTACTCCTACCCCTGTACCACTGCCATCTCCCTCACTTTTCAGTTTCTGGTCTTCTTTTCCTTCTCATTCAACCTGTTAACTCTAAGCACCTCTTAACCTCCTAATCTTTTCCTCCACTTTTCTTCCACTCCCAATTTCCCTTCTAAAAAATAATATGACACTCCTCCACTCTCTTCATTGAAAATATGAACATCTAGAACTCTTCCTATCTTTTCTTCAGATACCACCACATAGACCATTAATATCATTTGAACCTCCCTTTCCCATGTATATCTATGCTTGGCTCTTATCTTAACCACTTCAGTACAATGATGCGTCATGAGGCGCGAGTGGGTGCATAAGGATACCAGCATCAACGTCTTGATTATATACAGTGAGTCCTCCTTATACGGTAATTCTTTATCTGGTAAATTCACAGTTACAGTATTTGGTAATTACTACCCTCGATTCTAATTACGGTAAGAAAATTTCACAGATACGGTATCCGTTCATGTTTGGAGGTAAAATTAGATATTTTGAAGAGGAAAGAGCAGGGAGAAGGTACGTCTGCCATAAGTCGAAACTTGGGTTCGGTATATGGTAATTTCAATTTGCGGTAAGATTTTCAGGATTGCATATGTACCATGTAACGAGGACTCACTGTATACATTTTTGTAGTTGTACATGAGTTACCCCTGGATTCTATGAACTGGTCTGATCACATTTTCTGTGTATATTATTACTCAGAGTAAAAGAGAATGAGTATTACAACAGTGACTTTATATTTTACAATGAAAGTAAAGTGATGCAAATTATATATGGCAGTCAATGCTGCACGCATGAATTTAAGTCATACTGAATTGGTTAAATACTGTGATTGTTATTATCAACTCCCTTTCTTCACACATCATCATCATCATCTCTCTACTATGACTTCTACCTGGTATCCCAAACTCCCCCACTACTCTACTGGCTCATCTTCTACAGCATCAAGATCTCCCAAACACTTTCAAAAACTTGTATCTATCCAAAAAGCATCCCTTTCCTCACTACCAAGTCTATATACACTCACAAAAATAGACATTACCAGGTTTAGCAAATATAAAGTAATAGAATTGGAAGTGCTCAATCTCTTGGGGTCACTGAACGTGACAAAAGCTTCAGAACCTGACGAGACCTTACAATCGATACTTAAAGACTGTAGGGAACAACTAGTGGACAAGATCCACAGTCTTATTACATGTTCATTGAATGAAGGCATCATGCCACTTGATTGGAAAAGGGCTTACAACAACAATGTTTCTTATCTATGTCAGTGACATAATAGAAGAAACAAGTTATGCCAACATGTTTGCAGATGACACTATTTTTCCAAGGAGCCGAGAATGGGAAATGAAGTTCAATACAAAAAAATTACAAGTACTAGAAATGGGCAATAGTATGATGACACCTACGTAGGCATCATGAGGCACAAGTGGGTACACAAGGATGCTAGCATCAGTCTAGATTATATATATTTTTTGTAGTTATTGACAAGTTACCCCTGGATTCTGTGAACTGGCTTGATCGCATTTTCTTTGTTAAATTATTACTTGGTAAAAGAGAATGAGTAATACAGCAATGACTTTAAATTTTATAATGAGAAGTGTGATGTACTGTACATATGGCAGCCAATGCTGCACACGAGTCAGATTTTTGTGTGCAGCACTGCCTGCCTGATGTATAATTATTCGATGATGCACCACAATACTTGCATTATAAAATATAAAGTCACAGCTGTACTACTCTTTTTTTTCACTCTCAATGTTTGTAACCACAGAAAACATAATCAAGTTCACAGGATGCGGTGGCCACTTAGCTACAACTACAAAATAAATATAATAAAGATGCAGATGCTGGCATTCTCTTGTATCCACTTGTGACTCATGACGCCTACATAGGCGTCATCGTATGGATGAGGTTAAACTATTCCTTAGGAAATTAATCTATTACAAAAGCAAAAGAGGATAAATATTTGGGTGTTGATACAAGATAACCTGTCACCTGACAGACATATCAGCAGGACTGTGGGAGAGACATATGGACTACTGTAGAAGATAAAAATGACGTTCCACTACGTGAATAACGAGACTGAAAAAACTTATTGAGACACATACGTCCAGAACTGGAATATGCATCAGTAGTATGGTCCCCACACAGAGTGATGGATATAAGCACAATCTCCCCGACCCGACTTCTCCCAGCCTTGATTTCTTTTAGGATGAACATACAAAGAGCTGGATTCCTAGTCCCATCCATTCCTCACTCATCCCTATCTCTTACCATCTCCCTTTGCTGGTAAACAGACATTCCCCTTTCACCCAAGGCCCCATTTACCCCTTCCACCTCATTACTAATCTTCACCTCAAGTTCATTCCATCAGCCTCTGCCTTCTCTAGGCTACCCCAGACATCCAACTGAGAAATCACTCCCATGACAAGTACATGCCACCCCATATTAAAATGGTGCCAACACACAACAAACCTGGCAACATTAAATGCCCTAAATGCAACCACCACACTGACATTGAGCACCTCATTCTACAATGTCCTACTCTCACCCTATACAGAAAACATAAAATATTTTTCTGTGCGACTTGCGGACAAAACAGATGGCTACAGCTTGCTACCTGGAATACATGGCCATCTTGTACGAGACCTGGGGTAAAAGACTGAGATACTTCACCTATATTTGTCACTTTCTATTGAGAATTTTGAAGGCTCAAGTTTCTACATCCATCAACAAAAATGCAAATAATCTATTTTCCCAGAGTAGTCCAACTATGAAGATCAACTTTCAATCTTTCCAGTAGGAATGCCATATTACTAGAAAAATCACATCTTAAGCAATACTCACGTTTGCCGTTAAGAATATATCGATTAAGTTCAGCAATTGCCTTTCGTCCTTCCTTCACCTTGGCCATGTGCTGCAGAAAAAAATAGGAAAATTGTACTAAAATGCTCATAAACTACATACACACATACACACTAATAGGCAAAGCCAGATGGAATTACTTACCATTAGAGTGAACATGGGGAAGCAACGCTATTTTGGGGTCACAGTAGAGGCAAAACATTGCTGGTTCCAACTTTAGGAGAGAGTCAAGGAGGGAAAGAGAAAAGTGCTTTTCGTCAGGACATGACAGCAACACTAAGAAAATGGTGAAATAATGAAAAGTTGGAAGTGAGACAGTTGTTGTTTGCTGACGATACTGCTTGTGGCAGGGTCGGGTGGGTTAAGGGAGTCAGTAACAGAGTTTGCAAAGGTATGTAATAGAAGACAGTTGAAGATAAGAGTAGGTAAAAGCAAGGTAATCGAGACGTACAAGGGGAGTGGATGGGAATGAGTTGGAGGTAAGTCTTAAAGGAGAGAGGCTGGAAGAAGGGGAGAGCTTTAGGTATTTGGGGTCACATGTGGCAGGAGAAGGAGTGGAGGTTGAGGTAAAATGTAGATTGAGAAAAGTAAGTAATTGCCTTGGGGAATTAAAAAGTGTCATGAGAAATAGGCATTTGGGAATGGATGCAGAGGAGATTATATGAAGGGAGGATTGTGCTGATAGTTTTGTATGGGGCAGAGACTCAGAATTAAAGAGAGGCAGAGAGGAAAAGTTTGAATGCATTCGAGATGAAATGTTTGAGAATGGTAAGGGTTACTAAGTTAGATAGAGTGAGAAATGATGTAAGGAGAAGAGCAAAGGTGGAAAAAGGGATGACAGATGGAGCTGATGAAAGGGTATTGTGATGGTTTGGACACAGAAAGAATGAATGAAGAATAGTAAAAGAGGCATGGAAGGCAGTGGTAGAGTGAATTTGAGAGGATGACTGAGGATGAGATGGATGGATGGGGTGAAAAGGGTGCTGAGCATGAGGGGAATGTCTGTTGAGCAAGGAAAGGAGAAGGCAGGAGATAAGGATGAGTGGAGAGTGGTTGTGTGTAGATGATACTGTAATGCAAGGAAGGGAGGGGTGGGGGTAGAGGGTGCATGTGTGGATATTTGGACACAAAACCCAAAGGAGTTTCTCCTCATCTCCTCTTTTTCTGCATGTGAGGGCAGAGAGGGGGGTCGCCAATTGAGTGAAGCGGCCTTGCTGTGTATGTGCTATGTCTTCCTGCATTGCTTCTAACCCAGGGCGGTGGGCAGGATACAGGGATGACCCATCATCCACGAGGAGATAAGATGATAGGGAGGGGGTGGTGGAGGGGAGTGGGACTGGGTACATGCCTTTGACTTGGCTACCTACCTTATAAGGGGGAAAAAGCTCTTGGTATATAGAGACTAACCAACAAGCCAGACATCATCAGCTCTTTGTATCCTTGCATCACAGGAAAAAGTGACCTTGTAACAATTTCATTTAACTACAGGATGAGGAAATAGAAAAGGAAATCGCACAGGCAAAGAAGACTTAATTTTGGGAAAGCAGATTACTTAGGCTTGAAGAAATTCTTTGAAGCAAAGTGGGAAGAATTCATGAATACCACAGGAATAAAGAGGAAACAGGAAATCTTTCTTGATATATACAACTGGGGAATGAACAAACATGTGCCAAAGACTCGTGGAAGGAAGAAGCAGAAACAGGACTAGGTTAACAACAGATGTGAGGTTGCAAAAAAAATCAATCAATCAATCAAAAAAAAAAAAAAATCAATAAAAAAAAAATAATGAACAGTCTGACAGTCAATCTGGTTTCAGATCTGTAAGGTCATGTGTGCTGAACATTTTAAAATTTTACTTAAGAGTAGTTGATGAACGGCAAGGAAGACAGGGGTGGGTGAACTGTGTCTACCTCAACCTCGAGAAGCCTTTTGATAAGGGACCTCAGTCGACTTATGCGGAAACTGGAGCACGTTGGAGGACGAAGAGACAACTATTTAATTGGATGAACCCATTACAAAAGCAAAAGGGGAGAAAGATTTGGGAGTGTTCATAAATGACAATCTGTCACTGACAGACATATCAGCAAGATTGTGGGAGAGACATAAAGACTACTCCAGAAGATTACTACTGGATTTTCACTATATGAAGAGATAATGAAAAAACTCATAGAAACTCTGATCTGTCCAAGACTGGAATATGCGTCAGTGGTATGGTCCCCACACAGAGTGAAGGAAATAAGCAAGATCATGCGAATACATAGGGCAGCAACCAAACTGGTCCCTAGCCTGGCAGATAAAACATATGAGGAGAGATTAAAAGCACTGGGTCTACCAACTTTGAAAGATCAAAGAGAAAGAAGTGTTATGATAACAGTATTCAGGTCATTAACCTCTTCAGTGCAATGACGCCTATATAGGCATCACGAGACAAGTGGATACATGAGGACACCAGCGTCAGTGTCTTAATGATATTTTTTGTAGTTGTACAAGAGTTACCCCCTGATTCTGTGAACTAGTTTGATCACATTTTCTGTGCTTATTATTACTCAGAGTAAAAGAGAACAAGTAACACAGCAGTGACTTTATATTTTATGAGATGAGTAGTGTGATGCATCATACATATGGCAGCCGATTCTGAACACAAGGATTTGACTCTTACTTAAGTGGCTAAAGGGGACAGATTGCATTGACAGAGATCTTTTGATTATATGAGGGGGCTTTAAGAGGTCATGGGAACTAGATAAGAAGGACCACATATCTAAATATGAAGAAATACATTTTCTGTATATACATAAATACCTGGAATAGCTTAGAATGTGATATGGCACAATCTGGAATATATATATGAATTAAATTATCAATATGATAACTGGAAATCAAGAATGTAGTATAAATTGGAACTGTACATGAATTTGAGGCAAGGTAGGAGGAAATTGGATAGAAGACAAAACCCAACTTGCATTGCTTCTTTCTTGTATACAATTAAATAAATACTCCGCATGACACCAATCCAATCCAGTTGACTTACTAGTTCTATTTTCATTCCAGCTCTGGTTTACAGATACACATTCTACATGTCTAAGTGAATAATGAATACAATTTTTAGCCAAGTTTGTAATTTCATAACAGATATTGGCGATACATGCTAATCTCTACTTTCTGTATTCTAAAAGGCAACCAAGATAGGAGGGAGGGAGGAGGGTGGAGGGGAGTGGAATATATGGGAAATGAAATGGGTGGGAGTGATTTCTATGCCTTTTTCTTTTTAGCTACCCCCCGTGTAAGGGGGAAAAAGCCTTTGGTATGTATGTATGTGTATATATATATATATATATATATATATATATATATATATATATATATATATATATATATATATATATATATGTATGTATGTAAAAGGCACCCCAAACAACAGCCAATATATATCAATTGTACATCACTCTATGAACCTTACCACAAAGCCGAAGCCTTTGCCCTCGATGACAACCGCTTCCACCACTTTCCCATACTGGGAGAACAAGTAGTGAAGTTCATCCGATTTTGTGATCAAATTTAAATTGCTGCAAAATATCTTAAACGTTTCTTTCGACATTCTGGAAAAAAGAAAAAAATATATGTAAACACTGTACATACATAAGTGTCTAAAGGAATGCACCAACCAAATATTAAGGACCATGAAACAATACTAAATTAGAAGTCTACTAATTGACATTTTCATGGCATCACAAGAAATGCTAAGCACAAACAATAGCCTGTAGCATTCACTTACAAAGGAAATAAAAAAGTTAGAATATTTCTCTATATTTAAACAACATATCAAAAGGTTTCTTCCCCCTCATAAGGAAGGGTAGCCAGCTCAGGTGTGCACCCAACCACATGTGTCCCACTTCCAATCAGCTCACATTTGTTTCATTTCCACCTTAACTTATTGTGGATGATGGGCCATCTCTGTCCCTTACTCACTGCCCAGGACACAAGCGTTGCAGCAAAACACAACACATTTGCAGCAGGACCTACAGCCTTAGCTGGTTTACCTTCAGAAGACAAGAAATCCATTCAGGAGACTTGGTTTACATAAATTTAGTGTCAATTCAATACCACTCTTTAATCACACCTATCTTTTGCCTTCTTCCCTTCCTGCTCAAGGGTCCTTTCACCCAATCCATCTAATTCTTGGTTCTCCTTTCAACTTCAATCCATCCAACACTAATTCTGCTAGTCTTTCCTCACTCATTATTTCCATGTGCCCAAACAATCCCAGTATTCTTTCACTAGCCAAACTGGTCCCCAGCTTGGCAGATATGAGAAAAGACTAAAACCATTGGGTCTGCCAACTTTGAAAGACTGGAGAGAAGGATGTGATATGATTACAGTATTCAGGTTACTAAAGGAGATAGACTGCATTAATAGAAGAGATCCGATTAAAGATGAGAGGGTTTTAAGAGATCATGGAAGCAAAACAAGAAAGACCACATGTCTAAAGGATGTGAAGAATTACATTTTTCCTTATACAGTACTACCTCTCATTAACGGACTAAAAGGGGGGGTAACGGTGTCCGTTGATGTGACTAATCCGTTGATTTGGAGTGGTTTTTGGGTGGCATAGTGATTGCACAGCACTAAACATCAGCACCAAAAACACAGCGAAAACACAGCTAATTAATGTCTGTTAATGAGAGGTAGTGCTATAGATGCACAAATACTTGGAATAGCTTAGGAAGTGATATAGCCCAAGCTCAAACAATACACAAGTTCAAATCTAAATGTTAACTGGAAATCGTTGGAAATGTACATGAATCTGAGGCTAGGTATGATAAAAAAAAAAAAATAAATAAATAAAATAATAATAGTAATAGAGAATAGGAGACAGACACAAGATGCATTGCTCCTTTCTTGTATACTACAATTAGATAAATACACACACACACACTGTTCTCAATGTAATCTATCCCCTTTAGTGACCTGAATACTGTAATTATATGTATTTACCTAATTGTACCTAAAGTGTATTAACCTAATTGTGTATTTACTATTTGGTAAATGCATATTAGGTACAATTAGGCAAATACATATGATTATAGTATTAAAGTCACTAAAGGGGATAGATTACACTGACTGAGGAGATCTCTTATGGATAGGAGGGCTTTAAAAGAGATCATGAGAACAAATTAAGGAAAACTGCCAAACATATGAATAAATGGTTTTCCATATAAATGCATTGATACTCGAAATTACCCAGGTGATCCAGCCCAAGTTGGAACAATGCACAAGTTCAAATAAATATATAAAAATTGGAAATCAAAGATATAGATTAAGTTGGAACTGTACATGAATTTGAGGCTAGGCAAGATAAATTGTTATTGCACTACTGCTTTGGTGATGCTATCTTTCCCAGAATTACTTCAACTTCTTCATGGGTGGACAGGTGTGTGTTGATTTCATCAAGTTTTTTATGTTTTTTACTGCCCTTCACAGTACTTTGTTACCTACTTTCCCATCTATTGTAGCTACTTTTCCCAGTTCTCTGTTTTTATTAATTTGGTGATAATTTTATTTGACAGCCTTAACTGCTCTTTTTCCTTCTTCTGACAATTCTTGTCTCTTTAGGGTAGTGATCTCTTGTAATTGGCAACTTGTCCAACACTTTGCTAAAGTCAAGGTAAATAACATCATAGCTACCATTGTTATCTGATGCCTTATATACTTTAGGGTAAAAGGATTAGTCACGCATGACTTACCCTTGGAGAAACCATGCTGTGAGTCACGAATCAAATCATGTCTCTCGACGTGATCTCTTATTCTATTAGCTATTACTGATTCAAGCATTTTACTTATAACTGGCCTGTTATAAAACAAGAACATTTGCCTGCCCCCCAAGCAATAGGCACAAAACCAGCATCTACCAACTTATTAAATATTTCTGTTAACTGGTTGCAGATTTCAAATTTACACACTTGAAGTACTCTTGGAAACTTTTACTAATGCTGATATTAGGAATATATATTTTGCTTGCCTTCTGGATGGCTGGAATTTCATCAATTGCTCTAAGAATGGGAATTTGTCAATGTCTAAGGTCTGTAGATTTATCTCTTCCTTATGCATAATCATGGCAATTTGCTTTGTTGTAGTTCATGGATGTGGTGGGGCAAGAGGTAAACGTAAGAGTAATGGGCTGGGGATTACAGATGGTTAAAGAAAATGGAGAAAAATGGGAAATAAGCCAGTTGTCGTTTGCTGACAACATGGATGGGGTGGCCCAAGAGGTAAACACAAGGGTAATGGGCCAAGGAGAGATGGTTAAAGAAAATGGAGAAAAGTGGGAGATAAGCCAGTTGTTGTTTGCTGATAACATGGATGGGGTGGCACAAGAAGTAAATGCAAGAGTAATGAACCAGGGATTGGAGATGGTTAAAGAAAACGGAGAAAAATAGGAGATAAACCAGTTGTTATTTGCTGACAACACCGCACTTGTAGCTGGATCAGAGTAGGGATTAAAAATGTTTGTGATGGAGTTTGGGGAGGTGTGCAAAAGAAGACAGTTGAAGATAAGTGTGGGTAAAAGTAAGGTTAGATGTACAAGGGGAGAGGATGGCAGCAAATTAGTATTAAGGGATAGAGACTGGAGGAAGTGTATAGCTTTAAATATGCGAGTGCGAATATGGCAGGAAAAGGAGTGGAGGTGGAAGCAGAATTAGATTGAGAGAAGGAAGTAAATGCCTTGAGGGATTAAAAAGTGTAATGAAAAGTAGACATTTGGGAATGGATGCTAAGAGGAGATTGTATGAAGGGGTGATTATGCCAACAGCAATGTATGGGGCAGAGACATTGAACAAAAGAGAGGAAGTGTTTAAATGTGTTTGGGATGAAATGCCTGAGAAGTATGGAAAGGGTTAACCACTTCCATACGGTGACACCTACGTAGGTGGCATGAGGAGCAAGTGGGTACTCAATGATGCCGACGTCGGCATCTTGATTATATTTATTGTAGTTGTACCTATGTAACCTCCATTCTAAGCTGGCTTCATCATATTTTCTATGGTTATCAAAATACACAGGTGAAAGAGAACGAACGATTGAGCACTGACTTTATTTTTTATAATGTGATTATTATGACGCAACATCGCACGTCAGGCAGCAAATGCTGCCAGACGTGCGATGTGCCCCGGAGTGAAGAGGTTAATAGGTTGGATAGAGTGAGAAACGAGGAGGTGAAGGGAAGAGCAGGGGTGGAAAGGGAGTTGGGAGAGAGGACTGATGAAAGAATATTGGGATGGTTTGGACACATGGAAAGAATGAGTGAAGAAAGATTAGTAAAAAAAGGTGTGGGAGGCAGAGGTGGGGGGAGTGAACATGAGGGTGCAACCAAGGATGAGATGGATGGATGGAGTAAGAGGGGCATTGGGAATGAGGGGAATGTCTGTTGAGGAAGAAAGGGAGAAAACAGAAGGTAGAGGCGAGTGGAGAATGGTGTATAGATGATGCTGTGATGCATGGAAGGGAGTGAGTGGGAGATGGGGGGAGTATGTGTGAATGATATTTTATCCAGCCTAAAGGGATTTCTCCGTCATTTTTTTTCTGTATGAGGGGATAGAGGGGGGGTTGGCCGATTTAATGAAGCAGCCTTGCTGTGGATGTGCTGTACCTTGCTACATTACTTCTGACTCAGGGCAGTTGGTGAGATGCAGGGATGATCCATCATCCAGGAGGAGCCAAGAAAAGAGGGGAGGGGTGGTGAATGGGTGTGGAGTATATGGGGATGAAATGGGTGAGAGTGGATTTATGCCTTTGATTTTGGCTACCTCCCTTGGATGGAGGAAAAAAGCTGTTGGTACATGTATGAATAGTCTCTTGTATAAGCTGCACTTTCTCTTCTCATTCTATGGTAATTTTTTGTTGAGAAATCCCAGGGAGGTCCTGCATGTTCCCCCACGTTACTTGTGCTAGTAGGGAGGGTGAGCACATAGTTATGATAGGGCACTCCTTGTTAGATATGTTGAAGGGGCAGTCTAGTGGGGTTGTTGCAGTTTATGTTTAGATTGGGAAGATGAGCAAGTACATACCCAGGAGTATGCAGTAGCAATTGGTCTGATGCACTTGGCTCTCTTGTGGACCCTTAAGAACTGTGGGAACCCTTTACACATGAAATTCTGAAAGCTGCTGAAGAGTGTGTTGTTAGAACACCCAAGGTTTAGGAGTGGTATCACGTCACAGGAGACACACAAAAGTACAGAGTTAGGCTCTGTTGCCAGAATGGCTAGGGACCTCGACCAACACATGACTCAGAAACGGCGGACTAGAGCTCTCACGAGAATGAGCAAGGAGAGGTACATTAGGGGAATTGCTGAGGACATTGAGGGACACTTTAATGCACATGACCTCAGGCCTGCTTACCGAGCCCCAAAAATACTCCACTCCCAAGTGTGTGACCCAGAGGAGCACAATCCAAACAGCTGACGGCAAACAACTGTCAGTTGTGGAGGGGCATAACCCCTTTGCCAAATATTTTGAGCAGGTGCTCATGGGTGACAATCCACGCAGACAGCTTCCCCTCGATGATGTTCTGGTGTCGGTTCCTGATCCACCAATGGATGACTCTCAACCCCCTCTGATAGAGATCAAAGTGGCTGTAAGTTGAAGGGTGCAAATGCAGCCGATATCTGGAAATCAGTGCAAAGTTGCTGAAAACTGGAGGAGAGGCCAGGATCTGCGGGTTACATGCAGTATTGTCTGCCGTCTAGCAGAACAATACCATTCCCTCCAACTGGACAAGTAGCACAATAAACATGCAATATGACTGTGATTCTTGTCCACTAGTTGTTCCCTAAATTCTTTAAGTATCCAGTTTCAGATCTTGTCAGTTCTTGAAGCTTTTGTCACATCCAATGATTCCTAAATATCTCTGACAACTGGCAAGACATGGGGATCGACAGTATGGTTATGGGCTACTGCAACTGATTCTTTGGGGAAATGATCTCCACAAATAAACGATGAGCAGTAAAATCAGCTCGAACGAGTTTCACAACGTGTATCCACTCCACATGTCTGGCTGCTTCTTTATCCGACTGGAAAACTGAACATACTGACTCTATCTTCGACTCTGTTTTTGTTACAGTTCCACAAAGAACAATGCCTCCAGAAGGTTGACATCTTCTTTCCAATCTTGTTTGGTGGTTCAACATTTTCATCAATCATGTTTAAATTTGACATTAGATAGCCTACAATACTTGACAAGATCACAATGCATCAAGAATAAACACAACTACTAATGTCACTGAAGTAGGTGAAACAACAGGTAGATTTTATGAGAATGGCTGAAGCAGTCAACATTTTGGGCATAGAATCAGTAATTTCGAAGTGCAATAACTAAAAAAACAAAAGATTATTTGTGTAATTTAGCTATTATTGACTTTGGGAAGTACTAAAAACTAATTCCAGTGAAATAAGATGCCTTGCATTTACAAAGTGGTTACCCTTTATATCAATTGCAGGAACAACATTAGGATAAAACAAAGAAAAAACACTACAGTATACAAACAGTGCATATGCTCAGTGATTAATTATTTGAGCTCCTAGTATCACTAAGGCACCACAACACCCTATTCCATACAAAACAAATCCCTAAAGACAATCATAGGCTACACAAACACAACACCTACGAGACCATCCACACCGTAAAATGAAAGTCATCAAAGTCAAGGATCACCTTGACATGAGACAAACAAACATTTGCCGCGACCTCCACAAACACAGCAGACACAGTAAACTATACAGAACACCCACACATGCCAAGAAACATCAAAACAACACCCAAATACTCTCTTCTCTTCCTCCACAACCAACAGACATCAGCCTCCTGAAGCATATCCATAATTGTATCTATCACTGCTCTATCAACAAATTGAAGAACAAAACATTGCTGCATGCTTGTCTCCCGGGATATCCCCTCTGAATTCTCTCTCCCCTGAAAGGACAGAGTCCATCTGACCAGACTGTGATGTAGCCACCATCCAGTCCTTCTAAGCTACCAGGAGAGGATAGACAATTGCATGGCAGATAAATGTCCTGGATGCATTATTTCACCGGGCAAAACATGGCTTAACCTTGAAGACACTTTCCTCCACTCCACCATGCACTTTCCTACCTCATTATTTAATAGTGGAGCTATCCCTTCCCCACCTCACCCCCTCATCCCTCCTGTCACTTTCCCCGTCATACCCTCAAAACTCAAAATCACCAAACTTTCACTTAGCACTAACAAATCCATCTACCTTCTTACAAATATAAGTGCCAATCTCTTCCCTTCTCTGTATCACAACCATACACATTCAATGACCCAAATCTTAGCATTCTGGTTTAAGTTATCCTCTGAGGCCTTCTCATGCCATGATTTTCAGTTGGATGAGTATTAAGATGACAGAATTCATATTCTCATCACCCCATCCCATGATCACCTTTTATGACATGCTTGAGAGACAGAATTCTATTTTCCCCCATTAACATAAAGGATATGAAGATGTATAGTAACAGAAGTGGTAAAAGGCAATTTCAAGAGAGAAGCATAAAGGAGGGACAGTCATAGCACAAAAGCAGCAGCATTCCTCTGAGTAGAGATTTTACTCCAACACAGAGAAATGACGAGTAACTTCAGTCAACTGAGGCACCTCTAAGTCCCTAAAGCATTGGCTGCATGCTGCCATACAATCACTACCACATAACAACATAAGTCAATACCCCTATATAGTTAATCATGATTGGAAAAAAAAAAAATAGATAAATTAAAATCAAATAAATAAACAAAAAATAATAATAATAAATAAAAAAAAATAATAATAATAATAACAGTCTTGGACCTCAACTCTAGACAGCGTCAGCCTCTCATGAGTGCACCTCAAAATGGTGAGAGTGTTGACAGGCTTGGAAGACCAATATAAACGTTCATCAAGCAAGACCATTTGTTTACCTATTACTGGTCCCTGGACAAGTAGAAAGGGACCTGTTATAACAACCATCAATTTCTATTTCCAAACACCCTTTGTATCTTATAACATGTCTATTTTTAGACACCAATTGATCACTCCCTTCCCAAAAGACACACGTACAAAAATCATGCCATTACGATTAAGCAAATTAATCTAATTCAGATCCCCAACATTACTGTACTAATCGGACAAAGCACACCATTAGGTAATGCAAGAAGAATGTATTGTTGTCAACAAGACCACCATCAATAATTTGTAAGCCCTCAAGTTAGGTTAGGTCGTTTTGGGTTCTGTTAATTACTACCAAATGTTGGCTAGGATTTACAAAATACATCATCTACAATTCTAAATGAACACACATCTTTTTATATCAATGGCAATATCACCTTTGTTGTTCATTTCTTAATGTATCCTTCATTAACTAAAAAAAACGAGTATTGCAAAATTTTAATGGCTAAATGCACCCCTACAGCACTCCCACTGTTCCTCATCTATCTTATCTCTTAAAGGCAAATTATGAAATAAATAAAATAAACACATATAAAGGGGGGACCAGATTAAGTTTAGAGATTTTGCACATAAAATACATATATAGGGGGGTACCACAAATTTAACAGAGATTTTGCGCATGGTCAACACACATATTGCCGGGTCCAACTTCCAGACGAGTTAAGGTGTTGATTCGAAGACAATCAATGTGCAATTGATGCTTTCCAATGTCCCCCTTACAGAACCGCTAAATGCAAGAACTGTGTTGAGACCTGCAGGTATGTATAATGTGCAATCTAGAAATATTTCTCCTTTCCCAATTAGGCCTACAGCAAAATTTCAAAACAGATCATCATGACTGTCTAAAGGTTCAAGCATCAGTTTGATGAAGCAAATTAATTATACTTCATGAAAAAATTGCACATTTGTACTTGACATTTTGCTATTTTTGTGTGTTTCACTTCCTTAACACTCTTCAGCGAGACAATGTAGAGCAATACATATTATGCTCCATTACCGGTACTGTATTAATGTCGAAATCCTTGCTACAGTCATGATTGCACAACCCCATAGTTACATTCAAATCTAGCATGGGTCTTCCTCCACTATAAACATAAAGAAGAGAAATGATATACCTCAATAAAAAAAAAATAATAAATTCATATCAACTCCCTGTTCATTTATCTTTTCTGATCACAGTTTCCCTCAAAGTGGGATTATAAACTATGTGCACTGTAATATATGGCATAAAATGAGTAATATTTTCACTATCCTTGAAGCATATTCCTCTACATATGGGATCTATGAGATACATGCTTTTAAAATCAACCACACGACTATTACACCAAGGGCATTCCCTATACAAGCTTATTTCCATTAATAATTTCCACACGTTATTGGAATGGTCAACGGTTTGAACCAAATGGAAGAAATATAAATAAAGTTCCGATGATATTCCACGTGGTATTAATAACAATCACGAGAGAAAAGCTTTGGAGACCTTGTCCTCCAATTCACTCGTATGCACCCTATATCACAACTTTCATTAACCACTTCTCTTCGACACTAGATAATTACACTAAATTAACGACAGGCTATTACTTGTTCTGTTTCCACATGTTTCACGTCCAAATGGCACCACTCCCCTGTGTGAACACTGAACAATAGATAATACGTATTACGGAAGCTTTGCTCTGGGAAAATGCTGCGAACGCTGTACAACGAGACAAAACTCGCTTGACAATAGACAGTCTCGGAGCAGCAACAAGAAATCCAGTCAGTTCATGTATTTTACGGAAGTTAACGAAGGTTTCACTTCAAAACTTACACGATGTCAAACATATATTATTTCTATATGACGTACACGTCTTCCAGGTAACACCATTTATTGTGACAAGCGATAATGTCTTAGCTGACGCGGGACTTTTGTTCTATCTTTGTACAGTCACAACATACATTTAGGGATCAATACACCATCTCTAGTTATATATTTTCCTTTGTTTATACGTAGTTTACGTTCTGTTCAATTACCTGTTATGGTGTCCTAGAACTGTGAATAAATTTCATGAGGGGACGCCTGTTCCTCGATCAGTCAGCAAAACTTTCGTTCAATTCGTTGATAAGGGAGAAAAATGTGTAAAATAAATGAAAGACAGTGAAAGTTGACTAAATTTTAATTTTCACTTATAATGAATACGATATATTGACGTTAAAGTTTACTAAATTATGAGTAATTCTAAGGCATTGCTGCAGTTTTATATTCTTGGTCCTTTGTGTTTTATATCAAGAGACACGTATTCCCATCTCATCTGGAAATGTTTACAAAAATTATTGTTTGTGGGTATATCCATGGATATTATATATATATATATATATATATATATATATATATATATATATATATATATATATACATATATATATATATGTATACATAACATATATATAATATACATATATATATATATATATATATATATATATACATATATATATATACATATATATATTATATATATGTTATATATATATTATATATGTTATATATATATATATATATATATATATATATACATATATATATATATATATATACATATACATATACATATACATATATATATACATATATATATATATGTATATATATATATACATATATATACATATATATGTATATATATACATATATATACATATATATACATATATATACATATATACATACATATATATATATACATATATATATATATATATATATATATATATATATATATATACATATACATTTACACTGAATGGTTCCCAGCGATCAATTAATATCTTTTTTCAATCACAAATCACACAGATATATTAATGTTAGGGCATTCCTTAGTGTTGAGAAATGCCCCAACGTTAATATATCTACAGGGTAGTGGACTCCTGACATTATTTCACGCGCGGCAGTGAGTAGGCTGGTACGGAGCTTACAACCCCTCCCCCTCACCTCACCGTCCTCCGCCACCCCATTTTACCCCGCGCCTTAGTAATGCCATCTGTCCACATTCCCTCTCTTTTCTGTAGCTTATAAGTCCCCTTTGTCCTTTGTCTTATGTACTTTCCTGAAGAGGGCTACAGTTGATAGCCGAAATATAGGAATCTTCTTTATTTGAATTTTATTTTCTCCGTCTTTGGGTTTTCTGTGTATCAAGCTATATGTTGTTTTCCACTGCTGGGTTGCTGTCTGCTAGGACACAGATCTTTGTAGATGGAGTGCTCAGCTATCTGGTGATATGGCTGTGGAGAATAGTAAGGCTTCCGACAGATTTCCCCATCCCTTTTCATAAGTAAATGCTGACGGTGTAAATTTAATTTATTTGACCGTCTCATCGAGTCAATATTGGGATACTCCTTTGATTACAACGTTCACGACGAAACAATAAACTACTCGCCGAACCCAGAATAATACAATTACAACACAAATCACCGCGTGTATTTGCTGAATATCTAATAACTATTTTTCCATAAATTCCAATCGCTGTTTACAATATATCATATATCATAAACTGCCATGGCCCTGGGAGCATTTGGTGACTGGCAGTAGCTGGTTGAAGTACGATTGATGCTACCAGTGAGCATTTGCTAATAGTAAGTACCGGTAACAGAAGGTTAAGGAAAGTTTTATGCTTCAGTTACTTCCATTATTACTACTACTACCCGCAATTAGTACAACACAGACAAGACATTGATATAGAAGACGGACATGACCACAACTGGTGGCCGAGAGTGTCCCCAATAGTTCAACAAACCCCGACCCGAACCAATATATATATATACATATATATATATATATATATATATATATATATATATATATATATATATATATATATATATATATATATATATATATATATATATATAAAGAGCTCATGACCACCATACAGATATCGACCACTCTCTCCATCATCGTCACCATCATTACGTACATCCGTTAACTAACCACATTTCGCGAAAACACATTCTCATTGTTCTACTAACATTACCAAAATGATAACACGTGCGAAAAAAAAATCGCACGTGATATCACAAAAAACAGTGAGCACGACAAAAATAGATATCACTACCGTTCCCTAACAATGAGCCGCAACAACTTACCACTAGACGTCAAAAACTAGAATGAACACCAAAAAGTTGTACACACTGGAAAAATATTATTGTAAGAAAAAATTACAGTTCTATACATTTGTGGGATGACTCATCGGTGAAAATAATCTGTGGGCAAGAAAGGCATATTACATATTAGTCAAAGATAAAAGGGGTGACTATTGACTGCATAACCCCCCCCCCTCCTTGTGACGAGGAAGGAAGAATGATGCAGATTTTGTTGGTTTCATATTGGTGGAAAGAATGAGTGAAGAAAGATTAGTAAAAGTGGTGTGGAAGGGAGAGTTGGAAGGAGTGAACATGAGGGGGCGACCAAGGACGAGATGGATGGATAGGGTAAAAGGGGTATTAGGAAAGAGGGGAATGTCTGTTGAGGAAGGATGGGAGAAGACAGATGATAGGGGTGAGTGGGGAATGGTTATGTACGGATGATGCTGTGATGCATGAAAGGAAGTGGATGGAGGATGAGGGTAAGGGAGTATGTGTGAAAAAATAACTGACGCAGCCCGAAGACATTTCTCCCCATCTTCTCCATTTCTGCATGAGGGAACGGAGAGGGGGGTGGGGGTCGCCGATCTAATGAAGCTGCCTTGCTGTGGATGTGCTGTGTCTCGCGACACTGCTTCTGATCCAGGACAGTGGGCGAGATGCAGGGATGACCCATCATCCAGGAGGAGCCAAGATAAGAGGGAGGGGGTGAATGGGAGTGGAGTATGTGGGGATGGTAGGGGTGGGAGTGGAATTGATACCCTTGTTTTTTGGCTACCTCCCTTATAAGGGTGGGGGAGCCTTTGGTATATGTATGTATGCATATTGGTGAGTGAAGTGTCCTTTCTTGCTGGAGATGGTATAACTGAGCTCTTGTGGAGATCGGTAAGCTTGAGACGGTCGATGACAGCGACATCGGCCTCTCCGTTGCTGTCAATGGAAATTGTTTTCCTCCTCCTACGGACGACTTTGAAGGTGCCTTGATATGATGGTTGGAGATGTTTTTTTACCGAGTCTACTCGTACTCTAACAAACATGTGTGTGCGCAGGTGTTCAGCTCCCGGGGCAAAGTTCTCGGTGACGCCCCCCCCCCCTCCCTCCCCCCTTCCCCCATCACCACCTCCTATCTCCACCATTCCTCACTGCCTACTATAGCTATTGGCTTGCGGAATAATTAAACAGGTTTTAATTTTTTTTTATTTAATGTCCCTATTGCATAAAGGACAAGGGGAAACTATTTCATATTCTGTTGATTCTAACGCAAAATTCGTATATAACGGCAATATATCCAGGGCTTGACCTTTTTTAGTATTAAAATTATTTTGTCAGCCTTGTGGGCGCCATGTCCAGACTAGAATTGTCGCCCCCATAAATGTGCCACCCCAGAGCATATGCACCCCCCCCCCCATGTGAGGGTCCTGGGCGTGCGAGGTTGTACAGGCTGAAGGTATTGCATGCGTTCTCTCCGGTGAGTTGCAAAGTCTTGAATGAAGCAGGGTTTAGAGTCAGGTGCAGGGGCTGGGAGCTGGTCAGGCAACCTAAGCGTTGTGCCGCACACAAGCTCTGCTATGTTTGTCTTGTCTAGCTAAGGGCGGCCACACACGTGCAGTTTAAACTGAGTTACAACTGTTCAGTTATAACTGTCAGTTGAAACTGCATGTGTGTGGGTATCTCAGTGATACTGAGATACCCACAGACGTGCAGTTTCAACTGACAGTTATAACTGAACAGTTGTAACTGTCAGTTTAAACTGCACGTGTGAGGCCGGCCTAAGACTTTGATGTTCGTATACTGAATGCCCCCTTATTGTACCAGAACTGGTTCAGGGATAGTACGTTGAGAATATCAGCCATCTCAGGGTCTGTGGTCTGAAGCGTTTCTCCACAGTCACGCAAAGGACGAATTTTGTTTCTGGTTTTCTATTATCAATGTATCTATAGAACTCCTTGAAAGACGCGGACAACCTCTACTCTTTACCATGTTTTGATGGTTCTCTCATTCTCTGAACCCCGCCCGCGCGAAAGGATGTAGTCTTGATAGGCAAAACCGATACGGTTGGCTTTTATTTTTAGCAGCGATAGATTTTTCCTCTCCTTAATCGCTTTTCCTGTCTTTCGTGTGAACCATTCAGTTTACCGACGTTCATCTTTGACTGCTTCATTTGGTACAATCTGTGACTGTTTTGTTATCCTCGGCAAATGTAATTGTAATTTCGAACTATGTTTTTTTTTTAATCTGTATTTGATGTATTTGATTTATTGCCAAATAAAATTATTATCACCGATAGAATTATTATTATTATAATGCGATCACGGAATGAGTCCCATGAGTCCTGAACATTGACACCTACATCAATTGCCAGCGCAATTCCTCTTCTCAATCCAATAAGATCAGTTCTTCTCAGATCAAGAATGGTGCGTCCGTGTTTTTTTTTCCCTCGAATTCAGGCACACGTTTTTTAAATCTAACGACATTGTGACCACTTCCCCCTAGGGCCTCATCTACAGATACATTGTGTACTATGTTATTTTCAGTGGTAAGAGAGAGATGGTAGTGAGGAGGGAAAGATACATGTCGGGAGGGGAAAGTGAAATAAATGTATATGTATGACGGATGAGAGAGAGAGCTGGCGGGGAAGGAGGGAGATGTGTGTATATATATATATATATATATATATATATATATATATATGTATATATATATATGTATGTGTATATATGTATATATATATATACATGTGTGTGTGTGTATTTACCTAGTTGTATATTACGGGAAGGGGAGCTATGCTCGTGGGGTCCCGTCTTCATTTCTCATTTTATCTAAACAATTTTTTTTTTTTTTTGTGTGTGTGTGTGTACAATAGGGTCCCTAGAGAAGTTTTGTACTGGAGCTTAGGAAAGAGAGGAGTTCCGGAAAAGATGACAAGATTGGTGAAAAGGATTTATGAAGGATAAAAAAACAACAATGCAGACAAAAATATTGGTAAATTGAATTACTCCTAGTTGAAGTAGGACTCCATCAAGCATCGGCTGAGCCCTTTTCTCTTATCGTGTTGGACACAATAACGATGGACGAAAGAGATATATGAGCTGTGGAATTTGCTGTCCGCTGATGACATTGCAGATATGAAGGAGGAACTACAGGGGAGATATTCGATATTGAAAGGCAACATGGAGAGGTAGTGAATGAAATTTTTATTTATGTATTTTATTTGTTTTATGTATTGTATTTGTTATTTACATTATTATAGTTTTTATTTATTAATTTATTATTATTAATATTATTTTTTTCCGCATCCGACCTAGATATGGACCAAAAGGTCTCCTGTCGACATGCTCCGCCTTTGTAATCCTTTGTAAAGTGAATACACAAATGACAGAGGTAATAACGAGCAGCAGAGAAGGCAATGAGGAAATAACTGTTGTAATTTCTGTTTGTACATATCTTTTTGTTTCCTACTCTATGTATCTGCTGAAGAGGATCACAGTCAGTGGTCAAAATATACGGTTTGCTCTGTATCTCAGCTTGTTTTTCTCTAAGAGTGGGTTTAACATGTGTGTGTGTGTGTATATATATATATATATATAATGTATATATATACATATATATATACATACATATATATATATAATATATACATATATATATATACATATATATACACACACACACACATATATATATATATATACATACATGTATATATATATATATATATATATATATATATATAGAAAGAGAGAGAGAGAGAGATTCTGACAGCTTGATGTAAGTGGGAGTAGGAAACACAGGACCCTTACTCTGAGTTTATTCTTGACTAGATTCGCAGGTATGCTTTCTCAAAGGAATGGTGTACAAAATGGCTTGTGGGCATTATATATGACGGACACCTCACTAGCTCCCTGTATTGCCAGAGTTGGCGACAAACGTGGAAACTACCGAATTATATATTTATTGTTTATATATTAAAAATGATTAACAATAGTAATATACTACTACTACCACTAGTATTAGTAGTAATTATGATAATAATAATACATATATCAAGGGCTTTTCCTTCCTCACAAGGGAGGTAACCAAAGTCATAAGCATAAATCCATTCGCCACATTCTCCACTACCATTCACCACCCCTCTTGGTCCCTCCTGGATGACGGGTCATCCCTGCATCTCATACTCATCTCACCTGACACGCAATTCAAATTTCACGCCATGTGAAACTTTAATTGGTTGATGGCGTCAATCCCAGAACGACCTTCGGGGCGCACTGTTAAGATTTTGTTCATGCTTCGTAATAACATGCGAATAAATAAAACATATTTTTCCACTACTGGTATTGTCTGGTTTAGGCAAGCTCGTGCAGTGGGGAGGGGGGGGTGCTGGGGGTGCCCGAGCACCTCCCCTTTGCCCTGTGCCCCTAAAGTGCCCTTCACACAAATATATAAAAATTAATGAAAAATTATTTCTCACAGGCTTTTTCCATTTTTTTTACCATTCAAAAATTATAATGTGGACAATGGTGTTGCTTCCTACCGGATAGTTGCCAAATACGAATAACACAAAAGAGTGAAGTGCCCAATTTCCAGCCCAAAGCACCTGCCCCTTGCAATGTCTGTGCACGTTACTGGGTTTAGGTAATTAATATGTATGAACAAAACAACTGAAAGTCACGGAGTTTTACCGTCAATTCTCGGTTCCTCTTCAAGAGCCTCTTGTACATGGCTATGCCTCACCTACTGTAGGATTTCGATGAGTAATGGAGGTCTTGAGAGTGTGATGGACTAGGTCTGAGCTCTTGCATTGTTTAGAACTTTTATGTTGTGTGCCGTTACCTCTACCTAAAGCGTCGTTCACACAGCGCTGTTTTTATTCCCCTTAGACAAGTCTTAATTCACTAGCGGCCAAAATCACGAATTCACAGCATCTATTTGGCGCTGCGATAAAATTAAACACGTTCAATTTTACCGCTCACGTCTAGCATTTCAGTAGCGAATGAATAAGCTCGTGTCTAGCATCAAATGCAGCGCCGTGTAAACCGGCCTTAATGTAATTACTCACCTATTTACCTATCTACACAATATTGGGCATATACTTTTTTACCAGTGTCTACTGGTTCACGTCAAGTGACATCGCAATGCCACCCATGTAAGTCCTGCTTGTCGCATTATATTGTCTGTCCTGGTTAGGGATTTCACTACATATGATGGGGCCACTGCCCCCTACATGGTATCGATGTCATGTGATCAAATGGCGCGTGACTGAATGTTGTCACCAAAGTCGCGTGACTGAATGTTGTCACCAAACGTAGCGTGGCTGAATGCCATGTGACCAAATGTTTAGATACTCCCATGCACACAGCCCATGTCATGCCTATTATAATATAATAAGTGAACTTCAATAGTGTCGTATGTGTTAGCCAATTTCCTGGTCAGTGACACTGATCTGCAATTCAAGGATTTCTGTCTTCCTCATTTAAAGAATTTATATAATTTTAAGTGTATTAGATTGGTTTTGTATTTACTGTCATCAATGAACACAAATATCAAATATAATTTTTAGTGTGACTTATAGTTGTAGTTCCATGTAATACGTACAGATAGTTAATTTACTTCAAATTTATTGTGTTTGTTCCTTACGCTCCACACAAAAGTGTTGTTGGTGTGCGTTATGGTAGAGCGCTGCATGAAGTAAGTTTAGTTTTGGGATTCTGCAACAATAGCATTATCGATGAGACAAAAGTGCAGCACACTGAAATTTATGAGAGTTATAGAAGTGTACTTAAAGCATTTTCTTTCTTCCTGGCTATGAAGTACATGATTGTTTAACCTTGGCTTCGTTCTGTTTACAGTTTGGTAGGCCGTGAATCCAAGTTTTGCATTTTGTTTTAGGTGTCAGACCTTGCCTCAAATTCACGTACAGTTTCAACTTGGTCTATAATCTTAATTTGCATTTATCTAACTTACATTTGATTTCACGTATTGTTCCAGCTTTAAATATATCGCCCTCTAAACTATTCCAAGTATTTATGCATATCTAAATGCCGGGTAACTATTTCTTCGTATCATTTAGTCTTTCATAATTTGTTTTCATGACCTCGTAAAACCCTCATATCCCTGATTGAGAGATTGTTCTATCAATGTAGTCCAACCCTTATTCTTATAGTGACCTGAATACTATAACCATATCACCTTTCTGGCTTTCACTAGTGGACTTTAGTCCACTTGAACAGTCACTTCAGAGACTTTATTTTTTTCTAATTGAGCCAGGAAGCTGATCTTTTTTTTTTACTGAAAGTCATGCTCATCAATCATTGTAGTCAATCCAAGTTTCATTGAAGTTTGCTAATGGATACTGTACTTACACAAGCAAAACCTTATTTTATTGTGCAAAAATAATTGATATTCAAACTGCTACTTGTCCCAAACTATTTGGACTTATGTGTAGTGCTGCCTTACAAGTTACATGTGCTTTGGCATTTTTTAAAGAAAGTATTTGACATGCTTGTAATTATCAACATTCAAAATGTGTAGATTCAGTGGTTATTTTTTTGCTCTATTGATAAATTTACCTCCACAGAATTTATTGACTCTTTATAATATAAATATGAAGTATAAACCATTTAAGAAAATCCACTATTCAACACATCAAAATAAACTATGTTCAGAATTTAGAACAAAATGTCAGCCTGCAAATACATGAAAATAGACAAAAAAATTGTCAGAGTAGTAGTACGTTGAATGACCTTGCTTTAGGAGTGTAGGGGAGATTGAGGAAATGGCCTTTAAAGTTTACCTGAGGTTATTACTCTCCAGATATTAATTTAGTGGGGCTGATTGGTAAAATATGCATAAATTATATGATGATTCATTATTCAAGTAAAGGCATTCAAAGTTTCCAAAGATAGAGAGTGGTAGCCCCTTACTGATAAGGGACTGCTAATCTCTAATCTTCACACTTCCTCATGTATTTATGCTTGATTTTCTCCCATTCTCTGCTGCAGCCCATTTCTGTTTCAATGGTCTAGGCATTTTGGTAATTTTTTGAAGTGCACACCCATGCAACATCGCACAAGGAAATTAGATATTCATTTTATAAATTATAATACATCAATGTAATATATGTTTTTCTTGGCAGAAATTAATAAAAAAGATTTGCTAAAAGCAATACATTAACAAACAGAGCCACAATGACTACTTGAGATACCTTCTCTGTTTTTATAGATGCATAGGTTGAAGAAATTCGATTCTGATAAACTTGTCTAACCCAACCTAACTTACCTAATCTAACCTAACCTGCATTTAGCAATGCGTTACCTGTAATTCTAGATGTCATAAGGGTCATCATTGTTGTCCAGGATGTTGATGGTCAGTTTTGGCATCTGACTGGACTGCAGGGTGTAGAGGAGTTTCATAGCATGAAGAAAAGCATGAAGTTCAGCTCTGTAGCACTGTTTTAAAAATATGTAGCATGGTGACATAACTTGGAGTGGGAGAACACCCAGTACACAGCATCAATGCCATCGTCAAACTGACATTGACGGGACTGGATAGATGACAACATGGCATCTCGAACCTATCGTTTCAGCTCTGTTCGGTAGTGTATTTACTTATAGCAATTTTTTTTTTATTGGTTTCCACCAAGAAAAACATATATTATGTTGATGTATTATAAGTTAAAAAATTAATAATTAATTTTCTACTGCTATATTACATAGGTGTGTATTTCTATAAAAAATACCAGCAGTTCGAACACTTGTAAGTGTTTGTAGTCAGTAGGAAACCAAGTGGAAGCAAAGAAAATGTGGTGCATAGTAAATGTCAACACAGTCACATGGACCATGCATCTACTAATTTTACCTATTTGCGTTTCTACTTGTGTTGTGGCAGGAACTGATGCACTCTCCCTCCTCTCACACACACACACACCAATTTTTTTTTTTTTTTAAGTTAAAATACATGAGGACAGTAGTGAAGCATAAGATGTCAAGATGGAGAGCAGTAATGAGCAGCGTACCGCAAGGTTCATTGCTTGCAACAAAAATGTATTTTGTCAATATCAATGACATGATGGAAGATACAACAAGCTATGCCAACATGTTTGCAGATCACACAAAAATCATGAGAAGAGCAAAAAATACTAAGGCTGGTAGACTATTGCAAAAAGACGTAGACACTATTTTTGCATGGAGCCAAGAATAGGAAATGAAGTTTAATACTAAAAAATGCAAAGTACTGGAAATGGGCAGTAGTGGCAAAAGACTGTCCGTAAACTACTCCTTGGGAAGTGAACCCATTACAAAAGCCTAAGAGGAGAAAGATTGATGAGTGTTGATAAAAGATGACCTTTCACTTGAGAGATGTAACAAGATTGGGAGAGACATATGGACTACTGCAGAAGATCAGAGATGGGGAGGATTATTGAGGTGAAGGAGGAAAATCTTCCAAGTGAAATTCCTTTTCACTCGCTGCTATAATAGTCTCGACTGACTCACTAGCTTTAAATCTTTTAGAAACGTTGGCACAACTGGCACTTGCTTTAGAATCCTTTTTCACTAGAAAGCTGTCTAGAGACATTTGTTTTTGTCTACGCTTCAAAATTTGGTGAAAATGCGACAGCATTATTATTGAATAAATTTGTAGCAAGCATAGCCACTGCCACATTAGGGTGATACTTCTCAATGTATGATGAAAGAGTATCTCATGCTTTAAGCATCTCCCTTATTGCACTGGAAGGCTTTTGCTCTGCTGAAGCTATTACCTCCTCCTCTCTTGACAAAATCTCCTCCACAACTTCCTGTGAAACAGAATGCAATTCCATAAGCTCTTCGGTGGCCAGCTCCTGTCTCTGCTCTTCCACAAACTCGTTGATGTCATCGCTATCCACCTCCAGACCTGTTGTCTTGGCCAGAGACAATATGGTAACTACAGAGTCCACAGGCACTGACTCAAACCCCTCAAAGTCATATTTGACAACACTGTCCAGCCAAAATTTCTTCCAAATTGAAATAGGGGTTCACTTGGTGACCCCCTCCCGTGGCTTGTTGATCATCTTGAATCAGGCAACGATGTGGAGGTGATCTTACCAAAACTCTCAGAGTGAGATTGGTCCTCTCAGTCACCTCAAAACAGTTTGAAGAGTGCTTTACTCATAGTGTAGAGCTTTTTAAAGTTTGAGATGACCTGCTGGTCCATGGGCTGGAGTAAAGGAGTGGTGTTTGGAGGCAGGAACTGGATCTTGATGAATTACAATTCATCAAGGAGATTGTCCTTTAGACCTGGAGGATAGACAGACAAACATTTTTCACAGAAGGACCACCTCATTGATCCACTTAATAAAAAGGTCACATGGGACCTGAGCTTTGCTGTTGGACCTCCACACCACACTTAACCTTCTCTTCTGGACTTCACATTTCTTGAAGGCTCATGGATTTTCTGAATGGTAAATGAGCAGTGGTTTCAGTTTCATATCGCTGTTTGCATTGTCACAAAACAGCAGTGTGAGACTCTTTCATTGGCTTGTGGCTGGGCAATATCTTCTCTACTGTTATATAGGTTCGCTGCTGCCCTTGTGTCAGAGCTTGCTGCTTCACCATGCCTCACAATGCTGTGGATGCCAGTTCTTCTCTTAAACTTCTCAAACCACCCACGACTTGCCTTGAATACTTCCTCTTTGTCCATTGCTACTCCTGGCATTTTCTTAACAAGGTTGGCAAAAATTGCCTTATAGGAAAAAGTGACCACGAACAATTTATTTTCAGTTGTTAGGTGAGCAAATAGAGCCAATGAATAAATCACACAGGCAAGGTAGACTGAACTTTGGGAAAGCAGATTTCTTAGGCTTGAAAACATTCTTTGAAGGAGCAGTCTTGAAGGAATTCATGAATACCCCTAGAGATGGGAAATCTTTCTAACATTTACAACCTAGGAATGAATGAACATGCTGAAGATTAGTGAAAGGAAGGAATACAAACAAAATTGGATGCGAGAATGCAAAAATAGAAAAAAAATGTTGATACAGCTTGGGGTAAATGGAAAATGAGAAAAAAATTGAATATAAGAAACTTATAAACAATCTAGAAATATATAAATAAGAATCTACAGAGAGGAGGAAAAAAATTAAAAGGGTTATTTTAGGTAAATACAAAGATAAATCTAAGCTGTATTACAGGTCCCTCAATGACAAAATTAAATGCATGCGAGATATCACCAACCTAATAGTGGGTGGTGAGGCTTTTGAGAAGGTTTCACCTTGGGTAAAAATAATGAATAGACGTTAACAAACTGTCTTCATAGAGAAATACTTTTAGGGGAAGGAACAGTCCTGTCAAATGACATGGAACAACTGAAGGTCAGATGTGACCAATGAGAACTCTGAGATTGGCCTTTACATGCAGCTATTATCCTTTATACTACAACTAGAAAATTACAACCAGTACATTAAACAGAGGAACTAATGTACAACCAGAAGTCAGTAAAAGTCATTACTCTTTGCATTGATCCCAATGATACAGACCTTAGGAATTTTAAACACTTCACATTTAGTTAAGTTAATTTGTACTTGAATGGATTTGTTTATAACCTGTTAAATTATATACCTAAACTGTTTTGGTAAGTCTTATTTGAAATAAGGTTATATATGGTACTGCATATGTTACCTAAGTTAGTCAGCATTTTAGAATTCTGTAATTTAGGTTATGACCAATGTGAACTTTTATTCAGTATTATTATTATGTCCCAATTTTCTTGTGTTAAGTAGATAGTTTATGTGTTATTCATTAAAAGTGTTGACCATCAATAACTGGTCCTCTGCTGTAAGAAATAATTTATTTCAAATTAAGTGAAAAAGAAGATACAAAGAATACATTGCATTGGTTATTTCCTTTTGAGATACTAGAATTAATAGAACACAGGGTTGTAGTATTTTCAGTGCCTTTTTTTATGTCTTTAGTTTTACATTTTCTTTCTCCCAGATAGTAGAAAGGAGAATGCTTTCAACATGGAGATGGGCAAGAGGTCTGCAGAATGTTATTACCAATACCCCCTTCAAAGTGCCAACATTAAATCCTGCAGTTATCTGTTCATCAACGTCAGCCCTTGCAGCAAGAGCAAACTTTAACCTAACAAGTAAGATAATAAGTCGGCAGTACTTTTATGATTAATTCTACTTTCAACATTGTTTACAGATTCTTCCTCTTTCCTCCCAATTCCTGGTCTCTCCTAAGGCTAATTTATTCCCCATTTCCTTCATCCCTACTGTTCACAGTTTTGGCTGCGGTGTTTCCCCTCCCGTGTATTTACTTAATTGTATTCGCCTAATTGTCATATACAGTAAAGGAGCGACACTCGTGGGATCCTCTCTTATACCCCAATTATCACACCTAACTTCAAATTCGTGCATGGCTCTAAAGTGGGTAATATCTCCATATTTTCCAATTATTATGTATAGATTTTATTTCATGTATTGTCCCAGCTGAGGCTATATCACCTATGCTCTTCCACATATTTATGTATCTATATGGAAAACTTTATTTCTTCACATCATATATAAACATATTCCTTAATTTGTTCTCATGACATCTTAAAGCCCTCTCTTTAATCAAGAGATCTCTTTTGTCACTGTAGTCTATCCTATTTAGTGACCTGAATACTTTAATCATGTCACTTCTTTCTTTTTAATCTTTCAAAGTTGGAAGACCCAGTGTTTTTAAGCCTTTCATTGTATGGTTTATCTGGCAGCCCAGTCCAGTATGGTTGATGCCCTTTGTTATTCTCTTGATCTTGTTTATATATTCACTGTGTAGGGACCATACCACTGACACATTCCAGTCTTGGATGGATGAGTTTTGATGAATTTTTTTCCTTCATCTTGTCATCCATATAGTGAAAAGATACTTTAATGTTCTGCAGCAGTTTGTACATCTCTCCCACAATCCTGCTGATAATTCTGTCAGGTTACAGGTTGTCTTTTATCAGCGTTAATCTTTCACCTCTTTTGCTCTTGTAATGGATTTACCTTCCAATGAATAATTTAAAGGTGGTCTTTGCAGCCATTGCCCATTTCCTGTACTTTGCATCTTTTTTTAATTGAAATTAATTTCGCACTCTTGGCTCCATGCGGAAATAGTGTCTAAATCTTTTTGTAAAAACCTTCAGTCCTCCTCATTTTTCACTCTGCATATTATTATTTCATCATCAGTAAACATGCTAGCATAGCTTGCACATTCCATAATGTCACTGACATAGACAAGAAACATTATTGATACAAGCACTGAACCTTGTGGAACTCCACTGGTTACTGCTCTTCATCTTGACATTTTATCCTTTACTACTGTCCTTACTCACTGGCCAAGCAGGTAAGGGCGTCGTTACTTGTGGCGAGGGGAAGGCGGTTCGAATCATGCCACCGGCAAAGTTAAACCAAGGGCATGGTTCATTAAACTCCATGCTACAAAGTCCTCTGAAAGGGGCACCGTCATAGCCTCCCATTAGGGGGGAGTTTGTGATGTTAAGCCATATCATCACTGTCCTCAAGTATCTTCCCTTCTAAAGATATCTCATTACTTTCAGTAGTTTCCTTTTTAGCCCTCCAATGTGCTCCAATTTCTACATAAGTCAATTGTGAGGTACTTTATCAAAAGCCTTCTCTAGGTGTAAGTACACACATGGTGTTAACACCAAAACTACAAGACAAGACAAGGTTAAGTAGTGCAGAGGATGTCAAACTCACTTGGAATAGAAACCCTACCTTTATCCAGTATTCTAAATATTGTATGCACATTTTTATTATTTGGTTTTGTGACTTCTCACAGGAATTAGGACTACAGAGAGTAGGATGCCTAGTCCCACACTCTGTCCCATTTTAGCTACTTTTACTACTCAAGGATTAGGAGAGGAACAGAGGGAGTAATTGGTGAGGAACAGTGTGGGTTTAGGAAAGGTAGGGGTTGTGTAGATCAGATTTTTGTGGCAAGGCAGATTATGTGAGAAAGCTTTAGGAAAAGGCAAGAATGTTTTTTGGACCTTTATGGATTTGGAAAAGACTTAAGACAGGGTAGCCAGGAAGGCACTGTAGGAGGTTTTGCAGATATATGGGATTGGGGGCGAGCTGCTAAGGGCAGTTTAAAGTTTTTACGAAAGTAGTAGAGTGTGTTAGAATTGGAAATAAAGAGAGCAAGTAGTTTGAGGTAAAGGTGGGACTGCATTACGGCGGTCATGTTGCCATGGCTGTTCAGTGAGTACCTGGATGGGGTGGTGCAGGAGGTAAAGGCAAGGGTAATGGGCAGGGGGACTGGAGATTGTTAAAGAAAATGGGAAAAAGTGGGAGGGTCAGAGGAGGGATTAAGGGAGTTAGTGACAGGGTTTGGAAAGGTATGTAATAAGGGGAAGTTGAAGGTAAATGTGGGTAAGAGCAAGGTAATGAGATGTACAAAAGTAGAGTATGGAAGTGAGTTGGAAAGAAGCTTAAAGGAAAGAGGTTGGATAAAGTGCATAGTTTTAGGTATTTGGGGTTGCATGTGCCACAAAAGGAAGGAATGGAGGTAAAGGTAAATTGTAGATTGAGAGAAGCAAGTAAATGCCTTGGGGGATTAAAAAGTGCTATGAGAAATAGGCAACTGCAAATGGATACAAAGGGGAGATTGTATGAAGGGGTGCTTGTACCGAGGGCATTGAATGGGGTAGAGACTTGGAATTTAAGAGAGGCAGAGAGGAAAAGTTTAAACGTGTTTGAGATGAAATGTCTGAGAAGTATGGTAGGGGTTACAAGGTTGGATGGAGTGAGAAACAAGGAGATGAGGAGGAGAGCGGAAGTGGAAAAGGAGATGGCAGATAGGGCTGATGAAAGATTATTGGGATGGTTTGGACACATGGAAAAAATGAGTGATGAAAGATTAGTAAAAGAAGTGTGGAAAGCAGAGGTGGAGGGAGTGAACTTCAGGGGACAACAGAGGATGAGATGGATGGGTGGGGTGAAAGGGGCATTGAGCAAGGAAGGGAGAAGGCAGATATGGATGAGTGGATTATGGTTTTTTATGGATGATAGTGGTATGCAAGGAAGGGAGGGATGGCGGATGGAGGGATAGGGGTGCTTATGTGTAAATGATATTTTGACAAAGCCCTAAGGGATTTCTCCCCATTTCTTTTTCTGTATGAGAGGACGGAGAGAGGGGGTCGCTGATTAAGTGAAGCGGCTTTGCTGTGGGTGTACTGTGTCTTGTTGCATTGTGCTTGACCCAGGGCAGTTGGGAGGATGCAGGGATGACCTGTCATCCATGAGGAGTGGAGATGAGAGGGGTGGAAGTAAATTAGTGGGAATGTGCCACTGACTTAACAACTTCTCTTATAAGGAGAAAAAAGATCCTAGTATATAGATAGAGAGAGGTTTTGTGATATAATTAGAGTTTGTAGTTTCAAAGGAACTTTTAGTATTGTATTTTTGTAGCTTTTTATACATATACATGTCATATGTTTTTTTCAACACTTTTTGTTTATTTACATGTTTTAGATTGGATAAAACTTATTTTGTACATATATACATTTCTTTTTTTCCCACAGCAAGATGGGCCCCTTTCCATTCCTCAGTTCAGCAAAGATTTAGAGAAGATAATAAAACAACAGCCATTGCTCTTCTGGATAATGTTAAGCAGGTAAAATATGACTTTTTTTGTGTGTGTGAAAGAATATATTTTTCCCATTACTTTGTCTGCAAAGTGGAGTTATTGTTGTGATAAATACACAGACTTTTTTATTTATTTATTTATTTTTTTTTAGTTAAGGTTTATTCGACAAAATAAAATACAATTTATACATACATATATACAAAATTTTTACAAAATTACTTGTTGGAAAGGGAGAGCATGAAGCAAAGCTTATGGGAAATTGCCCTCCCTTTAAGGAAAGAATTATTTTTTATTTTATTTTATTTTTCATTATTATTATTATTATTTTTTTAATACAAGGCTTTATTCAACATAAAATCTATACCATATTCTGAAAACAGGGAGAGAAGAAATGATAAAGGAATATCAAGCACAAAACATAAATATAAACAAACAAACCTGACAAACATAAACAAACACAACAGCATATTATACATACATACATACATATACCAAGGCTTCTTCCCCCTTCCAAGGGAGGTAGCCAAAAAGGGAAAGGCATAAAAACACTCCCACCCACTCCATCCCTAAATACACTCCACACCCCTCCCACCCTTCCTCTCATCTGAGCACCTCCTGGATGACGGGTCATCCCTGCACCCTGCCCACCGCCCCGGGTCAGAAGCAGTGTCGCAAGACACAGTACATCCACAGCAAGGCCGCTTCATATACACATATACATATAACAACTCATAACAATATAATACTGATGCTTCAGACATACAGAATTGTTAATATACACACATTTACAGGGAGAACACTGGCTGAATACTGACAGCTGGAAACAACATGGCTGTCATTTAAATGCTTCCCACACAGTGTCGCCAGATCAATGATTACAATGCAGTACTACCATAACAGTTATATTACTAAGGTGTTTATGATAACTTATTTGTCTTTACAGGTTCGGCATTCTCCAACCCCAGCCCTCGTTCTTGGCATCTCAGGCCTGATTCCTTTCATTGCTGCACCGGTGTACATTCTTAGTAATGGCACATTTATGCCAGACCTTGCTGTAGCCCAGCTTGCATATGGAGCGAGCATTCTCTCCTTTCTTGGAGGGGTACGATGGGGGTTGACACTCCCCCTTGGGAGTTCACAGGCTCCTGATTGGAGCAACCTTGGTTACAGTGTAACGCCTTCTCTCATTGCATGGCTAGGTCTTCTTGCATCCCCAACTGTAGGTTCCTTAACGGTGATAACTGGTCTTGCATTTGCAGGATACATGGACATGGCTATGTGGGGTTATCCAACATGGTTTAAAGGGATGCGTTTTTGCCTTACTGTTATTGCTATATTGTCTTTGTGGACAACACTGATGTGCCGGTTCATGCTGAACCAACAGAATAAGCAGGGTGAAGAGGAGACATTAATAACACAAGAGTAAAATGTTGATGGATGTAAATATTTATTGGAATTTGTCTTGCAATTATTTATTGTATAGTTAAAAGAGGTATGGAAGGTAGAGGTGGAAGGAGTGAACATGAGGGGATGACCAAGAATGAGATGGATGAATGGGGTAAAAGGGGCATTGAGAAAGAGGGGAATGTCTGTTGAGGAAGGGACTGAGAAGACAGAATATAGGGGTGAGTGGAGAATGGTTGTGTATGGATGATGCTGTGATGCATGGAAGGGATTAGGTGGTGGATGGGGGTTAACCACTTCAGTACGGAACTTAAATCTCGCGGGCAGCAGCCAATGCCAGCCGTACGACGTGTCGTAATAATACTCGCATCATAAAATATAGTCACCGCTTATATCGATCATTCTCTCTTTCACCCGCGAATTTTGAAAACCACAAAGAATGGGATTCAGGGCACATTTGAGAGAATGTAAAAACACAGGGGCGACTACAATAAATATAATCAAGACGCCGATATGGCAGCGTCGCGAATCCACTTGCTCCTCATGACGCCTACGTGTGCGGCACCGTATGGAAGGGGTTAAGGGAGTACGTGTGAATGATATTTTGATGTAACCCAAAGGGATTTCTCCCCATCTCTTTTATCTGTATGAGGGGTTGGATAGGGGGGTTTGCCAATTAAATGAAGCTGTGGATGTGCTGCATCTTGCTGCATTACTTCTGAACCAGGGCAGTAGGCAAGATGCAGGGATAACCCACCATCCAGGAGGAGCCAAGATAAGAGGGAGGGAGGGGGATGAATAGGAGTGGAATATGTGGGGATGAAGTGGGTGGGAGTGGATTTTATGCCTTTGGTTTTTTGGCTTCCTCCCTTGTAAAGGAGAAAGTGCCGTTGTTATATTATGTATATATAGTTAATTGAATTAAGAAAAAATTATAATACGAGAACAAAGAGTATATCAGATTGTCATGGAAAATAAATGAAAGATTACATACCAAATGTTGTATAATTATTGGAAATAATATATATATTGAAGATTTCTTTATTATGTTTCCAATCCCTGTAGGTCTGAAAACATGAAACTTACTGTTGTATTAGATGGTTTCCTGTATTGTAATTTGGTTATAGAAACTCCTAGTTTTTATGTATAATGATGATCACATATACTCACAGTACATACATATACCAATGGCTTTTCCCCCCTTACAAGGGAGGTAGCCAAAAAACATACATAAAATCCACTCCCACCCATTCCATCCCCATATACTCCACACCCATTCACTCCCCTCCCGCCCTCTTATCTTGGCTCCTCCTGGATGATGGGTTATCCCTGCATCTCACCCACTGACTTGGATCAGAAGCAATGTAGCAAGACAAAGCATATCTACAGCAAGGATGCTTCATTTTATTGGTGACCCCCCTTCTCTGTCCCCTCATGCAGGAAAAGAGAAGATGGGGAGAGATCCCTTTGGGCTGCATGAAAATATCATTCACACATACTCCCCCCTCCATCCCTCACCCACTCCCTGCCATGCATCACAACATCATCCATACACAACCATTCTTCACTCACCCCTATCTTCTGTCTTCTCTCTTCCTCAACAGACATTCTCCTCTTTCCCAATGCCCCTTTTACCCCACCCATCCATCTCATCCTTGGTCACCTTCTCATGTTCACTCCTTCCACCTTTGCCTTCCACACCTCTTTTACTAATCTTTCTTCACTCATTCTTTCCATGTGTTCAATCCCAATACTCTTTCATCAACCTAATCAAGTGTCAATAGGGTTGATACAGCAAATCCTCATAATTGGCAGAGGTTAGGTTACCTAAGATACCAGTTGGTACCTAAAACCATCAATACTGATTTTTGTTTGGTCAGGTATCTTTTTGTTTTTATCTTTTCCATCCCTTCATTTAACTATGTGTTATATCCAGTTTATTTAATTTTTTCATAGTTTGGTAATTAGAAAAATAAATACTGAAATGAAAATGGTAAATTAAGACATGAGTGTTGATCTTACTTTATATATGATTGATTCATATCTGGTCAGTATAATATTATGTATTTCTGCCAGTATTACTGTCACTGCTGACTAAAAAATATTTTTATCACTATAGTTTTTTGAAGCCTTTGCTTGGGTTAGGTCAGGATAAGTATACTTAAAGACTTCTTTCCTCTCAAGGGTTTTAGTCAGAAAGGGAGAGAAAGTTGAAGATATTGAGATTGTGAGAAGAAGTGATTGTGCCGACAGCACTGCATGTGGTAGAAACATAGAACATAAGAGAGGAAGAGTTTAAATGTGAGATGAAATGTCCGAGAAGTATGGTAGGGGTTACTAGGTTGGATAGTGTAAGAAACAAGGAGAGAGCAGGAGTGGAAAAGAAATTGGGAGGTAGGGTTGATGAAAGAGTATTGGGATGGTTTGGACACATGGGAAGAATGAGTGTATAAAGATTAGTAAAAGAAGTGTGGAAGGCAAAGGTGGATGGAATGAACAAGAGGGAGTGACCGAGGATGAGATGAGATGGATGGGGGTAAAAGGGGCATTGAGAAAGAGAAAAGACAGAACATAGGGGTGAGTGGAGGATGGATGTGTATGGATGATGCTGTGATGCATGGAAGGGAGTAGGTGGGGGATGGTGGGAGTTAGGGAGTGGATGTGTGTGAATGATATTTTGATGCAACCTCAAGGAATTTCTCCTGGTCATCCCCTTTTTCTGCATGAGATGACAGAGAGGGGGGATTGCTGTGGATGTATTGTATCTTACTGCATTACCTCTGACCCAGGGCAGTGAGCAAGATACAGGGATGACCATTCATCCAGGAGGAGCCAAGAAAAGAGGGAGGGAGTGGATTGTGTGGGGATGAAATGGGTGGGAGTGGAATTATGCCTTTTGGCTACCTCCCTTGTAAGGGGAAAAAAAAAGCCCTTAGTATATGTAATTTAATTTAAATTGATCAATATAATACTGAAACCAAAATAAAAGAAAACAATAGAGATTTAGGTCAAAGCAATTCTTCAATGGAAGTAATGTAATTGCCATACAATTGAAATGATCGAGATGTTTACTTTCTTCCCACGAGTCGAGATTACTTGACCTAGAGTGAAAGCTTGAACAAGAAAAATAAGCCTGGACTAGAAAGCAGAGATTGTTAAGTTAAAAGAGATAAAATAAGACTGAGAAATGAGAGTTAATCTAAAAAAAAAAAAAAAAAGTACAAGAGGGATATGATAACCTTTAAAGGGATCATGGAGCAGCAGAGAATAGAAACTGATACACTAGAAGAAAAAATATTAAAGGTTATAAAAAAGAATATCTTGTTAGAGATGTAGTTGTTGACAAGACTAGATGTGTCATACTTGGGCTGGTGAGAAGACCACCTTGCTTCATGGAAGGTGTGCCAGGAACATGAAATGCAAAAATCTAAAGAAATGACCTTTATGGTTACGGAAAATGTAACAAATCAGGTTGACATGTGTAGGTTAGGTCATTACAAGAGAAATAGATGTCCAATGAAAATAGAATTTAAATTGCAGGCCATAGCAAATGAAGTAATCAGTAAGTCTTGGAAGTTTGCTGATGAGGATAAGTAAACGAAGACATTGAAACTGAGAGGAACCCAAAGTCAAGAATGAAAACAGGCTAAGATTGTTTTTACTTTTATTTTTATTTTTTTGTAATCAGAATGTGAAGAAATGTTTTTGAAAAAAAAAAAAACAGGATTGCACAGGAAACACTACAGGTAAACTTAAGGTAGCTAATACTAATCTACAGTATATACTAACCCTATAACCATATATATGACTATAACCATATATATAATATATGCCATATGCACAACACACAGATTCCTACCAGTGTTTAGTAGGGCCCCGACATGGGTAAGTGCCGCCCCCCCCACACACACACACACCACCACCTTCCACATCTGATGGTCACTAGCACGATTCCCATGTAACATTCATCCACAAATCAATGCTTATACACACATCATTCATACACACAACTCATGATAAATAAATCATGATGCATTAAAAGTACACTAGGGGGAATTTGCTTTACCTTCTTTTCACCAAAAGTGCCCCCCCCCCCAAAAAAAAAAAAAATGCTGCCCCAGGGCATTGCCCCCCCCCCCCCTTGTCGGGGCCCTGGCAAAAAGTGGTTTCGGACCCTGCTCTACCCTACTTATGGGGAGAGGGTAACCACTGAGGGATCAGACAAAAGGGTTCCCAGACCGAGGCTGTCCGTGCGGTCCAGTGGTGCCGTTCGCGACCACCTGAGGTCTTGTGCTGGATGAGTGGATGGTTGGGTGTCTGGGCTGGGGTGAGTTGTGAGAGGAGGTTTTAGCTCTGCCGTGGTGAAACTCTTGAACTAAGAGGAGCTGCTTTATAAAACGAGTGGCCCCCATAGGGACAAGGTACCCCCAGATATCCTAGTAGTTGTCCTTGATTCCTGGGACCATTTGATTTTTCTTATATGTATAGATACAAATAGAGAAACCCGGGACCTCGAGTGGCGGTCGACTAGGCCGTCGGGACGTCACCCTCTGGTTATGGTGGTGACACTATACACATGTGCAAGCACTCTGACTCCCCCTGTCGCTGTTTCTCATGCTGGAAGACCCGCAGCTCCGAGTCCATGAGTACTGAACTAGGATTAAACTAATGACAAAAAATTCGCATTCTATGAATAAGTAACTAGGGAAGTGGGATAATATCGTAAAGCAGATTCTAGGTAATTAAGGTCGCCGGGGGTGAGATAATTATTATTAGCTGTAGTAGGAGACGACATATAGGAGGTTGGGAGGACGAAACTAATTCCAGGAATTAGGAACGGGAAAACTCTAAAGGAGGGTTCGCGCCATCTCAGGACGTGGCATAATCGGATCATTACTAAGTTGCTGTCACTACAAGTTAGTCCTGAGAGGTCCTCGCTCAGGGGAATCATGTAATAGTGAAACATAATGGGCATAGAATTTGTAGTCACAGAATTATTTTGATGGAGAAGGGGAAATTCTGTGCAATAGTAAATAGTGAATTAATTCGATTACGCATGACGACGCCGTCTTTACAAGTTGCCAAGTGTAGAATGCCAAGCGTCCCCCAAGCACTAAACAGACTAGTTAGGTTAGAGTTAGTACGGTTGTGGCCTCTGATTGCCCATTGGCTAGTTAACATAAGACATATGAGAATAAAGGAGACTGCAAGAGACCATAAGGCCTACACTAGGCATGAGATACAAAATGTTGAGGGGGTGGTAGTATCGTACCAGTCATTTCTTTTACGTAAAGTACGGTCGGAAGGTTAGCCTAACCAAGGTAAAACGAATACTATAAGGTAAGTTGGCGGGGGGGGGGAGAGCCAGAAAACCTCTCAACTGCGCAGGTAGATGATGACGTCAACGGAAATATCGAGACCAGGGTTCCGCGGGTCGAGAGCTGTCAGTCACTCACATACCAGTGTTGTGTGGAGCGAAGCTCCATCATCTGATTAAAGGGGTAGCTAAGGCAGACAAATAACATATAAAAATGCCAACAGTTTGTGTAGTGCCGAAATGCAATTCCGTTGGACTGAAAGGTGATAAAAATATATATTTCTTTTCACTACCCAAAGATAAAGAACTTAGAAAGAAATGGATTGAATTATGTGGCACACACAATACTCCGTCATCTGGATATGTATCAGCGAAAAAAATACACGGGATCGACGAGCGATTTCGCTCGGGAAAGTTCCAATGTCGCTTTCTCAAATCTAATAGCGGGAGCGATCCTCCACAAAAAAATCGCTCCCGCGGCAAGATTCAACGTTTTTCATGCATTATCCATCATTTGGCAATCCCTGAATCCCATCACCATTGATGAAAGGATCAGAGCAAACACAACTTACCCGTGATCAATCATTGCATTATCAATCGATATCATAAACGCAACGCATCAATCAACTTTAATTTGTTGATGTATGTACATATGTGTACGCGGTATGGCTGCTTGAGTTCAATGGCCTACCTAGCCTAGCTTCGTATCAGCTGCATGCGCGCGCGTATACTAGTACATGTTGACTAGACTCTACACGACTATCGTGCTACATAATGTCGCTAGTTTTGAATTACATGGTAGCTGTATGCAGGGAAGTTCATTGGTCGCATGCAGCTAGCTGCCCAATCAACGCGCTGACTACATGTACAATGCACCATACACAATACCACATCACCGCATGCATGCGTACACTGTACATATGCGAACTCGCTTCGACATGAGTAATGAGATAGCCTTCCAATAGTTTGAAGGAAATCGAACCTGCAAAAACATGGCTCTGGAAGTATCAAAAAATGGCTCTGGTAATTAAAAAAATGGCTCTGGTGAAATTTAAAAAATAATGAAAAATGGCTCTGGAAAAAAGTTTTTTTCCCCTGATATGTATGCAGCCGTCATTTTGAAAGTAACTAATTATTAGCAACATTTCCTGAAATTTTCTTTCAATTGCAAATAAACAGACTAAAGAATCCGGTTAAAAATAACTGAGCTTGATGGAGATAAAGGTCTACATATAGAATCCACGCTTGAGATATGGAAACCCACGCAAATCCAAAATATATTATGATAAAAACCATATGATGCTTTTATGTGTCATTACTACTGGGTTTATATTCAGCTAGTTGGTGTGTATCAACAGTATAGTATATTCCTCATCTACCTGATCAACATATAAATTGACATGTCATCCCATCTAATAACTCAATATATTAATATAATCCACCTATTGTGAAAGCATACAAAACATTTTTATAACTTTTCTGGCGGTCATATCTCAGATACTGATAATTTGAGGATAAGAAAGTGATACTGAGTAATTTCAGTATTATGTGAACATCATAGTGTAATTTTAAAGTTTACCATACATACAGATGGTTTTCTTTAAAGTTTACATTTTCTTCCACCTCACTCTCTCCCCCTCTGGATTTCCTATGACGTCACGGTGGAGGTGCGCGGAGGCGGGGTGCTCAACATACCTTATAGTATTCGTTTTACCTTGAGCCTAACCACCCACTACCCCAATTCCTATCAGTGTTTAGTCGATTATCCGTTTGTCTTCTATTCATGTATATCCTGTAGGCAGGGGCCCGACATGGGTAAGAGCCCCCCCACACACACACACACCACCACCTCCTACATCTGATGGTCACTAGCACGATTCACAAGTAACATTCATCTACAAACAACGCTTATACACACAACTCATGGTAAATAAATCATGCATTAAAAGTACAATAGGGGGAAGTTGCTTTACCTTCTTTTCATCAAAAGTGCCGCCCCCTCCCCCCAAAAAAAAAAACTTGCCACCCCGAGGCATTGCCCCCCCCCCCTCCCCCATGACCTTCCCTTGTCGGGGCCCTGCCTGTAGGAAATTGTCGATCACTTACCAGATTTCCGTAGAAATCCCTTTCCTACGTCACTCTTCAATCCCCCTCGTTTTCACACCGCTCGCTCAATCACTCCATATCCTAGGTTTGCCTAACATCTAAATCCTAGTACAGTCCCGCTTGCTTCCCCCTCATTTCACTTGCACGCACACTCTGGCGGTACCGATCACACTGAAAGCAACGATGGGTACCCCACGGGGGTAACTGCGCGCCGCCCTGTAGGTGCCAACCGTGCGTCCCCGTCTGTACCACATTCACCACATTCAGTCACACAACATATCACTAAGTTGTACATTCTCATGCCAGTGCCTATGTTCTCGGTCAGCTACCTACCGAATGTTACTGAATTTGTATCGCATTGTAAACTATCCTGATCAAAATATTAGCAGAATAAATCATCATGTATTAGGAGGGGATATTACAAAGGTAGTAAAATGTAAGGAAAGGGAGGCTTGAATTCTTTAGGGCCCGAGGTCCGGGGTTGATGATCAAAGCCCTGGTGTCACCACAGATCATGAACAGCAACAGCAGGCTCCGTAAATCCGAAAAATAATTTTCAATTTTAGTTAGCCTAGGTCCCGGGATTCCACACAACAATTTCTAAAAAAGAAAAATGCATAGTCGTATGATAAACACTGTAAAAGTCAATTGAGAAAAGGCAATTTATGAGTCTAGCTCCCATAGCTTCCATTCAGGTAATCGCTGCTGTTTGAAATGCAACAGCGCAAAATCATCTGTGAACGAAGTAAACATTGCTAACGGAACGTTTTGTTTACATTTGAAACTGGTTCGAATACAAGTTGTAAATGATCTCGCTCTCTCTCTTGCCAGTAAAATACGTGTCAGTAAGTGCAAATAAGTTGTGTTTACATAAATCTATGAGGTTCTGATAAGGTTAATGAAATATTTATGGGATATTATATAGTTCGTTTGTCGAAAACTGGAGTGAAAGAAGTAAGGTTATGGTAGTTGACATAGATGATAGTTGTAGTACAGTAACAATAGACAGTACGCCGTTCACTTGTATCACTTATGGATGGAGAAATTATTTATTTATCTATTATTTTTCTTAGACAATGTAGACGAAATCAGCCATTGCTGTGAAAAAAGATCGCCAGTTTTGATTAGGTAGTGTGTAACTACCTTTGGCTTTGTCTTGTTAGACTTGATATTCCACTTGAAGCAAAATAATTAAATTAACCAGATTTGTATGTTATATTGGAGTGAATGGAGAGAAATTGTAAATGGATGGAGTTGAGGAGGTCTGAGGGTATATCCTCATCTACTCACAGTCTATATTAAGTGGATGAGGAGAGGGTAACCAGGGTTTCTGTGAAAGAATTTGTGTGTCACTGTGCAGTCTGGGTTAAAGGACCAATGTTATGTACCTGTTATATTGTGGTGTGAATCCTGACATGTTTTTTAGAGTAGATAAGCTATTGTTACAAATTGATATAGGCATCTGTAGTTACAACCTCAGCTAACTTGGTCCTAATGAACGACATAGGCCAAGCCGTTGACAGCTCATTCCTGTCCTCCTTTGCGGATGACACCACCCTCAGCCATAGAATCAGCCATGAGGCCGACATCCAGGAATTGCAGGACAACCTGGACAAAATCTCAGAATGGGCTGAACTTAACAACATGCATTTCAATGAGGAGAAGTTTGAAATACTAAGATGTGGCCCAAATTCTGACCTAAAAAGTTCCACCACACTCCATACCAGAGGAGGCACAAATATATCCTCGAGTCCGGTTGTAAAGTGCCTTGGAATTCACCTCAATGAAGAGGCCACCTACAGAAACCACATCTTCAAAACTACTAGTAAAGCCAGACAAATGGCTGGATGGGTACTTAGGACCTTCAAATCAAGAGATGAACAGCTAATGTTATCACTCTGGAAGGCACTTATACAACCAGTACTCGACTATTGTAGCCAACTCTGGTCACCACACAAAAGGGCAGAAATACAGGAACTAGAGTCTGTCCAAAGGCATTTCACAAGGCAAATCAAAGGCATGCAGGGCCTCAATTATTGGGACTGCCTGAAAAAACTAGGCCTATACTCTCAACAAAGAAGAAGAGAGAGATACCGGGCCATATATATGTGGAAAATACTGGAGAAACAGGTACCTGACCCTACTACATTGTCTCTACTAGAAATACACAATAGCAGAAATGGTCGCATGTGTGAAAAGAAAACACTGCCTACATCTGCCCCAGACAGAATCAGGACCCTATTGGCCTCCAGCTTCACATATAATGGTCCCAGAATCTTCAGTAGCCTACCAAAACATATAAGAGAGATAAAAAACTGCCCAGTCACAAACTTTAAACAACACCTAGATAAATATCTGAAGTCACTGGCAGGCGAGCCTCCCGTACCTGGATACACAGCTCATTGCAGGGCAGCCTCAAACTCCACTCCAGACCAGATCAACCTACAAAAAGAAGATTCCCGGACTGGAAGTAGCGGTGGACCACCACAGCTATGAGGAAGACCCTCTGAATTCTACTAAGTAAACTAAGTAAGTAAACTAAGTAAACTTAGGGAACTGAGAGCCATAAAATTATTAGGATTAAGATTGAGATACAGCAATTAACTAAGCATATTGAGGTGTATGAAATCAATATTCTAGAATATTTAGTATATAAAAGTAAGTTTAGTGATATTGAAAACATTTCTAAAACCTGTTGAGGGGAATAATCTCCTTGATATAACAAATAATACAAGTTTACAGGTCAGTCAAAACACCCAAAACACCGATGTTTTGGGTGATATTACCCAAAACTCCAAGAAAACATTACAGAACTGTAAATAATAACATTTAGTGGTATTCTATCATTAAGAATTGCCATGGCAATGTATTTACTAGACTATAGGAAGAGTTCAAATCTAAATATAATTGGAAATCAAGGATATAGATTAAGTTAGATACACACATATCTCTTTCTTCCCCCTATCTCCCACTTTCTTATTCATTAACAGTGTGTGTGTGGACATCTAAAATTATTATTACAATGAGTGCCAAATGAGCTACCAATTGTTGAAATTAATAAACAAAAATTCCTGAATTGTCATCTATGTGCCCATGTATAGATGGTACTGTTATGCAAGGAAGGGAGGGGTAGGGGATGGTGAGGGATAGGGTTTGTTTATGTATAAATGATATTTTGATGCAGCCAATCCTAGGTGCTGCAAACATCTCCCAGTCCATTATGACCACCAATCAAATGTCTGGATGACCTGTGACATCTTTAATGAATGGTTCTTCCACATCTTTGCCCCTGCTGTTAAGGAAGACCTCAGGAGACTGGACCTACCCAAGCATACGAGAATTATGTTCCTGCTCAACAACTGCAGAGCACATCCTCAGTAGAAAAGCTAGTGAGTGGCAACATTTTCACTCTGTATCTGCCACCTTATGTCACCAGCATAATTCAGCCTGTAGGTTAGTGAGTGAGCCAGAACTTCAAGATGCACTTCTTAAGGAACTAGCTTGGCTGGTTCTAAACTCTGACTGACATTGTTTCCGTGCAGAAGCAGTTCAACGTCAAGAATGTTGTTTATTTCACCTCTGATGCCTGGAAGGACACAAAGAACAGGACACTCAGCCACGCCTGCCGGAAGGTGTGGCAGTTGATGCTCCAAGATCTTGACCAGTGTGATGAAGATGGAGAATTTGAAGGATATGCGACCACCAAGAGGATAAAGAAGTCCATTCAAGAGATGATGACAGCGAGTGGCAAGGTTAGAGTGCCACCAGATGAGCTGGAAAAATGAAAGGAGACCCATGATGATATGCCTGTCACTCACACACTGGACAGCAATGAAATAATTACCACTGTGTGAGGATGGGGGGTGGGGTGGGGGAAGAGGATGATGAATCAGAGAGTGAGGATGAAGATGAGCCTGGTGCCCCATTGTCCTGGAACGAAGGTGCTAAAGGTTTTTAAACTGCAATCAGGTTTGCAGAAAGGCAGGAGTATCTTACTGCCCAAGAGATTCTGGCTTTAAATGGTGTAAAACAAGGTTATGAATGTCACCATACCTGGACATGTTAATGTTGAGCATTGTGTATTAGTGAACAAATGGTTCAGTCATGCTTTCCCTTTGTGTCAATTTTTATTTATGGTACAGTAATACAGTACAGTACATTCAGTAATTAATCATGTGTTTCTACTGTTTACAGTAATTTGAAAGTGTTATATCTATGTTTTTGGGCATTGAAATTAATTTACAGTGCTTATTTATTTTCTTTATGATTAAACATGTATGTCTATGAGGGTTTTCTAGGACTTTGCTAAGAGTAAACCTCAATCTAATGGCAAATTGGTTTCCCTGGTACAGTGAGTCCTCCTTTTACGGTAATTCTTTATCCGGTAAATTCACAGTAACGGTATTTGGTAATTACTACCCTCGATTCTATTTACGGTAAGAAAAATTCACATATACAGTATCCGCTAGATATTTTGAAGAGGAAAGAGCAGGGAGAAGGTATGTCTGCCATATCCTATTATTACATGTTATAATGGGTTTGGTATACGGTAATTTCAATTTGTGGTAAGGTTTTTTAGGAACACATATGTACTGTATAATGAGGACTTACTGTACTGCTGCAATCCTGAGTGTGCTGTTAGATCAAGGTTCTACTGTAGTTGTTTTCCTCTTTGGAGTTGTGGGTTTGAAACCTGTTTTGAAGAAGTATTTGTTTTTATTATGTAATGTAAGTTTGATTGATTCATTAACTATATTTTCATATATCATGCATAGTTTAATGGGATATTTTTTTCTCAACTTTTCAGATTTGATCAATGGCTGAAGGTGATGAGTCCAAGGGTTTACCAGAAGTATATCTTAGCCCATCACGAAAATTCAAGGAATTAAGAACAAACAAGACATTTGTTAGAAATTATGCAGTTAGTACTGACACTGATGTTTGGGATGAGAGTGATTCAGGGGAGTGCAAGTATTTTGTACCAGGGACAACATTCACTCTGATTGAGGACAGAAACATTGATGAACATAGCAGAGAATTCAGTGAAAATGAAAATGGGTCTCATGGAGAGCAGTCTGCTGCAGCATCTAAAAATAGATTGGACAAAAAAAACCCATTTTTAGATGACCAGAACAGTTGGAGGAATGAAAAGAAGAGGGAGGAGTTTGATATGGAAATGTTAGTTTCAGCTCCAAATACGCCAATCAAAGGTTTTGAAGAAGAGGGTGATGAAATGAAAAATATGCCCCAGAATCCTAATACCTTGTGGTCCCAGAAACGAGGGGAAACACCCGGATCAGACAAGTTAGGTGTTGGTGGTGTCACCGGCTCTAAGGTGCTTAAAAATTCAGGGAATGTTGGTGTGACTTTATTGCCTCCTGCACAGAAAGAACACATGTATTTACCTGAAGGAATCGAAGGCCTCATAACTTCAGGAGGTCTTCATGCAGATTGTAACTTAGAAAGTTCAGACGCAGAGGAGATTGACTGGCTCAGTGGTCAAGGCTCCTGGAGTGGTTATGAAGTGGTGGACAGAGATACAGTGGGTGTTGATGGTGCTCCTGCAGCTGTGTACCCTCCTCGGAGCATTGGCACAAGCACTGCACAGATGCAACGAAACTCGCCAGCTGGACTGAGCACACCAGATGTGGATGTGGACTTAGCAGCCCAAATGGTCAGCAGCACCTTTCAAGGTCAGCAAGCAGCTAGACCTCCAGTAATGGGACAGAGCGAAGATACAGAACAGTCTTCTCGCAGAGATCTTGGTTCAACTGATGGAGAGGAGTCAGAACGAGGTGCGACACTATTAGTCCCTATGGCTGTTGTGGGAGAGACTCATTCTCATACTGGAATTCAGCAAAGTCCACTTGGCAGTTTGTCAGAAAATACAGACAGTGCAAACACGGTGTTGAGTCGGGAAGAGGTGGAAGGTTGCAAAACTCAAGTGAAAGGTTACACCAAGTCTATAACATCTGTGACTCTATCACCAAGAGCAGGCCTTACTAAACCTAACTTTGTTGTAGGAGGAGCAATAAGCCCTAGGGGACAGTTTCAGGAGATACAGAATACTGTGCGTGGCAGGATGCAGGATTTGAAGGCTTCACTTGACATTCAGCCCGAAAGAGATAGGCCCTGTGTAAATGACAGGGAAAATTTTCTTAATAATGCCCCACTTTTTCAAAATTTTGTCTCTGTTGGTGAGCAGGAGATATCATTAACTTCAATGATATCAGTTGAGTCCACGCAACACCCAGAATCTTCAGAAAGAGTTACATCACCTTCAGTACTGTCTGTGTCTAGTGTTGCTTCAAGCAAAAAACTTGAATGGGATTCTGGCGCTGATGTAGGCTATGCTGGTGTTCAACCTGAGCAAAGTAGTGCTGTACTCAGTACATTAGAGAGAATTGCAATTGGTAGTTATGCCTCAGTCCTACGCACAGAACCAGAGGGATCAATTTATGTGAAAGATAAGCAGAAATTCAGTAAAGTACCAAAGAATGTTTCTAAACCTTGTTCTGAACTAAAACCAGAAATAAAGAAAACCCTCACAACCAAGAAATACTCTGATAGTGTTGGAAGTAAGGTGAGGAGGATGCAGCAGTCTAATATATTATCATCTAGTGAAGACAATGTACCTTCTAGGGTGATGAATTCATCTCAAAGTCCAAGACGGAAACCAAGAAGAAGGTCAACCCTTGCTGAAGCAAAACAGGATTCTGTATTCAGGAAAAGTAGCAAGTCAAAGCCACAATCTGGGAATAGAGTTAAGCAAGTAATTCTGGAGGCGAGGAGGGAAGGAAAGTCAAGCAGTTTGGTAGAGCTAAGTCAACCTCCTATGGAATTACAGGAGCATAACAGAAGCACTAGCCAACAAACAATTGCTGGTACAAAAAAAATAGGTTCTATAGTTGAGTATCCTAATAGTCTTAATAGGCATTCATCCCTTGGCACTGTGACAGGTAGTTCTGTTTCTGTGGTTACTGCAATTGAGTCCTGTGCCAATGAATTAGAGAAACTGTCCCATGACTCTAACACTATAACAAATGCTCCCAGTCCTGTTCAAGAAAGCTCCCTTGTTTTAACAACTGCACCTGCATCACCTGTGAAATGTTGGGCTAAGAGTCCAGCCAGAACTCTAGTAGATGCTCAGAATCAATGTCATGAAGGCATTGAGAAGAATACTGAAAATAATGTCAGTGAGAAACAAATCGTGTTAAGTTCATATAGTAGTTTTGAGTCAGGAAGAAACATGAAAACTTCAGGAACTGAAAATCTTTCAGATGCAAAAGATACAGTAGATAGCTCTTCTTCATCACAACCAACAGACGAAGAAACAATTGATTTGAGATGCCGAAATGATGTGGAAAATGTAAACGTAATTTCAAGAACGGTGTCATCCTCTAGTGAATCCACAACCCAAGCTTCCGGGACATCGGTGTCTTTGTCAGAGATCAACAACTCCCTTCAGTGTCTATCAAAGGATCTCAGTAACAGGATTGAGCAACTTATAAATGAGGGTTCATTCAAGAAATTTGATGACTACCAGAAGCTTCAGGAATATATCATCTTCATAGGCATACCGTCCAGCAGTGTAGAGGATTGTCGGCTGAAGCAAAGCATTGCCAGGGTAATCATGCGCATGTTCATGGAAGTGAGCAATGTTCATGGCACGAGTATGAATATGTCGCAAGCCAGTAGTTCCTATAGCTGTGACACAGTAGAAGCAAGCGTTTTGTCATCAACTAATGGTTCACAGCCCTCAGTACCATCAACTTCTCATGACCAAGGGAACCAGCACAGTGGTAAACTTTGTAAAGGTAAAGAGTGGAAAGATATTTGATTTAGGTTTTCCTTATGTTTTAATATTTTGCAGTGATATACAGGAATACCTCACTATATGACTGAGTGCTATAACATAGGTAAAACAAATGTTGGGTGTATGTGAAAGCCCCAGGAGGCAAAAATTGAGGATGGGGGTTGACAGGGTCCATGAATATAACCCCCCCTATTTACTTGTAAAACTCACCTTGATATACAAATTTTTGCATTGTGACCAGTCAGCTGGAACAACTTGGTTGTATAGTGAGGTATTCCTGTATATATATGTATATATATATATATATATGTATATATATATATACATATATATATATATATATATATATGTATGTTCAAGTACATGTAAAATCACTCTTGTAATATGAGGAATTAGGTAGGATTCTACAGATTTGTGCTCTTTGCACATATGAGCTGGGGATGGGAGCCTGTTTAAGTCTGTACATGTTGATCCTGCAAGATAGATGTTGGAGAGAACCATCTATCCACTTGTATTCAGATCCTCTTAAATGGTTATAATGGATTGGCTAGTGATGTTGTTTAATGTGTGTGTAAAGGAGGAGAGAGTGTCAGAGGACTGGAGGAATGCCTGTATAGTTCTGCTTTACAGATAAAAAGGGACTAATGTGAATGTAGTAGTTTTAGAGGGATGAATTTTTTTTATAGCATAGTTGGAAAGGCTTATAGAAGGGTTTTGATTGAGAGGATTAGGAGGGTAACAGAGGGAATAATTGGTGAGGAGTAGTGTGGGTTTAGGAAAGGTTAGAGGATGTGTGGACCAAATTTTTGTGGAAGATAGATTTTTAAGAAACTTTTGGCTAAAGGTAAGAATGTTTTTTGAGCCTTTGTGGGTTTAGAGAAGACTTATGTCAGGGTAGATAGGAAGTCACTGGGGAGGTATTACAGATATACAGGATTGGTGGGAAGCTGTTACCGGTAAGTGTAGTCAAGAGTTTTTATGAGAGTAGTATATCTTCTGTTAGGATAGGAAATGGAGAGAGCAAGTGGCTTGAGATGAAGGTGGGGCTGCATTAGGGCTGTGTCATGTTAACATGGATGTTGTGTTACACAAGGTAAATGTGAGGGCAATGGGCTGGGGAATAGAGATGGTTAGAGATAGTGTAAGGAAATGGGAGGGCAGTTGTTGTTTGTGAATGACACACCATTTGTGGCTGGGTTAAAGGGGACTAAGGCAGTTAGTGATGAAGTTTTTTATGGTTTGTGATGGGAGAAAGTTGAATGTGAATATGGTAAAAGCAAAATGATGAGATATATAAGGGAAGAGGGTGGGAGCAAGTCAGAAGTAAGTCTTAGAGGAAAGAGGTAGGCGGAAGTGGATATATTTAAGTATTTGGAGTTGTATGTGGTACAAAATAGAGGGGTGGGGTTGGAGGTAAACTGTAGAGGGGGCTTTGAGTAAATGGGGAATGTCTGATGAGGAAGGAAAGGAGAATGCAGGGGATAGGTGTGAGTGGGTCATGTATAGATTATAATTTCATGCAGTCTGAAAGGATTTCCCCTTGTCTTTGTTATTATTTGCATGAGGGGGTGAGGAGGGAGGGTTGGCACATAAATGAGTGGCTGTCCCTGCCGTAGAATTGCTGTGTCATGCTGCATTGCTTCTGGATTGGACAGTGGGCAGACAGGGATAACCTTCATCCATGAAGAGCTAAGATAGTGGAATGGGTGGGGGTGGATGAATGCCTTGGTAGGCTACCTCTCTTATAAAGGGGAAGAGGCCTTTGGTAAATAGAAAGAAGAATTCATAGACAACAGTCAAATATTTCTATCTGGAGAGATCTATGGGAGGGGGCAAGGAATTAATAATCACTTGGGCATGGTGGGTTTTGATTATGTGAAACTCAAAATAATTCTTATTACATGTCTGCTATAAGTGTATTCACTGATTTAGCGTTTGGAGGTATGTAATGTTTCATTTAGTTATCTATTTTATTTATTTAATTTATTTTTTATTTATTTATTCATTTATTTTTGGAAAAAAAAAAAAAGAGGTAAATAACATTGGGCTTACCAGCAGGGGAACAGTCAGGTCAAGAATGTGTATCATCACAGAAGAAATGTTTGAACCAAGAAGAGCAGAGTTCAACCCATGAAAAACAGAGTACATCCCAGAAAGCACAGTTTGCATCATGTGAAGAACAAGACCCAGCTATAGTTTGCACAGTTGTGGTTCCTTATCAGCCTGCCTCTGCTTCACACACATACTACATGGCTGTGTCTCAAGGTTAGTATTGGAAAAGTTGTCATTTCAATCAATCAATCCAATGCCCCTGATCTCACAGCCTCCAGGAAACCGGCAACAGCTTCTGATCTGGACCATAAATCACTTGGAGAAAAGATGTAGTGTTGGTGTCAGGGTATTGTTAGTGTGGGGCATTGTAGTGTGAGGTGTTCTGTGTCTTCTGTGTGGTAATTGTATCTGGGGTGGTTGGAATTTGTGACCAGGCTTATTCTGTGTTGGCATTTTCATAACCACTTTGGTACGATTATGCCTACATAGGTGTCATGAGGTGCAAGTGAGTACAGGAGGATGTTTTAGACGCATGGAAAGAATGAGTGAAGAAAGATTAGCAAAAGAGGTGTGGAAGGCAAAGGTGAATGGAGTGAACTTGAGGGGACAAACGAAAATGAGATGGATGGATGGGGTGAAGGGGGCTTTGTCCAAGAGGGGAATGTCTGTTGAGCAAAGAAGGGAGATGGCAGGAGATAGGAGTGAGTTGAGAATGACTGTGTATTTATTTACCTAGGTGTGATGATACTTTGATGCAAGGAAAGAGGATGGGGAGGTTGAGTAGGGAGTGGTTTTGTGTGATTCATGTTTTGATGCGGACAGTGGACAAGATACAGGGATGACCCATCATCCAGGAGGTGCCAAGATAAGAGGGAAGGTAGAGGGTGGAAGGGAGTGGAGTGTATTGGGGATGGAATGAAATGGATGGGAATGGTTTTTATGCCTTTGTTTTTTAGCTACCTCCCTTGTAAGGGGGAAAAAAGCCTTTGGTATATGTATGTATATTTTGATGCAGCCCAAAGGGACTCCACCCCATCTTCTCTTTTTCTGCATGAGGGGATGGATGGGAGGATCACCAAATAAGTGAAGCAGCCTTGCTGTGGATGTGCTGTGTCTTGCTGCATTGCTTCTGACCCAGAGCACTGGGTGGGAGACAGGGATGACCCTTCATCTATGAGGAGCTAAGATGAGAGGGAGGAAAGGGTAGTGGTGGATGGGAGTGGAATGGGTGGGAGTGGGTGCATGCCTTATGACTTAGACTACCTACCCGCTTACAAGTGAGGTACAGTACTACCTCTCATTAATGGACTAAAAGGGGGGTAATGGTGTCTGTTGATGTGAATAATCCGTTGATTTGGAGTGGTTTTTAGGTGCCATAGTGATTGCACGCACTAAACAACAGCACCAAAACCACCACAAACACTGCAAACACAGCTAATTAACATTCGTTAATGAGAGGTAGTACTGTATATTTGTATATAGACATAGATAGGATTACATACATATACCAAGGGCTTTTCCCCCCTTACAAGGGAGGTAGCCAAAGTCAAAGGCATAAATCCCACTTCCTTTACTTCCTTTTCACTTTCACTGATTTTATATTGTCCTGATATCCTGTTTTTAGTTTGTCCAAATTCCACTATACTACATTTCTTAATGTTGAAATCCACTTCCCACTTCCTTTACTTCCTTTTCACTTTCACCGATTTTATATTGTCCTGATATCCTGTTTTTAGTTTGTCCAAATTCCACTATACTACATTTCTTAATGTTGAAATCCACTTCCCACTTCTGACTCCATTCCCTTGTATTGAAGAGGTTAATAAAATCATGATTCTTAAATATACCCAAATTGTCACAGTTGACTGTAAAGTGTACTCATTTATTTTTTCAAATCATCTATAAATGGTTTTGATATATATATCTTTTTTTTCTAAGTTGATTAAGCCTTGATTATTTTTTTAAGCATCAGTAAGTCACGTTGAAATCTGTGAAATCATTCCTTGCATGCTAAGAATAGCTTAGAAGGTAATATAGTTCAAACTGGAAGAATACATGAATTTAGATGTAAATATGATAATTGGAAATCAAGGATATAGACAAAGTTGGAACTGTTCACGAATTTTATTGTAGAAGATGGGGACCAACAAGCATTGCTCCTTTCCCAGGGCAGTGGACAGGATGCAGGGATGACCCATCATCCAGGAGGTGCCAAGATAAGAGGGAGGGTGGAGGGGAGTGGAATATATAGGAAATGGAATGGGTGGGAGTGGTTTCTATGCCTTTTTCTTTTTGGCTACCCCCCTGTGTAAGGGGGAAAAAGCCCTTGGTATATGTATGTATGTAGGTAAATACATGTCATTATTAATTTCCTTTGAGAAATTTCAAGAATGACTTTGCATTATTTCAGAGGGTGTTGAAAGTGGCGTTGAAGCAGATTGTATAGAACCAAGTGAGACTGCTGCTGACTGGAGATTTAGGAATCAAAACCAACAGGAATTACTAAGAGGTGAAACAATCGGTGTGGATAGGACTTTGCAAGAGCTGAATAGCCAAGCTGCAGAACCAGAGATAACAGCTTCTATGACACCTTCAACTTCAGCTTTTGTGAAGCAACAAGCAGTAGCACTCGATGATAAGCTTCCATTCCCTGATCGTGAAGGAAACTTAGTTAGATCTCAAGTAGAACTTGCCACCAGTAGAATATCAGGTAAGTTGGGTGAGTAATTCGCACCAAGTAGGTATGTTATGCTCCATTTTTTTTTTTTTTTTTTTTTTTTTTTTTTTTTTTTTTCTCTCTATCTCCAGATTCCCCCCTTCAAATGTTTTATCCTGTTGCAGATGATTTGACTCAAATTTAAGTAATCAAATACTATATTTATGGGATGTAAGTTTTTGATTGACTGGGCTATCAACTGCATGTTATTATGCAATAGTAATTGCATAGTAACATACATACATACATACATACATACATATACCAAGGCTTTTTCCCCCTTACTAGGAAGGTAGCCAAAAAGGAAAAGGCATAAAATCATTCCCACCCGTTCCATCCACGAAAACACTCCACACCCCTCCACCCTCCCTCCCATCTTAGCACCTCCTAGATGACGGGTCATCCCTGCACCCTGTCCACTGCCCTGGGTCAGAAGCAGCGTCGCAAGACACAGCACATCCACAGCAAGGCTGCTTCATTAAATCGGCGACCCCCCCCCTCTCCGTCCCCCCATATAAAGGAGAGGACGGGGAGAAATCCCTTCGGGCTGCGTCACATTTTTGCTCACACACACTACCTCACCCCCCCATCCCCCTGTCCATTCCACCTCATGCGTAGTAACATGTACCCAGTATTTTAGAGACTGCTTTGGGGTGTCCCAATGGACTACAGCCACACATCACTTGATTATGGGTAAAATCTCTACTAGAGGAATGGCTCTACTTTTTGCTCTATGACTATTCCTCTGTTATGCTGTTCCCTTGAAACTGTCCCTTACCACTTCTGTGAGTAGGTACCTTTTCTTTTCCCGGTGCCCCCTGTGGCAGGGAGAGGAAAGAATTCTGGTATAGTATTTATCTATTCATATACATACATATACCAAGGCTTTTTCCCCCTCACAAGGGAGGTAGCCAAAAAGGAAAAGGCATAAAATCATTCCCACCCATTCCATCCCTGAATACACTCCACACCCCTCCACCCTCCCTCTCATCTTAGCACCTCCCGGATGATGGGTCATCCCTGCACCTTGTCCACTGCCCTAGGTCAGAAGCAGTGTCGCAAGACACAGCACATCCACAGCAAGGCCGCTTCTATTTATATACAGAAAAAAAAAGCAATGTGTACCTTGCTTCAGTTCACTTACAAGTATGAGGTAAACAGCTCTGTCACCAATCTAGATGAAATGTACAGTAACCTAAGAGCTTTAATCCTAAATGTACGAAATAAATCTATTCCCCTCAAGTTAATACAGAAGAATAGTATTACTCCCAAATGGATGACGGACAGGCTGTAAAATGAGATCAGAATGATTGTATGATTATGTGTTAATTGCAGTTATACTAATTACTAACAACTGCACCATAACAACCCCAGTTGGACACCTGCCTACAGAAACCAAAATCCTTTCCATAGAACACATTAAAATGACAAGAACACAATTCTTTGCTAGAACCCGAAAACCACATACCCATCACACTACATCTCTCATACTCGTACACCACCAACGGAGCAGCATACTACTTAGATGTTTACAACCTATCACCTGTACCACACAAATATCCACATTTGTATCACTAAACACTCTTCAAGACAGACCACTAAACTCAATACTCCACCATCATCCTCCCAGAGAAAAGTACCACAGGAAAAAAAAAAACTCATATCTAGTAAGATCCACAATGCATGCTTTCATATAGGTCATCATCCAGCATTGAAACAGTACCATCTCAGAATGGGTCTGGCCATTGATGGCCCAGATGGAACCACCACATAGAGGACAAAGAACATCTCATGGTACTATGTCATACATTAACAATCCCTAGACAGTAACACAATATATCTTCCCTGAGTGACATTTAGACCTTTCTGGAAGCCATTGCCAGTTACCTGAAAGCTGCAGGTCTTCTGCAAGAGTGACCAGGGGCAATGCACTGATTGATCTTACTGGTATGTTTGTCATATTATCCCTTATCAACACTCCCATATTTTTCTCTTCTTTTCCCTTTGTAATTGTCTCACTTGCCATTGAATTATTTAATGATAGTTTTTTTTTTTAACTTTAAGTTTTTTATACTCTCATGCATTTATCCCATTTACTAGGGTTCTGTTTGGAGGTCTCCCATACCCTACTATGCTATGGCTTTTCATAGGAAAAAAAAGTACAGTATGGGATGTTTAGACCACCATTTAGAAATTCATTATTTTAATACATTACAGGTGAGTCTGGTTATCAGTATGAGGAGACAAGAGGAATACACTTAGCAAGTAATGCAGAAACCAGTGAAGGACTCCAAGACATCCATGATCAAGGTAGACAAGACTCGCAACTAGACATCAGGTTGGAAGAGAATGGCCACCAAAGAATCAGGGATGAATTGCTTGTTGATTCTGCGAAAGAAGTATCGGAAGCTGAGTCGAGTTCTGATGGTAATGTTGAGCCTGAGTTATGCTCTGACAGAAGCGTAAAAGTTAGCGAGATTGATCCAAATGACCCATATGATTGGAGGAACCAACCAACAAAGTCTGAACGGAGGTTCTACAAAGACCGGCATGGTACACTCCATATCGCTCATCAGCCACCAGGCTATACTGAAGATGGAAATAGCCATCCTAGTGAGTCCACGTCTGAGTTGGAGGTAGCCTCCAGGAACACAGGTACCAGCAGTGTCTGCTATGAAGCGGCAGAAGCCTCACGGGCATGGAGTAGCACTGGTTCAGAAAGTGCTTACGAAACCATAAGAGAACGTCATAGGCATGTTGGTGAGGCCCTTGCATCCAGTTTCGAATTCTACTCTACTTCACCCCGGGAAGCAAGGTTCTTGGAATATGTGTCTGTGGATAATACCCAAGAACAGGTAGGGAAAAGTATAAGTTTTGATGTACTCGGGTATTGACTGTATGGTGACATACAGCCAGTACTTTAGGGACTGTTTTGGGGCACCCTTACAAACCAGAGCCACACATCATTCTGTTATGTTAGATTTAAAGATCTGTGATTGAGGATTGATAATACTTTTGTACTACAGCTGTCCTTCCATATTATTGTTCCCTTGAACCTCTTCTGTACCACTTCTATGACTACCTCTTTTTCTCTTCTACAACCTTCTTTGCTTCCTCATCCCACCACTTCCTCCACATTAAACAACTCTTTAAAGTACTTTACTCATCATACCTTTACTGAGTTTCACTTCCATTAACATCTGTCCACCTGCACCTTTTCTGCTTTACCTGACTTAACTCCCTTCACTCTTTAACTTCCTTTTTTTTTTTTTTTTTTGCCATATTCTACCCCATTTTACATCTGCTCTCTTCTTTGTCTCCTTTATCTTATGTTTTGCTTCTATTCTCTTTTTCTTGTACTTTTCATATACTTATCATGTTCTACTTTGCAACCAATCCACATATAATTTGCTTCTTCTCTGGGAAAAATGTAAAAGGGGATCTTTATTTCCTTCAGATACCCTGTTTGGTTGTAAAAGGATCTACATCATTAATAGAAATTAAAGAGTTCCAAAATGCTATCCCGCTATTGAAACTTTTCCTTGTTGGAAGTAGTTTGAATCTGAATTATTTTATATATCTGATAGTATAGTGCAGTTTTTCTGTCCATTTGTATAGGTATGTGTTGTGAAAATTTCTTAGTGGTGAACTGTGTACCCCATGATAATCACAAGTTGACACCAATAAATGTTGAAAATGGAGTTTATTGTGATTATATATGCTGGATTATGGCATTAAATGCATAAGTAACTAAATTGCATAGGAGAATGATTTCCTTGTATGTTTTTCTTCTTTCTAGGAGACAAGAACCCCATTAACAACTGTGACTTCTCCACAAGGTATCATGGTCAACATGTCAGCTGAAAACAGCGAATTACCCATGTCTCAATCCAACTCGGTGACAGATACACTGAGCAGCCCTGGCTATGTATGGACCCCTCAGAGTCTTTGGGATAGTACTCGCAAGGGAGAAAGTACTGCTTTTTCATCACCGTCAAGTAACCAACGTGAGTGTAGCAGTGGTTTACCAGAGTTACTGGAACATACCATAGGGCCATGGCTTAGTCTTCTTGTATTTATTTGATTGAATTTACTTATAGTCTACTTAATATAAGAAGAGAGGTATGCCCCTAGGGTCTTGTATCTTATTCTCTAATTATCATACCCTATTTTAAATTCATTTATGGTTCCAACTTAGGCTCTTCTTTTAGATGATACCAGCCATTTACTGCCATACTGGAATATTGACTGTATGTTGTTCTGCAGTATTAATTGCACAGTAGCATGCAGTCAATGTTCCAATGCCCCAAAACAGTTCCTAGAGTTTAGGGACTGTTTTAGGGTGCCCTTACGGGCTAGAGCTATGCATCATTTGTCTGTGTTTAAGTAAAATCTCTACTCCTAAAAGAATGATGCAACTTTTGTACTATGACTATCCCTCCGTTATGCTGTTCCCTTGAAAATTTACCTTTGCCACTTCTTTGAGTATCTCTTTTCTTTTCAGCTGTATCCCTTGTGGTAGGGGGAGATAAGAATTCTGCCACAGTGATTCCCGTGTAAGTCGTAAAAATTGACAGAGTGGGACAGACTGATGGGGCTAAGTATCCTGTTCTCAGTATACTTATCCTATGAGAAGTCAAAGCATAAGAGGGTCTGGGATATTTCCAACCAGAATTCTAAAATTTAGGTCATTAAATGTGCATGGTTGTGGTACAGATGAGAGTAAAAGGGAAGAGATTTGTGAGAAGGAAGGTGGATGTGTTAACATTGTGGAAATGAGGTGAAAGGGAGGGGTGATTTTGAGTTTGGGAGTGTTGTGCCTAAGGAAGGGGAGAGGGAGGGAAAGGGTAAATCTGCAGGTAAGTGATGAGATAGGAAAGTACGTGGTGGAGTAAAGGCAAGTATCTTCAAGGTATGGGTGAAGGTGAAATTGGTGATGGGTGATGTGGGTTTTTGTTAGCACAAATGGACCTGGTAGTGAGAAGAGTCTAGAGGAAAGGGAGGCTTTTTGGATATATTCAAATGAGTGGAGAATTTTGTGTGCTTGTGGCAGGATCACAGAAGGGACTAAGGTAGTTAGTGAGAGAGTTTTAAAAGGTTTACAAAAGATTGCAAAGGAAGAGCATGCTGACAGGACACCTTTTGGTCCATAACTATGTCTGATGCGAAAAAATAAAAAAATAAACAACAGACATTCCCCTCTTTCTCAATGCTCCTTTTACTCTATCCATCCATCTCATCCTTGGTCACCCCCTCATGTTCACTCCATCCACCTCAGCCTTCCACACTTCTTTTACTAATCTTTCTTCACTCATTCTTTCCCCGTGTCCAAACCATCCCAATACTCTTTCATCAACCCTATCTCCCAACACAATCATGCATGCAAACAACACATACACTCCATGAAGGATTTATGGGAAAACCCCATTTCAACCGTGGGATTGACGGGACTGCTCGGACAGACAGTCTAGGGAACAACAGCAACAACAACAACAACAACAGCAACAACTCTCTTTCCACCCCCCTTCTTTTCCTCACCTCCTTGTTTCTCACTCTGTCCAGCCTAGTAACCCCCTATCATACTTCTCAGTTTGAGATGATTGATATGTAAATTGTATTTGTATGATGGTAAGCTCGTTGGCTGAGCAAGTTAGGGCATTGTTACTTGTGACGAAGGTTGAGGGGATGGCTGTTCAAATCCTGCCACTGGCGAAGTTGAACTGAGGGCATGGTTCATTAAAATTCCACGCTACAAAGTCCTCTGAAAGGGGCACCATCTTCTGTAAGGGGTACCATGCTATCCTTCCAGTGGGAGGAGTTTGTGACATTAAACCTTATCAAACCACAATTCTCTTTTTTATGTGATATGCAGAAAGTAGTAGGAGGGTAGCAGTTGCTAGTTGTCTGCTCTCCACGTATTTAAAAAGTGGAGGAAATACAGTCAGTTGACTACTCTTGAATTTAAGAAGTTGACCAAGTTTGATGAGTGACAGGGGGATGACTCTGACATCCCTCTTGCATGACCACCTTGTGCAGGGAGCCATCATCAATCCCTGATTGAGAGAATTAGCAGGGGAATAGAGGGAGTAATTAGGGAAGGGTAGTGCAGGGGTGGAAAAAATCAGTTTTACAGTAGTTGCCCTGTGGGATCCTTTGGAACAACTCATGGTTGCCTGCAGATGAAATCCACCTGAGTATGTTTTATATATGTGTGTGTGTATGTATATATATGTATATATATCAGGGGTGGACAATTCCAGTTTTATGGTAGTTGCCCAGTGGGATCCTTTGGAACAACTCATGATTGCCCGCAGATGAAATCTGGGTGTCCCCAGCGTGCGGGTGACAAAATTGTCCACCCCTGCAGTGTGGATTTAGAAGAGGAAGAGGACGTGTAGATCAAGCGTTTGTAGTAAGAGAGTTATGTGAGACTTCATGACAAAAGGTGTCTTGGGCTTTCATGGACTTGGACAAGGCATATGACAGGGTTTACAGGGAGGGGTTATGGAGTGTGTTGTGGATATGTGGTATAGGGGAAAGTCTGTTGACCATGATCAGTTTATATAAGTAGTAAAGCATGTTTAAGGATCAGGAATGAAGTGAATGAATGGATTCAAGATGGGGCTGTATCATGGTTGTGTAATATTACCGTGGTTGTTCAGTAATCAAGCAGATGTAACAAAAAAAATTCAGCTTCATACTACATATTTTCAACAACCTCTCACCAGTACCCCGGAATAAATCAAGAAAGACTACATATCTAAAGGATGTGAAGAAAACCGTTTTATATTCATATATGTATAAATTCAACTACGCACCAAGAGGTGCCAAGATAAGAGGGAGGGAGGAGGGTGGAGGGGAGTGGAATATATAGGAAATGGAATGGGTGGGAGTGGTTTCTATGCCTTTTTCTTTTTGGCTACCCCCCATGTAGGGGGAAAAACCCTTTGGTATATGTATGTATGTATAAATGTGTCTTGCAACACTGCTTTTGACCCAGGGCAGTGGACAGGATGCAAGGATGACCCATCATCCAGAGGTGCCAAGATAAGAGAGAGGAAGGAGGGTGGAGGGGAATGGAATATATAGGAAATGGAATGGGTGGGAGTGGTATCTATGCCTTTTTCTTTTTGGCTACCCCCGTGTAAGGGGGGAAAAAGCCTTTGGTATATGTATGTATAGATACTTAGAATAGCTTAGGAGGTGATGTAGCTTAAGTTGGAACAATATGTGAATCCAAATCCAATTCTAATAATTAGGAATTAAAGATACAAAGTTGGAACCATACCTAGATTTGAGACTAAGTGTGATAGATTGGAGAGGAGGAAATAGGACCCCACAAGCATTGCTACATTGCTGTATGTTACAGTTAAGTAAATACATAGCAAGATCACAAAGCAAGTACTTTAATACATACCCTAGAACCCAGTACTCTACCATACTCCCTCAGAAGTAGCCCTACTGTGAAATTATTTCCCCTGAGATGCAAGAATCACATTGGCACAACTGTGTTCATTCCCACGCTATTACAACACCAACAACAGCTCAGATTCCTTAGAGATCTGTGAGAGGGCATGAAGACTGTTCCCAGCCATTATGGGGCTGCATGTTTTCAGTCATTGAAACTAATGATAACATTCCACTTAGATATTTATGTGATAGCTTTATTTCTCTTTCTGTCTCCTAGCTTCTTACCTAGGTCTACTTGCTCACCTTCCTTCTGTCCTGTTCCTTTTCCATATTTTAAGCAGACCTTGCAACCTTTGTATTGCAAACAAGTTACTATCTCCGCCAGTTCCTTCTCTCGTAACTTTTCCACTTGCTACTCCCTTCACCTCCGTCTCCACTCCACAATCTACATTCCATGCTTTCCACTTTCCACACCATGTTCCATACTTCTTGGATACTACCCTCCATATTCCACTCACCTCACTCCACTGCTATCTTTTCCATTTATTTAATTTTCCATATTTTTCTGTTGCATAAATCGGTATTAGTGATAGCGTGTTATTTGCAGGTGATATTTCAAGTCAACTCTCCCTCATTCATGAGCAGAAGCAAAAATATTTTCACAAGTTACAGAACATTGTGCCATACATTCAGCAGATTGAGTCTCTGGAACTCATTGAACGGTGAGAATTTAAAGTTCAGTTCAAGTTGTTTATCTGAATTATAATAGTTGTTAGATGAAATATTACTATATATGGTTCTGAAAGTATGTTAACTAATCATAAAATGATGAAATAAGAATGTGCTTAGTGGAATGGAGGGAAGTGTCTTTGAGATTAAAGTTGGAGGTAAACTAGTTTTTTGCTGAAGACAATGCTCTTGTGGCAGGATCAGAGGAGGGATTGAGGAAGTTAGTGACAGATGGGAAGATGTGTGAAAGAAGGAAGCTGAAGATAAATGTGGGTAAAAGTAAGGTAATGAGATGTACAAGTGGAGAAAGTGGCAGCAGACAGGGAGAGACTGGAGGAAGTGGATAGTTTTAGATACTTGGGGGCAAATGTGGTGGGAAAGGGATGACTGGAGGTGGAGGTAGAATGTAGATTGAGAGAGGCAAGTAAATGCCTTGAGGGATTAAAAAGTGTGTTGAGAAATAGACATTTAGGAATGGATGTTAAGAGTAGATTGTATAAAGGAGTGTATGTATGAGAAAGCTCATGACAGGATTAACATGACATTGTGGGAGGTATTGCAGATATATGGAACAGCTTAGGTTGTTGAATTCTGTGGATGTGTTGTATCTTGCTGCCTTGCTTCTGACCCAGATAATGGGCAGGAGACAGGGATGACCCTTCATCCATGAGGAGCTAAGATAAAGAAGAAACAAATTGATGTAGGATGGGTTGAGGGTTGATGATTGATGTGGTTGGCTACCTACCTTACAAGGATGAGGGAGCCTTCTCGTAAATCAATAGATAGAACTGATAATTAATTTAAAATATGAATTTATAATTAGGCTAACAAAACTGCCTCTAGGGAGCTGAGGAATTTGTTTTTTGAAGTTATACTGGTACAGAGTTTTTTACATGCAGATTATTTTATTGTAATTTGTTATTGCATACTGCAGCTGTGAATTTGTATATTCTTTCCATTAGAATCTTTCAAGTTTCATTTTGTGGCTTTTCACAAAGGTGGGAAGCATTTCATCATATGTAAGAAGTGGCACTGAGAGTAATTATAAGATGTAGACAAATGCATACAGAAACCAAAATTCTCCCCAATAACACCACATGAAAATTACAGGAACAGTACTAAACCAGAACCCTGAACACCACACAACCATTACACTAAACTATCAAGCACCATCAGCAGAACTTAAAAAAAAAAGAAAGAAAGAAGAAAAAAAGGGAGAAAAACATAGTACTCAAATATATATTATTACTTGTGAAGATTGATTTACCTTTTATTTTGGCAGAGCATTACAAGACCAGTTCAGAAGCAGTGGTTCACACGTGGAAGGATATGATTCCAACACATTAGTGTCACCAATGACCCAGAGAATTTCTGGTGAGTTTGTGTATCACTTACTGTAGATTCACTGTTTATCAAAGTGTGTGACCTAAGTTTGAAATGATACATGTGTAAAGACTTATTATGGTGTCTAGTGACTAAAATGTTGACTCTAAAAACTAGGGGACAAGTATAATAAATATATGTGTAAGAAAGGTAATGTAAGGTTATAAAAGACAAAGTTAACATCACTGAATTTTATTGTAGCAATATGAATTTGGAAGCTTGATATTAATTTAGCATACAAGATGTCTTAGCGACCCCAGGAAGAAAAATGCTTGGCGACCCCAAGGTTGGGAAACGGTGGTTTACAGCCACAGGAGTGAATGGCTTGCCTTGTTGAGGAAGTGCTTTGTCTTGCTGCATTACCCTTGACCCAAGAAATGTGGTACGGGGGATGGGCATAGGGATGACTCTTCATCTACAAGTTGCTAATATTGGATGTACAACAAACAGGTTTTATGATGGATGTTGGGTAGGTGTTTGTTCATATTCAGCCACTTCTATATAAGGGGGAGGGCTTTTGACATATGTATGTACTTAGTTTTAATGTAGATTTGAATTCATCATTGAATGTACATACATATACCAAAGGCTTTTTTCCCTTTATAAGGGAGGTAGCTGAAAAAACAAAGGCATAAAAACCACTCCCACCCATTCCATCCCCACATACTCCACTCCCATCCACCCCCTTCCCTCCCTCTTATCTTGGCTCCTCCTGGATGATGGGTCATCCCTGCATCTTGCCCACTGCCCTGGGTCAGAAGCAGTGTCGCAAGACACAGCACATCCACAGCAAGGCTGCTTCATTAAATTGGTGCCCCCCCCCCTCTCTGTCCCCTCATGCAGAAATGGAGAAGATGGGGGAGAAATCCTTTCAGGCTGCGTCAATTTATTTTACATAGGCTGATGTTTTGATATGGAAACTGGGTCCAGAATGTAATTTTTTCTTTCTTTTTTTCAGGTACTGCTTCAAACAGCATAGCATCCAGTGATTTTTCAGAGAAGGATCAGATATGGTCACATGGACTTGGAAAGGAGAGGAAGAAGGATGCCACTACAAAGGAAATGTCTACATTTATTCACCACAGTGGAAGAAGCAGTAGAATGAATAGTACTGATTTCTCAACCCCAAGTTTCTCTGCCCTGAAAGAGATGGAAGAGGAAGTGAAAAAATTAAGAGCCCTCACAAAGAAGGCAGTAGAGTCAAGACAGAATACTTTGACACATGACCAAAGAAATGGAAGACAATCTAACAAGGTGTTCAGTAAGCAGTCAGGAAGACAGCAGCTTGTGTCAGGGAGCCACAAAGAAGATACTGGTGTCTCTAGCTATGCCCAAAGCTATGATACAACATCCAGCAGTAGAGACAAGACAAAGGAGAGGATCAGGGATAGAAGGGACAGAGCTAAGCTTTTGGACACGAGAAGTGGTCACCGTCACAAAAGTCAGCAAAGTCTGTCTAGAGCTTTTAGATTAGACACAGAGTCAGTTGGTTATCCTTTGCAGGATGATGCTGTGTCAAGTGTTGGGGATACAGCCAGACAGTCAGATGCGACAAGTACAGTTGAGAGTACTTCAGATGAGAAGATTCACCACTCAAGCCATGCATCAAGGCAACATATGTCCGTCGTAAGAGATGTTCTAAGTGGTGAAGGACCAAGAATCTTTAGTAGTGAAAAAGATTCAGTACATTTGGTTACTAAAGAGAAAGGAGGAAAGCCCAGTGCCCCCTTTGATAGTAGGGAGTTAGCGGACTTGGGAAATGGACTTACTTCATCATTAATGGGACAGTATGTCAGAAGCGGAAATGCGGCTTTAAGTGCAAGGCAGTTAAGGGAGATGGGTCCCATGTGGTCAAGGTCTGTGTCTACAGAGGTAATAGAAAAGAAAGATAATGCTACAACACATGATTTTGTGACCAGCACCTTGAAAAAGATAGTAACAGGATATATAACCCAGAGGGAAGTTGGTTTTGGGACACAGAATGACCTTACAGATACATCTCAAGTTAGGAGTAACCTTGCAAACACTCTACAAGGCAGTAGTGGCATTGTATATCCTCATCAAGGTACAATTGGCCTTACAGACGCTCCTCAAGGTAGAAGTGACCTTATAGATGATCTTCGAGGTAGGAGTGACCTTGTTGGTGTTCTTCAAAGTAAGAGTGATCCAAAAAATGTTCCTAGAGACAGGGGTGACTATATAGATGCTGTGGGAGGCAGGAGCGAACTTCCGGATAGTTTTCAAAGCCTGCAAAACAATCTTATTGGTGGAAAGGAAACATACTCTTCAAACAGAATTGTTTCATCAAAGAATCTTTATAACAGTAATGGACAAAATGAGGCTGATTTAGGTTTTACAAAAGAAGGTCAACCATCAGGTGGAAGGATTGGCACTAGAGCAGAACAGCTTTTAGAAGAAAATACACCAGAAAGAGAGGAAGCCAAAAATGATAAAAAAGACTTTAGTCAAATGTTCCCAAGTTTTTTAGCAGATCCCAACCATACATCTCAACAGGCCCATAGTGTCGGTATTCAGACTGGAAGGTCTATACTAGAAGACAGTACAGGGGCAAAAAATGATGTTAGCTTGGTAGGGAAATCTTGGGAAAAAAGATACGAACAACAGCCTTCAAAATTAAAATCAAAAGAACTGCATGATGAAAGGATTACTCGAAAAGGGAGATATGAAAAAAATACAAAGTTCCTGGATAAAAAACTAAGACATGGGGAGAATGAGAGGTCTTCCTCAGCAAAGGAAAGTCAATACAGAACTAAGGCAGTCGTAGAACGGAGAAGTAGCTCGACCTCAAGGACAGAACTTGAATCGGGCAATACAAAGGAATTTAGCTCCTCCGATGTATATGTGGAAAAAAAATCAACAAGACACATTTCTCCTCATAAAACAAGCAAGTTCAAAGACACATCAAGAGGTGTGGTTACAAGGACAAAACACGGAGCAAATGTACAAGTCGTTTCTGGAAGAAGATCACATAAAAGCAGGAGACCTTCTTCAGCCAAAGAGAGTCAGCATAAAACTAGAATAGGCAGGGAAGAGAGGAGCAACTCAGTTTCAAGGACTGAAAATATATCAGGAAGTTTTGAAGATTTAAGTTCACCAGAAGTATGGGACGGATCTGTCGAAGACCCTACTTCATCCAGAAGAGGTGACCACACTAGTGCATTGAAAGAAGTGAATAGACCAAAGTCAGACAAAAGGATACATAAAAGCTGGAGACCTTCCTCAGCCAAGGAATGGCAGCAACTGAAGGAGGCCAGAGGAAGGAGAAGTAGTTCTGCTTCAGGAAGGAATACAGGGTTGAAATCTGAAAGTCACAGTTTGTCACAGTCTAATAGCAACAGTCAGTTGAGTTCAACAAGTAACACCCTAGAATCGCAAAGGAACAAAATAGGACACAAACAGTCAAGCAAACAAAAAAGGTGGGGTCAAGAGAAGTTGGTAGAACCACTGGTGAATAAAACAATCCATGCAAGACACCGGCACAAAACCGTCATCAGTGAGGTAGAGGAATTAAGAAATGAAAAAAGGAAAGAAAACAAAAGGACCACAAGTCGAAGGACTGAAGAAACCTTCAAGTATGCAACCTCAAAGCAGCACAGAAATGTCAGAGTAGATATTTCTTACAGTAGTACTTCGTCGTCTGTGGAACATATAAGTTTAGTGACTAGTAGAGAGTCCCATTCTCTTTTACCCAAGGAGACTGCAAAACAAGACCCTGTGACCTTCAGTGTACCTGTTGGAGAATTGGAGAGCCTCAGTGATATTGATCCTGAAATGAAAACCTGGTTGAAGGAAAATCAGGAGAGAATGAAAAGTTTAGGGATTGAAATACCCAAGAAACCAGTTCTCTCTCTTCAGGTATGTTGATTCACTCGAGTATTTTCGGATATTCTTGTTTTCAGGGGAGAGCGTTCAGAGCATCAGGTAATTTTTGGAGAATGATAAAGAGAATACCAGGGGGAGCTGAGAAAAGTGTGAGAGGTGATGAGAGAAAGAATAAGCAGGAGTAGAAGAGGAATGGGTATATTTCAAAGAAGTGGTAAATTGCACAAAGATGGCATGTATTTATCTAGTTGTATTTTTACGGCACGGGAGTGTCTGATGTGGAGTGTTTGAAAAAGGGAGGTACAGCAATAGTGGACTGGCTAGTGAGGTTGTTTAATGTGTTTAAGGGAGGGGAGAATGCTTTTCTGGAAAAGAGAATAAATGTGATTGTGGTAGTTTTAGAAATCAATTTGTTTAGTGTAGTTGGGATTCTTCATATGGTAAGGAAGTCTTTTGGGCTTTATGGATATGAAGAAGGTCTTTGACAGGGTCAGTTATTGTGGGAGGTTTAGGGCAATTGAGCAGTAGAGTTTGTATTAGAGCTTGGAACTGTGAGAGTGAGTGGTTTGAGGTGAAGGTGGGGCTGTTTCAGGACTGTGTTTTGTCACCTGGTTGTTCAGTGTGTGAATGGATAGGGTGGTCCTCTACTGGAGGTAAATACGAGGGTGACTCGTAGGGGGTTGGTAGTTAGTGGGAGGAAGTGTGAGTTGAATCAGTTGTTGTATATACAGATTGACCTCGCATTAACGGACTAAAAGGGGGGTAATGTGTCCATTGATGTGAATAATCCATTGATTTGGAGTGGTTTTTGGGTGGCATAGTGATTGCACAGCAATAAACAACATAAAAACACCGAAACACAGCGAAAAACACTGCAAACACAGCTAATTAACGTCCGTTAATGAGAGGTCAATCTGTATGTAAAGATAATATGTTGATGCATTGATGACCATGTACTTGGGGCTGGGTCATGGAAAGATCTAAGGTAGTGATGTAGATCAAGAACATATGTGGTAGAAAATTGGAAGTACATACATATACTCAGGGCATTTTCCCCCATACAAGGGAGGTAGCCAAAGTCAAAGGCACAAATCTGCTCCCACCCATTTCATCCCCACATAATCCACTCCCATTCACCACCCCTCCCTCTCTCTTTTCTTGGCTCTTCATGGATGATGGGTCATCCCTGCATCTTGCCCACTGCCCCGGGTCAGAAGCAATGTAGCAAGACACAGCACATCCACAGCAAGGCTGCTTCATGACACCTATGCAGGCATCATCATACCGAAGTGGTTGATTACATCTGTAACTGTTATATTTGTCTTGAATGAAATATAAATGAAGATATAGGAAGTACACTTTGGATTCACTTTTGATTTCCTTATCTCTTTTTTTTTCCTTAGGAAGCCCTAGCCAGAGCCCGTCCTGGGTATATTCGAAATGCAAACAAACGGCGTGCTTTCTTGCAAGTTAAGAAAGACATACGGAAAGAAGCCAGTGACCTCAACAAGCGTGTTGTCCTGGAGATGCCTTCCAAAATGGATACCTCTCCCACTACACTGAAGAACCATTTATATAGGCCGAGTAAGCAGTGGAGGAAGATATTTCTCCATATCTATTCTTTTTGTATAAGTTTTATTTGATTATTAGCAGTAAGTGAAACTAAGCAAGAGGAGGGGTGAGTTTGAATTTGGGAGTGTGGAGGGAAAGGTGTCAGGAGTGAGGAATAATGGAGAGAAAGAATAGCTTTGTTGGCAAGTGATGAGAAAGGAAATACATGATGGAGTGGAAGGAAATTTCTTCAAGCATAATGTGGATGAAGGTGAAATTGGGTTGGAAGATACATTTTATTTTATTTATTTTTTTGTGTGTGACTACACATGACCCTGGTCATGAAAAAAATTAAGAGGAAAGGGAGGCATTTATTTATATGAGTGTATTGAGAGTTTTGGGAGGCACATAAATGTAGTGGTGTTGGGGAATCTCATTGCTAATAGTAGGCATGTTTGGGGTGCCAGAAAAGAATTACACTGGAAAGTTGGTATTGGAAATGTGTTTAGAAAAGGAGTTCATGATAACAAATACAATGTTTAAGAAGAGAGCCAAGCATAAGTGCATGTGGGAAAGGATAGTGTAGGGGAGAATGGTTAATAGGGTAATTAATTATGTAGGGGTACCTAAAGGAAGGATTGGAAGTGTTCTGGACATTTATATTTTCAAGGTGTAGTCTAGGGAATATCGGATCAATTCTTGGTTGAAAGGGTATCAAGAGTGGAGGAAAAGGGAAGAGGTCGAGATGCGTTGTGAGTAAAGAAATTAAATGAAAAGAAAGAATACCAGAGTTTGAGATAAATGTGGGAGTTGGTGAGGGATGAAGTGGAAACAGGAGTAGAAGAAGAATGGGTATATATCTAAGAAGTGATGGTGTGTTAAGATGGTATGTGGGATGAGGAAGATTGTAGGGAACAGAAGGAGAGGTCTTGAAAAGTGGAATGAAGAGGTGAAGGCAATGGTGGAAGAGAAGTGAGCATATGAGGATTGGTTGCTAGGGAAGAAGGAACTCATTGAAACCCTGATCTGTCCAAGACTGGAATGTGCATCAGTAGTATGGTGGTTGGAATATTTGGAGTGCCACTTAAAAATCATAGTGGAAGATTAATGGTGGAAATGTATTTAGGAAGAGAGTTGATGATAGCTAACTCAGTGTTTACGGAAGAAGTCAAGCATAAGTACACATGGGAGAGGGTAGTGAATGGAAGGGTGGTGAATAAAGCATTAATAGACTATGTTGTGGTATCCAGGTTAAGAGTAGGAAGAGTTCTGTATGTCCATGTCCTTAGGGGAGAAAGTAACGGAATATCACATGAGGGGTTCAGGAGGAAGGGTCACTGTGTAAATGAAGCAGTGATGATTCTTCATCCATGATGAGTTAAGATGAGAGGGAAACAAATGGGTAATGGATGGGAGTGGAATTGGGTGGGGATGGGTGCATGCCTTTGCTGACTACCTCCCTTATAAAGTGGGGAGAAACTCGGTATATAGAGTGATACTATACATGCACTGGTGGCATAATCAGAAGCATGCTGGTCTTGCATTCAGTTGTGGGTTCAAATCCTGCATTTCTCTCCGATTCCAAAGGAGTAACTGTTAGTTGCCCCAATGGTCAAAGTGCATAGGGCAATTCTGAGAGTTTTGGCTGCAGCTATGTGCCTCCTGGCGTGGGCTCCTCACCTTCACCTTCTTTATGAACTTCTTTATAACAAAAGTGTTTTTATTTTATAGTTGGTTGAGAAAGTTTGTTTATATTCCAATGCATTCCCCCCTTTTTTTTCCATCTGTGTGTAGCAATGAAGCCTTTCTTCTCTTACAAAGAAATTCAAGAATAAAAGTGCAAAATGTTTGAGAACCTACCTGAAATAAAAAACCCAGTGAGTGTGCAACAAAAGAAAGCATTATATCATAGGAATCGAGTTGGGGATGGAGGTTTACTGTAGAGTGAGGGATGCAAGTAAATGTCTTGGGGGAATGAAGAATGTCATGAGAACCAGGTAATCTGGGAATGGATGCAAAGAGAAGATTTTTATTAAAGGGCGATTGTGCCTGTGACACTGTATGGGGTAGGGATTTGAAATTTAAGAGAGAGAGGAGAATTTTAAATGTGTTTGAAGTGAAGTATTTTATAGTTGGATGAGAAAAGGTTTGTTTATATTTATGTTCATTCATCATTTTCTTTTTTTCCATCTCTCTCTTTAGCAATAAAGCCATTGTTCTCCTACAAAGAAATTCGACAACAAACTCGCAAAATATATGAAAACCTACCTGAAATAAGAAACCCGGTGAATGTGCAACAAAGGAAAGTATTATATCATAGCAACCGAGTGATGGCATCAGTTTACAGCCAGGTGAGTTAGTAAAGGTATTGAATAAGCTGTCAATTACAAGAGGTCTATGATAATACAAGTATTTGGGATTTTATTACTATGGTTCCAAAAATTTTCTTTTGTAAATTTGTCAGAGCTGGCCGCGTTACTGCTGGACAGGTAGTGCGTTACTAATGCCCAGCTCTGGTTATTTTATGTTTTAGAAAAGGGAATATTAATGTTGTAGTTTAGGGTATTATTTTATTGAGAATATTCATAAGAAATAAATACTTCTCCATTTAATTTTTTTTTAATCAAAATCATTCTAAAGGAAATTAAATTTGGTAATGCATTACTGGTGATGCATTGACGGTAATGCACTACCTGTCTGGCAGTAATGCGTCCAGCTCTGCAATTTGTGAAAATGTGGAAAATGTTTGAATTTTTCTATGCATTGGTTATTAGAAATAAGACCTTATAGTTTTAACAGGTACATTTTCTCTTCCATTTCAACCTTACTAAGGCAGCAAGAGGTTCTATCACCTGCCATCAATGAGTCCATTACTCCAACTAAGGTAGCCAGTTTCTCTGGTTATCCATTAGGGATGAGGAAGATTGAAAATCAATCAATGTATTGCCTTAGCCATTTCTTGCATAAGACATGCAAACCCAAGGTTATATAACAGTGGACCCCAAGGATAGCCCATACTGCCTATGTTATGTTAGGTATTTGATACAAGTAGCTTTTTCTTATCTTTAATTCTGTTTGCACAGTAATTACAGTAATGAACAATATCAATCAGAGTATGAGCAAATGTGTCGTGACCTATGTGGCAAAACTCTTTCTGCCTGCATTGTGCCCGTCACCCCCTGTCTACTACCTGCTGCAACAGGAACTCCCCTTGTGGGGTTAACAATAGCCTCAATGATATGGCACAACTAAAGTGACAGCAGCACCCTGGCAGTGACAGTTTTAATGACACATCACGCAACTACACATCCCCAGTTCTCTCATACTGATGTAACTTGTTCACAACAATATATATACATGACAAACACCTGGTTACATTACACTGAAGTTGTGCAATTTGATGGCCAGTGTGCACACACACATACATAAGGATAACAAGAACAAACAACATACACAAGAATAGACATTAGAGAACAGTACTTGTAATCTATATACATACATACATATACCAAAGGCTTTTTTCCCCCTTATAAGGGAGGTAGCCAAAAAAACAAAGGCATAGAAACCACTCCCACCCAGTCCATCCCTATCACAATCCACTCCCCTCCACCCTCTTCCCGCCCTCTTATCTTGGCACCTCCTGGATAATGGGTCATCCCTGCATCTCACCAGATTACAAGTATTTTTGCATCAAAACCTGTAATCTGAGAGAAAATGATCATCATGAATCCAACAGTCTTAAGTACAACATATGCGAGTATTTTGCCCCCCTTTGACATGCAGACCTCAGTAGCTATCTCTCCTTGAACACTTGTGTGTCTGTCATGTCCTCCAGGTCTGATTCAACAGGTCAGTACAGTCTGATGAGTAGCTCATCAGCCTCTTATTTTCTCATTGGTTCTTGTCCTTCCAAAGTGACCGTGGGATGAAGATCCCTCACGTGCCTTGCAATACCATTAACCTCAACAGATTGTTCAGACACTACATCCATCTTTTGTCCAGTGTTATATTTGATGGGTTATTTACATTTTTTTCACAGGTTACAAATGAATGTGTTTATGTTGAAGCAGGAATATTTTTGAAGAAATTTATCTTTTAAGATGTGTATAGTTCTGTTTTGTGACTTTAGAATAAGTATATTGTGTGTATCAAAAATATTGACATTAAATATTTACTTTTCAGCAACTAAGGAAGAAAGTATTGGGTGGAAAGGTGTCACATGCACACAAAAATATTATAACTCCGACAAGAAGAACCTAGATGTATGACAGCTTAGGTTACTGGTAAATGCAGTTCAGCATAGTTATACCTCCACACCTATTACTCAGTAATAACATACGGTCTTCCTTTTTCACACATAGGCTTGTACTTTATGGTATATGTACACAGTTTATATTTTGTATTATTATTTTTATGATGTAGATTTGAATTTATGTAAACTGGATGTTATAAAAGCTTTAATCAGCTCAGCCAGTAACCCTTTGTGGTGGTTTTGGTGTGCGTGAAAATATTCCTGATGAGACCAGTGCCTTTTCATGAACTCATATATAGAACAGATCTTTGTTATGCTTTAAATGAAATAAACTTTTAGTCTTTATAAACATGTGAGTGTTGTTACAAAGTAAAAATTACCTTCAAAAGGTTTCTAGATTATTTTTGTTTAACTATGCACAAAATACTCTGCCCATCTTCCCCATACCACATCCTCTTGTGTTAACATCTGTTCATCTGCACCTTTTACCTTTTCATATCCAATTGACTCACCTCCTCTTCCTCTCTTATATATGATCTCTGAGCTCTCATCCATGATATTCATAGTTCACAATCACTAGTCTTACACATGATTGAAGACTATGATGAATCACACCACCTTTTACCATGGAGATTTATGCTTGACTGTCTTCCAAAACATTGTATTTTTTTTCGTCAACTTTCATTCTAAACACATCTCCAACATCACCTCACCACAAAGATTCTGACTTGACACCCCCAGACCTCCCTACTTCTACATCTGTTGGCTCATCTCCAACTTTAGCATTGAGATCCCTCTACACCACTATGTTGATATTCCTCTGAAATGATGTGTGGTTCCAGTCTGTAGGGGCGCCCTAAAACAGTCCGTAAAGCATTGGCTGCATACTTCCTTTTATATATATATATATATACATATATACATATACCAAGGCTTTTTCCCCCTTACAAGGGAGGTAGCCAAAAAGAAAAATGCATATAATCATTCCCACCCATTCCATCCCTAAATACACTCCACTCCCCTCCACCTTCCCTCTTATCTTAGCACCTCCTGGATGACGGGTCATCCCTGCACCTTGTCCACTGCCCTGGGTCAGAGGCAGTGTCGCAAGTCACAGCACATCCACAGCAAGGCCACTTCATTAAATCGGCAAAAAAAAACAAAAAAAAAACATGAATACAAGGAGCAGATGGGGAGAAATCCCTTCGGGCTGCGTCAAATTTTGCTCACACATTCTACCTCACCCCCATCCCCCCACCCATTCCACCTCATGCATCACAACATCATCCATATACAACCATTCTCCATTCACACCTGTCTTCTGTCCTCTATACATACTAGCAAATGTGGCATAAAAACCACTCCATTCCATCCCCACATACTCCACCCCCATCCACTCCCCTCCCTCCCTCTTTTCTTGGTTCCTCCTGGATGATGGGTCATCCCTGCATCTCGCCCACTGCCCTGAGTCAGAAGCAGTGTTGCAAGACACAGCACATCCACAGCAAGGCCGCTTCATTAAATTGGTGACCCCCATCCTCTCTGTCCCCTCACATAGAAATGGAGAAGATGGGGAGAAATCCCTGCTTCAGTTTATTTTTTATACATATTCCCTCAACCCCCCCCCCCACTCACCCTCATACATCACAGCATTATCCATACACAACCATTCTCCATTCACCCCTATCTTCTGTCCTCTCCCGTCCTTCCTCTTCAGACATTCTCCTCTTTCCCAATGCCCCTTATACCTTATCCATATATATATATATATGTGTGTGTGTATATATATATTTTGAAGGGTCAGTGGACCCCACACATAATATCAGGACTATTCATTACAAAACAAATTGTTAACAGGTATCCTCTCCCTCCCCCTGACCCGACCTCAGGTCATCCTCAGGTCACTAGAGAGTGAGGGTAGTGATATTTACTCCTTCCCTAGTTCCTTTTCCTTTGTAAGAGGTTGCTATTTAAGATAGCATCCTCCTCCCACTTTGTACTACTGAAGAGGATTGCAGTTAGCAATCAAAATATATAGATTTAATTTATTCAGCTCTTTCTTTCTTCTGACTGGTGTCAGTTGTGATTTACAAACGCGTGTATATATGTATCATAAGATAGTTTGAGCACCAGCTGTGTTGTACAAAATGGTAACATCACATGGGTCACTGTTATCATTGAAAGACACGGTTCCCTTGAAATTAAAATCATTGTAGATATCTTTGCTAGAGTTTATGTGAGTGAGACTAACTATGGGTTTATATTCTGGAAGGGGATGTTTAGCCTTAGGTTGAAATGCAGTCACAGCTTGTGATAGATTGACCTGTATTTTTTACAATAGGAACGATGTACTTATTATTGTTGTTATTATTATTTACATTATTATATTTTAAAGGAAGCTCGCTAGCTGAGCGGGTTTGGGAGTCATTACTTGCGGCGTAGGTTGAGGTAAGGGCGGTTTGAATCCTGCCACTGGCGAAGTTGGATCAAGGGCATTATGATTCATTAAATTCCACGCTACAAAGCCCTCAGTGAGGGGCACTGTCCTAACCTCCCAATAAGGGGGAGTTTGTGACATTAAACCATATAATATTTTTTATTTATTTTTTTATCATCATTATAATTTTTTTCATATCCGACCTTGATATGGACCAAAAGATCTCCTGTCGACATGCTCCGCCTTTGTAATCCTTTGTACTTCTTTAATCTGTCAACCTTCCGGAATCCCAAAGTAGTTAGAGGAGGACTGTACATTTTCGTTCCTGGATCTGTCTCTGACAGGATGAGACCTCGGAAAAAGTGAGTAAGAACCAGCCAAACGTGCCTTCATGAAATCTGTTTCTTCATGCTCTTCAGTGTGCATTATAATGTTGAGTGGAATCTTTCTTGAACTCTTTGAGAACCATTAAGTTAACTATTTTGTCATAGTACTTTCAAAGCACATCGTAGATTTTCTAAACTTATCAGTTTTACACCTTTAGTGTTCATAATGCTAATGGCTCTAATGCTGTATTTATCAACAAGGTAATACAGTTTTAGTTAATCGTATACTTTATATCCAACATAGATGAGAGTTGAACATAACTCCATCTTCACAATGCAACACATATGATTCCCATTCGTAACGTAGTATATATAACTACATTTATATTGGGTGTTGAATCAACAAAAATACTGACAAACTGGAATTTAGATTTTCTAATAAGGGTGCCGGGGACTTCTTAAAAGCTTGGCAAGGGTGTATCAAGCCAGAAAAGATTGGGAACCATTGGACTAGAGAATGAACGACATTATATGTTCCATCGAAGCGCTCCGTGAGGCTATTCTCTCAAACCGAAGAGGAGGAGGAAAAGGTGTCGAGCGAAGAAAAAAGGCGAAGGATTAAAAGAAACAAGGGATGAAGAAGAATTAAGGAGACTGTAAGAACGAAGAGTATAATAAAGAGAATTTGTTTTCCCTAAAAAAGCGTAGACTCAGAGGTGACTCGATACATGTTTTTAAGATTCTAAAGGGAATTGACAAAAAATGAATTTTTTTTTCTTACTGAATGAGAATCAGACAAACAATGGTCTCAAACTTTCAGAAAATAAATTTAATTTGGAAGTGGGTAGAAACAACTTCGCCAACCATGTAGTTAATAAATGGAATGAACTTCCTGTAGAGGCAGTGCAATGTAGTTCAGTTCGAAGCTTTAAGAATCGTTTAAACACCTAAGCAAGATGCTGTAATGAGTCATTTATATTATTTTGTTTTATCATTTGCATGTTTATTATTTGCTTGATACATTATTATTAGTTATATGTAAATTTATTATTATTTACTGTTTACCAGTTTGTTTATTTTTAACTGTACCCACGCATTTGTTTATTTTATTTATTATTATATTTTATTTGTTTATTGATTTATCATTATAATAATTTTTCCGCATCCGACCTAGTTATGGACGAAAAGGTCTCGGCATGCTCCGCGTTTGTAATCCTTAGAGAGAAAGAGAGAGAGGTAACCACGTTATACACCGCCATTCTCAACACTACTCGAGTCCGGTGACGTCAAGGCGTTCTCCACCTCTCACCATCACTCGATGTTGATGTGACTAGTCCTGACGCAGTCACCCCCAACACAGTTTTCCCGGACAGTTGGAAGTTGATTAAACTGTTTCACCTGAAGCGGGGAGGTGTTTAAAACATCCAAAGGGAAGGAAAACGTCGACTCTACGGAAGCTTCATGCCAGTGAGATTTTTTTTTAATACATATACCAAGGATTTCCCCCTTACAAGGGAGGTAGACAAAAAGGAAAAGGCATAAAATCATTCCCACCCATTCCATCCCTGAATACACTCCACACCCCACCACCCTACCTCTTATCTTAGCACCTCCTGGGTGACGGGTCATCCCTGCACCTTATCCACTGCCCTGGGTCAGAAGCAGTGTCGCAAGACACAGCACATCCATAATTTCAAATATTGTGTAGATAGAAATATAAAAAAGAGAATGTTTCTTTCCAATTCCTTACTACTGAAAATGATGGAAAAGCTACTCTACGTATGTGGGTGAGATGAGTTGCATTGAGCGAAAGGATGGATGACAGGCGAGTTTCCCATTCCCTAGCACTAGAAAGAGAAAGAAAAACAAAATATTCGAGTGGTGTTCGCTGTCTGGTCGGCGTTAATGTATACCTAGACATTGGACCACATGAGGGAGTGGGACGACGGTTAGCAAGTGTGACGCACTTAGTGGTGTGCGGCAGCTAGTCGTGTGATACCATGATTGTTATCTTGCCGGGGGACGACAGCTGATGAACACACCGGTGCACGACAGCTGATCAAAGAAAAGACGAGGATTGTCATAGATGATTACATAAAAGAGTGTGTGTGTGAGCTGTTAAGTTGAATTATCGTCAAGATCGTTCAAATGCACCTGTCCTTTAAAAAATAACCGTCAAAATAAAAAATGCACTTGTCGGGCCTGTAGTCAAAGCCGCTGCCGGACCTCTTCCTCGGTGAACGGGTATCTAAACGGACAAAATCCCAACCAATAGGTTAGGTTAGGTTTTGCCCCCCCCCCCACCTCAATTTTCTTACTGGGGTTTTGTCTGCTATGCAGATGTTTTGTCCGTTGGAGATTTGCCATGTGTTTCTCCTCTTCACCTTTCTCATCCTTCTGTGTTTGTAAACCAAAACAAAAGGTCGTTAGCCCCAACCCTCCTCTTTCTCCACCCCCTCCTTCTTTGTGTAAAAAAAAAAAAGACAACCAAAGGTCATTGACCTCACCATCCTCCTCCTCCACTTGCTTTAGCGTAAAGACAAATTGAATTATCGCCAAGATCTTTCAAATACATCTGTTCCTCAAAAAATTCAACCGTCAAAACAAAGGCACATCTATCGAAATAAACACCACAAGTGAGGACTGAGGATTACAAAGGCGGAGCATGCCGACAGGAGACCTTTTGGTCCATATCTTGGTCGGATGCGAGAAAAAATCATAATAATAGAATAAATAAAAACTATAATAATGTAAATAAATAAAATGCATAAATGCATAGGTGTAGTTAAATAATAAACAAACAGGTAAATAGTAAATAATAATAAATTGACATATAACGAATAATAAATGAAAATCAAACAGATTATAAAACAAAAACAAATAATATAAAATAAATTATAATCATTACAGGATCCTTTATTAGTACGACGTTTCGCTCATTATTACAGCTTTTTCAAGTACATAGTCATAATACACATGGCTAAGATTAAATAAGAACTAAGGGAACGGGGGAGGGGGTCACTGAATATTAGGAAAGGTTAACAAGGTGGACCAAATGTCTGGGAACAGGAAAGGTTAAGATGGAATAATTGATTGGGTGAAGGACATTAGCTCACAACCGAAGAACAGAAGAAAGAAGGAATTAAGAAGGGTGATCAAATGTCTACTGAGGGTGAACAACGACTTAAGCGACTTTGAGAAGAAAAATGGGGATTTTAAGGGCAACTAGGGATAGCTTAAAATTTTGTTAGCAATGAGTATTAAAGGAATTACATGAGGGTGAGATATTGAACATGCCCTTATTTTGTTCAGTAGTGTTGGTACCTTGTATAGTGGCTGCTTCCAAACATTTTCTATAGATCTTGTCGGGTTTCACGTACCAGAAGTTTTGCATTTTCCCAGTCCATCAAGTGGTTGCTACAGTTCCTGCGTGCAACACTAGTTGGTGGTGACATCATGGCGGACATCGTATTGTGTTCTCGTGTCCGGGTTTTTAGATCGCGTGAGGTTTCCCCAATGTAGGATTTTTCACATCCCGAGCACGGAATCCGATAAACACCGGTTTTATTGTCCGGCGTTTTGCCGATGCTTATTTTAACGTCCAGACTGGCCAACTTCTTGTTGCGTGCGGAGATATCTCGGATTCTGTCCAGTAGGTCTTCCGAGTGTTTGAGATGTGCTCCACTGATGGTTCCCAGGAGAGGGGACAGATACCTGTGTGCCTGCTATTCTGTGGTGGGCACATTCATAGTTGCCCTTCAAAATCCCCTTTTTACTTCTCAAAATAGTTATTCACCCTCAGTAGACATTTAGTCACCCTTCTTATTTTTTTCTTCCTTTTGTTCTTCCGTTGTGACAAGAAGACACATGTCGGGCCGGAAGTCAAAGACGCCGACGGGATAGCTGCCCAATCCGAAGTGTCTTCCCGGCACATTCGAGACTATTCACGACAATGTACTTCATAAAGCTTTGACAATGGAAACATATTAATAAATTCTCCGTCCTCACATTTTATTTTTATAGACTCATCAGCAACTATCATTTGCATACATACCTGTTTTATGTTTGAAAACTCTGCCATCTCTCTCCTGAATATATATCTCACAACTGTCGAACGTGTCGAACGTTCCAAGGTGACATGCTCAGGATGCCATGTCATATGCAGGATGGATTAAATGGAGATGTAGCGGCAGATTTATGCAGAAAATCTATATATGTTTTCGAGCCTGACGTCGTGCCCTTTGTCGAGTTGCGATTTGGATATATTCCATAGATTCTTCGTGACGAAATAAAATTTCAACGAGGAAAGTTGAATCGTAAATCGTAGTAAGATTCTTTCGCTGGGGAATATCGGATGTTTCTGTTTGGGCGACCTTGCCCTCACTTTTTCCCATGAATTTCGAACTCCTTTCGTGTCTTAGATGTGGTTTTGATTATACCTGTGAGGAACATTGAACTCTTTATCAAGCTCAATAGCTCATTTTTTTTTTATCTAATACGAAGTCCTTTTATACATTAGTAAATAATATTACTTATTGACCCTATAACAAATCTTCTGGGCTTCCTCAACGAGTTTATACCGATCCAAGTTTGCTGCGTTCTGTTTATGTTTGAAAAATGTTAGACATTAATCTCAAGCCTTCATCAATGTTAAAACGTCCATGTATCAATGACACTCCTCCCTTTCCCGCCACATTCGCAACCAAGTATCTAAAACTGTCCACTTTATCCAGTCTCCCTTAATACTCATTTCCAGTCTGCTGCCACTTTCTCACCTTGTACATCTCATCACCTTACTTTTACCCACATTTATTTTCAACTTCTTTCTTTCGCACACCTTACCAAACTTTGTCACTACCTTAATCCCTCTGATCCTCCCAAAAGCTTAATGTCGTCAGCAAACGACAACTGGCTTATCTCCCATTTTTCTGCGTTTTCTTTAAACCATCTCTAATCCCCTGCCCACTACCCTTGTGTTTACCTCTCGCACCACCTCATCCATGTATAAATTGAACAGCTAAGGTGACATAACACACCCCTGGTGAAGTCCCACTTTTATCACAAACCACTCACTCTCTCCATTTCTAATTCTAACACAGGTTCTAATACTCTCGTAAAAGCTTTTGACTGCTCTTAACATCTTTCCTCCTATCCCACATATCTGCGACGGTTATTTAGATTGTATATATATATATATATATATATATATATATATATATATATATATATATATATATATATATATATATATATATATATACAGTATATGCCGAGCTCGGACAGGTAATGTCCTTCTTGCCCTAAACGAGATGACTGACGCTCGCGAGGGTCGGACTCGACATTGAGGTAATTCATTTGAAATGTAGAATTACAATCCAACTTGTTCAATGTGTGAAGGTGCACGTTAAATATTACCCATACAGTAACTATAATTTATAATTAATCTGTATTGTTATATGCATAATACATTAAATGGATCCAATCGAATAGTTCGTGTTGAAAATGAAGATTGGAAGATGAACTAAACGATGAATACAAATCTGAATATGATATTCAGAAATTCTTCTTGGCATAAACATCCACAATTGAGAAAACTAAACCTTGTACGCGTATAACACCTACTTGAACAGAACTATATCATTGCTGATACAGATAACTAATACATCTGTATACTATGAATATTATCACCTCATTTCTGAAAATCATCTATCTCGCTAAGCCTAAGCAACGTCTACAAATACACGTTGGACTCTCCGGCGGGTACAAGAATTGATGGCGCGTGAGAAATGTTTATTAATTAACTTTAACGTTCGGTGGCTCATTTGGGGTTCGTTGACATAATACATTCAGATGTCCACACACAAGTCAATAAAAGGGGAAGTGGAAGATAGGGGGAAGAGAGAGAGAGAAAAAGAGAGAGAGAGAGAGAGGTACAGCGGGGGTGGAGGTAGCAGATGGAGAGATATGGCGGATGGGAGAAAGAGTGAAAAATAAAAAAATATGGCAGGAGTGTGTGAGCAAACGAGCAAGCAAGAGAGAGAGAGAGAGAAAGAGGGCGGGTGTGGGGAAGAGAGAGAAAGGAGGGAGGGACATATAGAGAGAAATATAGTAGGGGAGTGATTGAAACAGTGAAAAAGAGATATGGGAGGTGTGGGGGAAGAGAAAGAAAAGAGGGAGGTATACATAGAGTGTGAAAGAGATATGGGGGAGTGGAAAGAGTGGGGAGGGATAGAGAAAGAGAAATGTGGCGGGAGAAGAATAGGGATAGATAGAGATATGAGAGCGGAGGGAGAGAAAGAAAAGGGGAGATAGAGAAAGAGAGAAATATGACGGGGGTGAGAGATAGAAAGACAGAGAGAGGAGAAAGGAGAGAGATATGGCGGGAGAGAGAGAGAGAGGGAGGACAAGAGAGAGAGAGAGAGGGAGAGTAACAGACTAAATACAATACATCGTGATATATATATACCCTCATAGCAAATCATCTTGCCGAACGTCTCAGAGTGGAGCGCGCTCACAATACATGCTCGCAAAGAAAACGACAACGAAATATGAACAGCAGCAATCCTCTATGCGAAACTTTCCATGAACGGAGATGAAAGTTCTAGAAACTTCGCTGTCGGAGCGAGTCCTTCCACCGGAACCCAGCGACGACACAAACATCCTCCGCGTCGAAGTTTTCTGTCGAACACGATTTCACAAAGATGGACGAACACCGACGAATTTAATAAGGATCACAAAGGAACAGCATGCCGACAGGAGACCTTTTAGTCCATAACTAGGTCGGATGAGAGAAAACAATTATGATAAGGATAAGTAAATAAACAAATAAGAATTATAATAATACAAATAATAATAATTATTATTATTACTATTAATATTATAATTATTTATTTATTTTTTGTCAGTCTTGTGGGGGGCATGTCCAGACTAGAATTACTGCCCCCTAAATGTGAGGGCCCTGTACTAAAACGACATCCACCCGCATACTTTAGACCAGCGTTTCTCAACCATGGTTCGCCGGAACCCTAAGTTTCCGCAAAAGGTCCCTAAGGGTTCCGCGAGAACAAGTGAGATAAGCTAATGCACTTTTGATTTTTATTTAATTTCATATACGTAATATAATCTTGGTTATTGCAATAATGTAATATAGACATCATCCTATCTAACCTATTATTACGATGAAAATAAAATGAGAAAGATATTGTATTTTTTTTTTTTTTTTTCTTTCTTTTTTTTTTTTTTCTTTTGCGCAGGGGTTCCTTGAGACATGCAATTTATTTCAAAGGTCACGCAAGGGGAAAAAAAAGTTGAGAAACGCTGCCTTAGACGAATGCAGGCGCGTGTCGGCCGCGCGCATGCGCAGTCTTAGCATATGCAACAGAACTATACGATGCACTCCGGATACAGGTGTGAGTTCTCAGGCCGGCCTGGCGTACCTCCCAGTACGCTTTGTCCCTACCCACGACCCCAGCCCGTCGCCCTATCTGATAACGAGCATCCAGGAGAATGGCACCTCTTGGTGCAACATGCCGTTTCGTGGCACTGCAAAACTCGCAAGTTGTAGTTTGGGAACATATGTGTAAATATACGTATTTCCGATTAAAATTCAGATAAAAATGAAGAATTATGCCTTAAAATGAGATCACATTAGGAATCTACACCTAAGCAAGGCCAATTTAACTTATCATGAATCCATCATTTATGTCTTCTCTCTCTCTCTCTCTCTCTCTCTCTCTCTCTCTCTCTCTCTCTCTCTCTCTCTCTCTCTCTCTCTCGCTCCTCTCGCTTTTTATTTCTGTCCCCTCTCCCTCCCTCTCTCTATCTCTCTCCTTCACTCTCTCTCGCTATCTCGCTCTGTCTCTCTATCCATCACCCTCTCTCATTCTCTGAATAATTTTCTCCCGCTGTCTTTCTTGTTCTCTTTCCCCCTTCTCTCACTGTTTTCATCACTATCCCTCTTTTTCTATTTTTTCCTCTCTCTCTCCGTCTCCCTCTCTTTCTCAATCTTCCTCTCTTTCTCCTCTCTCTCTCTCTTTCTCTCTCTCTCTTACACCATCTTCCCCCCTCATCTTTTCCCTCCTTCACTCCTCTCTTATTTTCTTTCATTCTCCCTTCCTCTCTCTCTCCTAGTTCTCTTTCTCTTAACCCCCCCTCTTTCTCTCGTTCTCTTTCTTCTCATAATCTCTCTCTCTCTCCTAGTTCTCTTTCTCTTAACCACACCCCTCTTTCTCTCGTTCTCTTTCTTCTCTTAATCTCTCTCTCTCTCTGTACCCTTCTCTCTCTCCTCCTCCTCTTTGTCTACCTCTCTCTCTCTCGATCTCTGTCTTTCACTCCATCTCTCCCTCCCTACCTCTCTCTTTTGTTTCGTTTTCTCTCAATCTTTCCCTTTCACAATCTCTCTCTCTATCTATCCATTTCTCTCTTTTTCTCTCCTGTCTATCTCTCCATCCCTTCCTAACTTCCCTCTCTTTGTCTCTCTCCCCTACCCTCTCTGTTTCTCCTCGTCCCTCCCTATCCCCTCTCTTCATCCTTCCCCAATCTCTCTTTTTTTATCCCTCCTTAACCCCCTCTCTCTTCACCTTTCTCTACTCCTCTCCCTCTCTCTCTATCTTCAGCCCTCCCTACCCCGCCTCTTTCTCTCTCCCTCTCTTTGTCTGCCTGTCTCATTTAATATCTTTTACCCTAACTTAGAGCAGTATTGACCTGGCTGGAAAACTTCTCAGCTGATGATTCCCAGTAAAACGCCTTCATTGTGGACGCGGTGCTATCGGAAGGTTCTGTGTCCGTGGCGTAGTGTCAAGTTCAATGTCGAAGATGGCCAGGACGTCGCATTCGATAGAGAAAAGAAAATACTTGTCATGTCGTGTTTGGCGTGCTTGCACACAACTCTACGGATCATAAGTCTCCCCGGTCTTTGGTCGTCTGTATCCGTGTTAGATTACATGTTAGGAAGGTTTATGCGGTTAATGAAATTCTAGTGCACAGTACTTCGTCTATTGTACATTGCTACGAGGACCGTGAGGCCTTGGCATGGCGGGTAAACACGTTCGAATCCCTCGAAAGATCCGATTTCAGTGGTTACATAACTATATAGCGGCGTCCGACTCTGTTGGATTTCGACACTCGGTATGGCGTCAACCAATGTTTAGCAAACTCTACGTCAGGTGATACTGAAGCATTGGGCGTGAGAAGACATTTATGCGTCTCGTGACGTGAATGAAATGTAAAATACAAGATGCGCGCCACAGGTGAGGTGGGAGTACTTCCACCTGGAGCAGCATAGTTGCGGAGATATGCGTTATTTTGGTAAGCGTCGTATGGCGGGTGGAGGGCGTACGCAGAAGTCGACGCGCGTTGAAGGAAGCATGAAAACCTCATTATTCTTTTACCAACCATCATATCCTCTACGCTGATGAGAAAACTCAGCTGATTTTGTCGCCCCGCGTCAGTAGAGGTGGTTAGCCTGGGCCACATGATGTTGCCACCCGGATGTTGAGATACTTTTCAAACCGGGAGTCTGTGGGAATATGCCTGCGCATGCGCACTCGTTCGACTACGTTTTCGTTTAGGTGGAGAAGAGGAATATGCTGATCTGGCCCGACAACTAGCCTCTAGACCAGGGGTGAGGAACCTTTTTGTGCATGAAGGCCACCTTATCGTCCCACATAGAGCCCGCACAGATTTTTTTTTTTTCAATTATTCTATCCCTTTTATTATATTATAAGTTTCAGGTGTATAATGATTTCAGACTTAAAAAATATTCAAGGTCTTTTAAAAAAATAATATGTATATCAAAGGCCGCAGAAGGCCGCACTTGATGGCCCGGAAGGCCGCATGTGGCCTAAGGTTCCCCACCTCTGCTCTAGACAGTAGACCAGAGATTCTCAAACTATTTGATGTGGCGGACTGACATTTTTTTTTCAATGTGCCTCGTACCGGTAATATTTCGTATTAATATTAGATTATATACCGGAAACCATATATATAATGAATATAATAAAAGTTGACATATTTTTGGTCTTTATTTATTTTGTAAATAAATAATACAATATCACAACATATAAAAATGTAATAAAAATACCGTAGCGCTCGAGAACGAACTTCGTCAATTACGATCGGAATTTCCCGAATTTTTAATATGTTATATATACATGTACTGAGATGTTCATCACCAATTTTCATATCATTTGGTTGAAAAACAATGAAGTAATTAAAAAAAAACTTTTTTGAAAAATCACAAACGTTCTATCTCCTCATTTATCCATTGACTGAACATGCTGAAAAAATACCACAAATGCTCTATAGCAATACCTAAATAATTATTGTACAGTTTTTGGAATTTCCTCTTAGTTTAGGAGAGAATTTTTTTTATGTCCATTTTTTTTACATAAAATACAATATATGGACTTCTATCACA
>NC_134793.1:30738693-30753693 GCF_046742065.1 Oratosquilla oratoria | reverse complement strand
TACCCACGGCGCAGCCGTGGCTGGCGAAGCCAGGTGCTTGTATAAGTCTAAAGGGATTTCTAAACGTGTCCTCAAAGACGCAGGGAACAATCGGACAAGAATAAAAAGTTTATTGAGTGTTCACTATAGGACGGAAAAATACCTCGGAAATGGAAAAGGGGCAGTGCATTTGTGTATTTGTGGATTTCTTTTATGTATGTAATTATGTATCTTTGTGTTTGTGTACTTTTGTATCTGTATATTTGTGCGTTTGTGTAATTGTGTAATTGTTTATTCATGTCATTATGTTATTTCATTTATGTGCTTTTGTATTTGTGCGTTTGTGTATTTGTGGGATTGTCTATTCATATTGTATTACTTCATTTGTGTACTCTTGCGTTTGTGTATATGTGCACTTGCGTAATTGTGCGTTTTTATTCATGTATTTGTTATTGATGTCTTCGTATATTCTTTGTTTTTTTAAATTGTGTATTCACCTTGGTCTTTGGATCACGTGTTGGACTCGTGATCGACAGCTATTTCCCTCGCGGAAGAGAGCTCAGAGTTCGTATGACCGATCTATGGGTAATGCTATGACCTTACACACACACACCCAACTCCCCGCCCACGAGAGTCAGAGTAACGACCCGAAGCGCAGCGATACCGAAATAATTTCGGCCCTGGGCTGGATTCGAACCAGTACTGTGAGCACCACCGTACCTCGCAGTCTAGTGTTCTACCAACCGCGTCACCGAGCCTTGTACATTTGTTAATGTGTATTTGTATAATTGTTCTATGGTACTGGGGTATCAACTGCAGTAGTAACATGTAACCAATGCTTTAGGTACAGTTTTGAGTCGCCCCAATTTCCGGAAGCCAAACGTAATTGTTTATCCGTGTTAGAGTAAAATTCTTATTCAGAGAGGAATAATATTACTTGTGTACTACAAATGTCACTCAATTTCCGGAAGCCAAACGTAATTGTTTATCTGTGTTAGAGTAAAATTCTTATTCAGAGAGGAATAATATTACTTGTGTACTACAAATGTCACTCATTTATTGCCGTTTCCTTAACACTGTCCTTTACCACTTCTATGATTATCTCTTCCTATCTTCTGCTGTCTCTTCCATTATCATCTCTCCATCTGCACCTTTTACCTTTTCTTCTCTACTTGATTCGCCTGCCCTTCCTCTTAATTTCCTTCCAAAACATCTTTATTACTTTCAAATTTTTGTCATACCCTAACCCAATTTCACATCTGCTCTCCTCTTTGCCTCTTATCTTATGCTTTACTTCTCTTTTCTTTGTACTTCTCATATGATTCTCTTGTCTTATTTTGTAACCAATCTGTGAATGCTCGTTTCTTCTCTTCTACAACCTTCTTTGCTTCCTCATCCCACCACTCACTACGCGCGTTCCAAACTGGGTGTTTAGATCACTCTAGGAGTGGTCACCAGTGTCGGGTCTCACCGCCTGAACGACAAAACTCGCGTTCCATGCCACATTGTTATCACGGTTTATAATCCCTATGCAGTGAGAAATCTGACACAGGTCCGACAACATACGAGGGGGCCAAATTTTTATCTTTACACCGGAAATAATACTCTTAACTCTTTTAATCATTAGTGTAAAACGGAGCTTTTGTAATTTAAATGTCAATTTAACACAGATGACTGACGTATGTTTACAAGGACTACAAGCTTGGAACTGCCGCCGCCAAGCTTAGGCGGGAACTTATCGAATGAGCGAGCAAAACACTTGGTTCCCCTTCACATACATATTCATAAAATATTAACAAAATATACAATAATAACAATGTACAATTTCATAATATTTATAAAAAGGGAAAACATGCATTTCCCAATCTAACAACACGCATGTACTATATACAACATAGGAGGCTAATACAACTTTTTCTGGCGTCGCCATCGGATTTAGTACCCCAGGTTATCGGAGACTGCTTTAGAGTATAGGACTTAAGGATGAAACGCACGAGAGGCTGTTTAGCCGCTCAACCGCTGCGGCTGTTTAGCCGTTTTTATAGAACACACTACTCTTAATGGAATTGCGCGCATTAGCGGTTAAGTAACTAATGCGCGCAATTCCATTAAAAGTAGTGTGTTCTATAAAAACGGCTAAACAGCCGCAGCGGTTGAGCGGCTAAACAGCCTCTCGTGCGTCCGTAGCCTTAGTCATGATATGATCTCACTAAATAGGACGAAACACCATAGAGAAATAAGGGCCCACATGAAGAATTGTCACCCCAGAACGCCCACATGATAAATCGTCACCCCATGAGATCCCACGTCAAGAATTGTCACCCCAGTACGCCGAATATCAACAGTGGAATAAAGATTAGGTTAGGCTAAGTCAGGTTAGGTTGAATGAGGGTTATTGTCGCCAACTTATACAACCGAAGAATCGTAAACCCAGGATGGCCCACATGAAGAATTGTCACCCTAAGAGGTCTGGGGTGATGATTCTTTATGTGATTTGAAATAAGAAAGAGATGCAAGCGCATTGAAAGGCCTCATTCTATGATGACTGCACCAATGTAGTCAAATTGACCATACAAACCCCAGAGTGAAGAAGAAAAAAGCGAAACAAAAATTAATGATAAATGTATCAGGCCCAGCCTATAACGCGTAGGTGTTGAAAGATATGTTTCAAGGCAGACATATCATAAGAGATATCAGACGCCAAGGTTTTCAGTATATAGCAGCAGAATGTAATGATGCAACAACATGAGATGTTGTCCTTAATTTCAGAAAGAATAGTAGTGAATGAATTTCACGAATGAAATATTTTGAATGTCGGGACAACTGTACCATAATGAAGTACAATGACTTGGTAACCCCCCCCACCCCCACCACCACCACACACACACATCAATCGTTTGCACAAGAACCTCACGAGTTCATGTGAAAGTAGCGAGAGGAAGAGAATTAGAGGCTGGGAACATAATCTCAAAAAAAAAAAAAAAAAAAAAAAAAAAAAAAAAAAAAAAAAAAAAAAAAAAAAAAAAAAAAAAAAAAAAAACGATGAGGGATAGGGAGGAGAGAAGTGGGGGGTGTTTGTTCTCTGATAAGATGAGCATTTAAACCGACCGTCACCATGATATCCCGGCAGAGCTGAGGGAAAGGCTGACGCAACCGCGTATACCACCATCAGAGTCCTGTTGTCGACAACTCCTGCAGCTAAAAAAGCAGGACAGACTTGGGTCTTTTTTCTGTGAGTACCTCTCCGACCATTAGGCGCAGTTAATTCAGTTGCTTATGTGCACGAGCTAGAAAAACATTATGGCTACTACAGCCTAGTCCCAAACTAACAAATTAGTAAACGGCGAAGACAAGGCTGAGGACTTGTATACGTACGTGTATCCGTTTTCTGAACCTGGAACAAACGTGGTAACAAAACATCGACGCGGGGAGGAACGGGCCATCATTTGGTGCATTGTCTATCGACTGAGCTCAAGAGGCCCACTTCGGTACGAGGGTAACGAGGGTCGAGTAGGTACACGACGGTGATGGTAGCGGCGTCTTGATTATACAGTACATATTTCCATTTGTACATGAGTTATCCCCGGATTCTGTGAACTGGGTTGATCACGTTTTCTGTGTTTATTATTAATCAGAGTAAAAGAGAACGAGTAATACAGCAGTGACTTTATATCTTATGATGCGAGTGGTGTGATGGATAGTACGTTTGGCAGCCGATGCTGTGGTTAAAATGAATATGGTGGATCGCTCTGAGGTGAGGAGACTGAACCGTGGTAAGGCCAGTAGCGTGGGTTGCATTTACGAGGGTCGGGCCAAAGCATTGGGGGTCGAACTTAGAAGTGGGGATAGCCACAGGTATACTAACCGATTACGGCCCACCGTTACAGGAGTTACAGTGAGACCACTCATTAACGGACATTAATTAGCTGTGTTTGCGGTGTTTTCGCTGTGTTTTTGGTGTTTTGGAGTGTTTTTTTTAGGTGGCATTGTGATTGCACGCACTAAACAACAGCACCTAAAACGCCAAAAACACAGCGAAAACACCGCAAACACAGCTAATTAACGTCCGTTAATGAGAGGTCTCACTGTGCTTCAGTTGACCCCTTGAATACGATGACACTTACGTTGGCGTCATGAGGCGTCACGAGTAGGCTATGCCAGCGTCGGCTTCGTGATGATGATATGGTTTAACGTCACAAACTCCTCCCCCCTCCCCCTATCGGAAGGCTAGGACGGTTCCCCTTACAGAGGACTTTGTAGCGTCGAATTTAATTAACCATGCCCTTGGTTCAACTTCGCCGGTGGCAGGATTCGAGCAGCCATCCCCTCGACCTTCATGGCAGATAACGACGCCCCAACCCACTCATCCAGCGAACTTCGTAATCATATTTATTTTGTAGTTGTTACTGAGTGACCCTCTTATTCTGTGAACAGGCTTAATCACTTTTTCAACGGTTACAAACATTCTAGGTAAAAGAAAACATATATAACAACTGTAATTTCATATTCTATAATGCGCGTATTGTGATGCATCATCGTACACCAGGCAGCTAATATGCGCGCGAATATTTGACTTCACAAACATATGATGTTTGTGAAGTTGAACCTTGGGCTTCATCTCTTACTTCAGCACATACTCCTTCGGAGGCGCATGGACTCGCAGTAATGGTTATAAACTGGACAAATTTAGAGTTAAAAAGGAAATAGGCAGGAATTAGTTTACTAATAGGGTGGTCGACGAATGGAATAAACTTAGTAACCATGTAGTAAGCGCTGAAACTACCAGTTGTTTTGAGAAACGATTAGACAACTTTATGGATGGGGATGACATCTGGTGATGGATACGGAGCTGCCTTGTGTAGGCCTTATGGTCTCTTGCAGTCTCCTTCATTCTTATGTTCTTATGAGCTTGAAGAGTTCTATGCCAATGTTGACTGTAGTCGACCAGTGCCCACCACAGAACATACTTGTTATTTTGGATGGCCTCATTATAACCACTGGCACCGACAGTGTGTGATACATATCCTGGTCTCCATGGTTCTGAAATAAAAAATACCAACAATTCTCTCCAGAATTTTGTAGAATCCGGATTTACTGGAGTGCTGAGTTTTTTGGGACCGATCACAGACTTGTGGCTACAACATTCGGGTTGCATGTCGATTTCAGGAAAATCTCGAGATGTGATCCACCATGATTTAATTTGAAGAAGCTCAGGGATGATACGTGTGTTCAGGAGTATTCGGTAGCAATCTCTCACAGATATGAAGTGCTTGATTCCCTTCAGAACCTTGGAGAACTGTGGGGTACTTTCAAACGTGAGACTGAGAATTGTTGAGATGTGCACTTGAGTCGAGCTTCCAGACTGTCTGGAGATCTGGACCAGTAAAGGACTCTGAAACGGTGGACTGGAACTCTTTTAACGAGGAATGAGGAAATATAAATCAAGAGAATCATTGAGGATGTTGAAGGATATTTCAGTGGGAATGACTTCAGGCCTGTTTGCGGAACCCTGATGAAACTCCGCTTCAAATCTGTGATTCAGATGAGCGCTCTCCGAACAGCATTCATATCACTAATAACTACATCCACATTCATTCCAAATCTTTCCACAGACTCATGTATGCAGTAAAAAACACTGGTAAATAAGAAGCTTAGTCAAAACGTTTTCGTCTATTTAAGACATTATCGAGGAATGATAGACGAAAACGTTCTGACTAAGCTTCTTATTTATCATTGTTTTTTTCTGCATATTATTTTCACGTGTGCCTTGTGAATTACTGCAAAATACTCATGTATATATGTGTGTGTGTGTGTGTGTGTGAACGCGCGTGTAAAATTATTGTAGTATCAGAATAATTTGTTTGATATCGATATTTCTGAGATCATACACGTTGCTTTACTTTGCATGGTGCAGTAATCTAACACAATATATATCATGGTAAACTGTGGTCAGATCTGTTGTGGACAATATTTCTTCGGACTTTTATCTGAGATGAAGAATACAAAGCATGGAAGCATCAGCAGATATCAATATCTATTTAGATGTATATTCACATAAGTAAGATGCTCTAATGATTATCATTTATTTTATATTATTTGTTTTTGTTTTGTTATCATTTGTCTATTTGATTCTCATTTATTATTAGCCATATGTCAATTTATTATTATTTACTATTTACCTGCTTGTTTATTATTTAACTATACCTATGCATTTATTTATGTATTTTATTTGTTATTTACATTATTATAGTTTTTATTGATTCATTTATTATCATTATAATTTTTTTCGCATCCAACCTAGATACGGACCAAAAGGTCTCCTGTCGGCATGCTCCGCCTTTATAATCCTTTGTAATCTCAAAGCAAAACTAGGGTTTCTTCAATACCTGTTATTCATTTTAGTTTATTGTAGGCTGTTAGTGGATACTAAATCATACTAGCTCTCTACTATAACTACCAATCCTCTTGTAGGTCTGCTGTCAACTCTTCCGAGTAAGACCATTCTTTTGTTTTCCTCTTTCTAGAGTGCAACGTTTTGAAGAAAGTCGTCATGAAAGTGGTGGTCCTCGCCCTGCTGGTGTCGACCTGCCTGGTGCAAGGCCGACAACTGCAGCAAGATGATCAGGGAACGCTCTGGGCAGTGCTAGTGGCCGGATCGTCCTCGTGGTTCAACTACAGGCATCAAGTAAGTCGCCTCGCAGGCCCTAAGCGATGTTGGCAGTGCTGGCGGAAGGGAAGGAGTCGAAAGATAAATGGCCACCGAAATGTGTGATAGGGAATGCTGAAGATTGGTGTCAGTGTTGGTGGATAGGACAAAGGGAGAAGTGAAAAGGGATATGGAAACAAGAAGTGTCATTGTTACTGACGATGGAGATGGCAGACATCACAATGTTTTTAGTTACGAAGATAACAGTAAGAAGAAATTAAGGGTCATTATATGCCATACACCAATTAGATACAGACGAACCAGCGATTGTGAAGAGACAAGGGGCAGTTGTGTCATCAAATTTCCCGTAAACACGACCTGCAGTAGGCCACAGCGTGGAACAAATGTTGGGCCCATTGTGTATGGTAACAACAACAACCAGACACTCATCCTATTGTGTGTATAGTCTTACATTAAAGCTAAAACTTCGTTCGTAGTCTACACTAATCTGTGGTAACTAATCTTGGATCACATGAAGAATCGTCACCCCATACTTCGACAGGGTAACAATTCTTCATTTGGGCTATCCCAGGGTGACAATTTTTTCATGTGGGCCATTCTGCGTGTACGATTCTTCGGTTGCATAAGTTGATGACAATAAGCATAACCCTCATTCAACCTAACCTAACCTAATCTTTATTCCACTGTTGATATTCGGCGTACTGGGGTGACAATTCTTTAGGTGGGATCTCATGGGGTGACGATTCTTCGTGTAGGCGTTCTGGGGTAACATTTCTTCATGTGACCCCTAATCTTCATTAAAAAAATACTGATCACTTTAAACTTCTATCTCTCCGTCCTGCTGCCCTCCTTAAATTTTTTCTTTACCACTTCTTGGATTCGACTTTTTCGGTAATATATTGCTTCAAAGGAGAGAAGCGCTGGTTATTTCTGAAAAAGAAAAATCCTCCTCTCCCTCTTTTCCCTTTTAATACGACATCCACAGCTACGACTCTCCCCCTTTATACATTTTTTTCCCTTTTTTTTTCTTCAGGCGGACGTATGTCATGCTTATCAGATCCTCCACAAACACGGCATTCCGGATGAAAACATTATTGTCATGATGGCTGACGACATCGCGCACAATAGCGAGTAAGTAAAGTAACCAGCTGTTCTCTTTGCGCTATTACACTTGTTCTCAACACATTGGATGGTAACATTTACGAGGCGATTGTATTTAGTCAAGACTTGTAAGGCCAAGCCAAAAATAATTTTAGATTTTATCACCCTGTCATTAATATCACTTTCCTTTTTCCTCATCGCAACAGTGCTTACATGGTACTTTAGACATTTGTCTACAAACAAGTCATTTATCAGTTGCAAGTATTATTCCATGGCGTGTTCCGACGATAACGAAGTATATTTTTTGTTTATATAAACCTATTACGCTCATAGAACATAACACGCAGGACACGTTAGTACGTACGGTGAAGTTGTTCGGTAGTAATGTACATCATGTAAGGTGAAATGTATTAGTTATCAAGGCGAAGTAAGCTTTAATATTCACCGAAGTGTGGGTCTCGAGTTAATACAGTTTCTAAATTATTGTCAGTTAAGAGAAAGTAACACACATGTGTTAGGTCTTGACCCTGGGGCAACAGGTCTCTTATTGTGGGACATTCGAGGCAGTAGGTGGAAGATGCTGACGCTGGGACTGTCGTATAGCTTGCAGGTGGAATAATGTGGTCCATCCTCTGTGGTCTGTAAGAGGGGGGTTACACGGGTCTAACGGTCCGTCGAACGGGGTTCGACAGACACGTGTTTAAGGTGATGTGTGAACGTGTGAACGGGGTATTTGGGGTTTAACCAACGTGTTCGACAACCAAATACCCCGTTCACACGTTCACACATCACTTTAAACACGTGTCTGTCGAACCGCGTTCGAGGAACCGTTAGTCCGTGTAAATCCCCCTTAACCCAGGCGGAGCCGTGCAGTCACAATATTGTGCCTACAATGCTTCGGGAGAGATAGACGAAAATGGTTGTAGTGTTGTATTGATACACTTTTTGCACGCTCTGCAGTCATGCAGTGGATAGTGGTGAGAAGAGCGGTAGAGTGTATAGTCTTCCTGTAGCAGAGGAAGGAGGGTGTGACATCATCAAGTATCGGCAATTTGCAGGTATTTTTGGTGTGGAGATCTGCCTTTTCATTGGCAGCGATTCCAACGTGGAAGGGAATCTACAAAAAAGCTTATTTGGGAGTAGTGGCAAAGTGTACTCGCTTCTCCAATTTCCTCCCCAAGACTTCGCTAAAATTCAATTGACGAACCTGCAGGAACCCCCACCCTGGCGTCATCATCAACCGCCCTAACGGACCCAACGTTTACGAGGGCGTCCTGAAGGATTACACGGGCCTTGACGTCACACCCGAAAATTTCCTGAACATCCTCGCCGGTAACGAGAAGGCAATGGCGGGCATCGGCTCTGGAAAGGTTATCAAGAGGTCAGTAAGTTCTCAGATTTAGGGGTAAATGCGCTTGCATTTTGTTTCAAAGCTAATATAATCTGAAATACTATAACGCTATGTGTGTGTGTGTGTGTGTGTGTGTGTGTATCTGCAATGGGCAGCCAAAATTATTAATACAAAAAATCACCGATTGGAAAAACTTGGTTCCACATTGATTGGAAATTTGTCAAAGCAATCCTATATTTTCTTAAGCAGTAACTTAATTTCGCTGAAAAGCAAATATCCAATAATTTCGGTTGCTCCTTCATTTTAATCCAGAGCAACGGTATTTTTATTTGACAACAACTTTAATTTGCAACATTTGAAGGTTCTTGTATATAAATCATATAACACGACAATAATGAAACATCCCTATCTAGATACAAATGTACAATTTTTCAGCAAAATTTTTGTATGCATGCGAGTATATCAAAATCTCGCCTTTTTCTGTCGTTTATATTCTTATGAGATGTTAAGAATACCAGTGCATATCCTCCTAAATCCCTATCCACTCATTAAGAATTAGCATGAAAAAAGTCGATGATTAAAAGAAAACGGTCCCTTGCATCGTTTTGCGTCTCCTCTCAGTCCTTTGAACCAACATTACCACTCGATTTAATCCACCGAAATAGTATTTTTATTTTGTAAATGTTTTCATTTGTGACACTTAAAAGAGTGTTATTATCTAGATACAAATGTGCATTTAGAGACATTGTATATTTGTATACCTCGTCTCCCGTAACCGTTTTCTACTCCTCAAATTTAAACTTAAAATGTCAACAACAAACTATTTTCATTGTTGAAAATGCATATCTTCCACTGGAGCAAATATACTCAGAATTTTATGATTTATGAACCGACAGTTGCAACTGATCATTCTAAATAACGATATTCAATTAGAACACAATCATCACGTCTCCTTATATTTACAAATACACTAACTACATGGCTAAGTTTCATTTCATAACTGAAAAGACCATATCTGGAAATTTATTATGACCGTCCTAGCATCAAAGTCTATACTTAGGATTATATTTTTAGACATTTTATGATCAATCCCCCATGTCAATATTTATACAACTTCTTGCCAATATGAAACTTTGTCCATTTTGTCTACCAATTACCTAAAGTTCATGTCAGTGAATTTAACTCCTTGTTTCCTGTGCAGTGGACCTAACGACCGAATCTTTGTCAACCTCGTTGACCACGGAGCGCCAGGCATCTTTGGTTTTCCCTCCAGCTACCTGTATGCGCGAGATCTCAATAAGGCCATTAAAAAAATGAAAGAGGAAAATAAATTCAAAGAGGTAAGTACTGTATTGAGCATGGTATTGGATGCATAGAAAACGATAAAAAAAAAATTCCTTTCTAAACTAGGAGCAAAGACAAAGGGCCTGAATGGAATATATATATATATATATATATATATATATATATATATATATATATATATATATATATATATATATATATATATATATATATATACAACACTGATTGCGTCTCAGTGATTAGAGATACATTTTTACAACCACAATGCACTTTAATTCTAAGCCATCAACATCGGGAGACCCAATGGAGGCCACATGCAGAAATTGAAATGCGGTACTGCCAAGGACTCGGACTCAGCTTACCAACTACTAGCGTAGTTGGTAAGTCACTACGACACTTGTCATGTGGATGTTGGGTTCGAGTCCTTGGCTGTACCGCATTTCAATTTCTGCATGTGGCCTCCATTGGGTCTCCCGATGTTGATGGCTCAGAATTAAAGTGCATTGTGGTTGTTAGTATATATACATATATATATATATATATATATATATATATACATATAAATATATATGAATATATATATGTATATATATACATATATATATATATGTCTATATATATATGTATATATATGTACATATATATATATATATGTATATCAAAGGGAAATATTGTTCTTTAAGTTGCCGAGTACTTTTTTTTTTTTTATTATAATAAAAACAACACAGGGAGGGGTTGGATGGAAGTGGAGTATTTGGGGATGGAATGGGTGGGAGTGTTTTTTATGGCTTTTTTTTTTTTTTTTTTTTGGCTACCTCCTTTGTAAGGGGGAAAAGGCCCTTGGGTATATGTATGTACTAAGAATAATCTTGGTTCCACAGATGACGCTTTACGTGGAAGCGTGTGAGTCTGGCTCTTTGTTCGAACACCACCTACCCAAAGACATCAATGGTGAGTACTGAGCCATAACCCATGTATTCTCTTCAAAACCAGTGGCCGAATTTATAAAAGATCCTAACCACCAAGTCTAGACATAAATCTTCAAAAATGGCGGAGATTTTTACCTAAATCAGCTGTCCATAGTGTCGAAGTTATGTCTAGACATAAGTATTTAGGTCGCCGACATAGGGATTTAGGTAAAATCTTCACCGTTAGGGTTAGGATCTCTTATAAATTAGAGTTAGGATCTTTTTTAAATTCGGCCTCAGGTGACAATTCTCATGTGACGGGCTACGGCCAACGGGAAGGCCCTAAATAAATAAATGAATAGATAAATACACAAATGAACAAATATATAAAACAGATAAATGAATAAATAAATACGCAAGTAAATGAAATTAAATGAATAAGTAAACACGAAAAAGATAACGAATGGATAAGTTAACCACTGAATAAAAGAAAAATGTAAACACGGGGTACAAATTTATTCCGTGAGCGGAAAATATAAGTAGGTGAATACTTTTCCACCAAAGGCTTGATGTATGATACTAAAATGAACCATTATTATTTCACCACAGTCTACGCCCTGTCGGCATCCAGCCCCTCAGAATCTTCCTATGCCTGCTACTTAGACGATGAACTCGACACCTACCTCGGAGATGTGTTCAGCATCAAGTGGATGGAAGACACCGATAGAGTAAGTCCTGCTCGTCACTGGTATCCTCCTTCACCCTATCTTTCTCACATTTCTTTTTCTTATTATGTAACCTTTGCCATCCTCTTGTCGCCGACAGGAAGACATCACTAAGGAAACTCTTGAGAAGCAGTTCAAGATCGTACACAAGGAAACTACAACGTCGGACGTGATGGAATGGGGACAACTGAATATCAACGCCGAGACAGTGTCTACGTTCCAGGGCAGCGGGAAGGCCGAACTGGAAGACTATGGTCCTTTCTACCCAAGCGATGACCCCTGTTTGGTGAGTCTAGTAATGTTTACCAAGTCTGTTCCAGTCGTTGACCTCTCTATTAGTAAACCAATTCTCGCCTATTTTCTTCTTAAATCTTCAATGGATAATGGTGGGCGAAAGTGAAACTGGGATGGAAGGTATGGGTTTTTGTGGGTGGATACGGTCCGGGAATTTATAATATATAAATGTACACACACACACACACACACACACACACACACACACACACACACACACACACACACACACACACACACACACACACACACACACACACACTAAACAGAATATGCAAATACTGTACGAGCATTTGCTCGCGTTTGTATATCTCATGTCATCTGACGGCGTGACAGAAGAAACTATTATAATCCATTTGTTATTTGTTTATGCTAGAATTATACAGTTATTTGAACGATTGTCATTTGATAGTGAGGTTCTGCATGTGACAATTCATAATCTGAGTGTAAAGAATGTGGAGAAGGATTGCCTGTGTAAAATTTTGTATGTCTTTTTTTTTTTTTTTTTAGAATTCTTCGGTGTCGAACCCTGACGCTCCTCGCCAAATCCTTCGACAAAAGATCGATCAAGCCCTCAGCGCAGAAGAGGCAGACATCTGGAGAAAGGAGCTTGAGCATCTAAACAATGTAAGTACATCAGTTCTGTGTATAAATACTGCAGTGTTTACTTTTGTGGTCCCGGTAACAAATCATTGACAAACATTAAACGTTTTCGTTCTCTGCCTTTGTGTTTTACCCGTCCCGATATTCTAGTTAAGAGTCACTTCTGTTTTTTGTCTTCCACCAGTTACTAGTATTTAAGAAGAAGAAAAAAATGCGGCAACAAACGTTATTGTTTGTATAACTATAGAATCTCGAATAAAAAAAAGCGTAAGGTCGTCTTCATGGCACCCACAAAGTCGTTAACGTTAAAAAAAATCGCTAACAACAACACTTTTATGCATTTTGTCATAAGTAATAAGCAATACTACAAATGTTTACGGTTACATCTCAGCTAATGCACATAGCATGTACACATAAACGGTTCTACTATCATTCATGACAGGATACCTCAATGTAGCAAACGTTGTAGGCGAAAATTTGTTAACGTTAATGGTTTTGTTGCCATGAGGACGATTTAATACATTATGTTGCCATGAACCTCGATTTCTTGTCTAGTGAAAAGTAACAAGAATAAAACTTCCATTTTTATTTATTTGTGTACTTTCTTCTGTTCATGTATTCGGTTTTGTCTGTTATCGATATATCTATTCATGTTTGACTGAACAGGTAACGTGACTGGGAAACCATCATATGCATTACAGGAAACTTACCCTTTTGATTGCGCAAATATTTTCAGTTTGGCTATTGCCAGGTATTCTTTTTACCTGAGAAAAATATCACGCACTCAGAGGAATAAGCCTATCTTTATAAATCCTCTAATTGTGCAAAGGGAAATTCCTAGCGCATTGAAAAAAAAGTTATTTTTTCCCCATGTTCTTAGGATCTCAACTGCTTGAGTTCTGTTTTGAGAGGACAATGTAAAGTTATAAACTCTTAAGAATGACAGCTTATCATTTCCGCCATGATAGCAGCTGTTGTTAACTACTAAACCCTATGCAGATCAAATGGTCTTGTTGATATGCGTTCTTCTTTTCACCAAAAATACGTAGAACCGAAAATTCGTCAGGGATGTATTGCGAGACGTGGTCTACGTTGTAGCACCAGACGCTGTCATTGCTGAGCAGATGCTGCTGAACGTGGGAAGGACAGTAAATGATTGGGACTGTTACGAACAAGTCGTTGAATCCTTCCACAAGGAATGCTTTAACCTGGGCTGGGTGAGTCCACAAATGCTTTCTTCTTTATCTTATATTTTGTATACATAACTCATTTCACGTTTGAAATTTATCATATAACATCACGATTTTCCCATATCAGCTCTCTTGTTTTCTTGCCTCAGTTAAGAGAAGAACTATAACGTATTTCATATTTGAAACTTATTATCTAACGTCATGATTATCCCAATTCTCTTTTTGTTTTCCTGCCTACCGTTACAGTCACCCCAGTTAAGAAAAGAACTATTCCAGTACTTTGTTGAGCAGGAAGTAAAGATATTTCATTGCTTGCTGACGATTCATTCTGGTTGTTGTTGTCTGTGTTGCAGAATCCGTATGCACTTCGTCACCTGTATACCTTCATCAACATGTGTGATTACGGGTTCGCGCCAAAAGACGTCATCGAAGCGCATCAAAAAGTCTGCACCCATCCCCCAGTAACTGACATCCAATAAAGCAACTGTCCGTCCAATCTGAATTTTCAGTCATGCCTCTAAGGCTAGTGACTGTTAGTCGTTACTCATGGATCTTGTCCAACGCTATCGGATGTCATTGTAGAATGGGAATGAAAATAAATACATGAACGAATGAGTGCGTTTGTAGCCATAAATATATGTAAAGGATGTGTTCTAACGTTCTGGAAAATATTAAGTCAAATGTTTATATCCAGAGATACTATATGTGCACTATGACAAACAAACAAACAAAGTCATCTGGTTTTCCACACTAGCACATTTAGTCTTTCTTTCGAGGTCTTCGATGTTTCTGCAGAACTGTCTTGATCTGAGAAGTCGTATACATCATGATAATAAAACACTTGGGAAATATACATTATCTTTTTATTTACTATAAA
>NC_134793.1:30733693-30736193 GCF_046742065.1 Oratosquilla oratoria | reverse complement strand
AATTCGTTGGTGTTTTACTTTCACAAAACATTATTTCCATAATATCTGTGTAATATATGTATAATAAGAATGGAAATATATGATATGATTTATGTACACTGCCATTGTACATGAAGTGAAAAAATATTTTTTTAAAGCCTGAGATTTTATCACCACCTTAGTACCAGATCTCAAACCTGAAATGGTTCCACGTCTGAAAATATACATCATGGTTTATTGAAACAGTGTACAAATGTTCATGCTTTAGTCATGAAGTGCACAAGTACCTTAAAATTACAAGCTTATCTGTCCAACTATTACTACCCCTCTCCTCCACTCACTTGTCCTTCTCCCCGTCCTTTCGCTCCCCTCCACCCTCCTGCAGGCAAAGCCTCACTCTCTTCTCTCACTCGCTGTCGGACTCTCGGCGAGACGGTACACGGTCCCACTCGCCGTTCCCTCTCTCCCTCGCCTTACACCCCCGCTCTCTCAATCAGGCGTCACCTGAGTCCTCGTTTACCTGCACCTAATTTTATTCTACCATTCAGAGTCACTTCTTTTAGTTTTTCATATTTTAAGTCTCTTTTACAATCTTTCTTCCGTTTCATTTTCTCTCGCTTTCTCTCTTTCTAGGTTATTTTTCTTCCTGCAAGTGGTTTTACGTTGTTATGCTGATAATAATTTGTTTTGTCTTTATTTAGTTTCATTTTCTTAACGCTGTTAACTTTTACGATATCATTTACTTATCTCTTTCCATAATTTATATATTTTCATAAATCCCTTTTATTTCTGATTCAGTTATACTTTGTGCTTGTTTTGCTTTTGTTTACATCGTATGCGTCGATTGCATGAAAAATAATCTTATGGTTTTTTTTTTTACGTTGTTCCCCCATAGTAGAAATAATAATTTTTCACTTTTGGCTTACTCGCATTCGAGTTTTCATGCATCCAAACGTGCAAACTCGTTCAAGTCGTCCTGAAAGTCGTCGTTCTTGGTGTGTCGTCACGTGCCCGGTTTTGTGCTATTCTGTGCTTGTGCCCGCCAAATTTACGCTTTGACTGTGCTGGTGCTTGTTAGTAGTATATATACGTTGTTTATACATATATATATATTTTTGGCATCGATATTTGTTTCATGGAGACTATTATTCTATTATTTCATTTATATATTTTTAAATTATCAGTGATTATTCCCAAAACATTCGTTATTTCAGTTTTCTACCTCTTGTGCTCTGGCTGTCACTCATTTACTTCCAATTTCATCTTTGTCGCGTTCGTATATATTTCTTCTGCAATGCCGCGACCTTGTAAGCAGTCACCGCACAGTTGTTGCAGAACATACTGCATGTAATTGATAAGTTTGTGATACCGAGATATGGACGTCTTGGTAAACAATGAATATGTGGTGACGAATTCCGTTGGCGCACAGAAAACGGAATTTCGCGCAACAGCGGAAGCGACGCCGAAGAATCAAGAAGAATTCTCGTAGGCGAACTGGAGTGAACTTTCATACGTGATCAACAAAGGAGGTTCTTCTAATCACTTCACTAGTTATCACGTGTGGGTATGAAGTACTTTATCTTTCATTGTCAACTTGTTTTCATACAGACATCCACAATCCACTCACATGCCCCACATAGGTAGTTGGTATAATAATAATGAGAAAAGTAAAAGTGAATTTCAAAAGTACATTAATTAAGGCCAGATGGTATAAGTGACTGAAGATCATGAAAATTATATAGAAAGGCATATTACAATTGATTAGAAAACGTTTGGTAAGTATAAGATAATGAGAGATTCCCTACTTCTATGTTTGAAACGCAAAATTTAAAATCAGGCTTGGAAGCTGACGAAGGCGATGGAGTCAAAGCTAAGGAGAATGCAGAGATCATTGGTGGGAATAACGCTGGAAAACAGGGAGGGATCAGGTTGGCTGAGAGATCAGCCTAGAGTGAAAGGCGATGTGGTGGAGGGAATAGAAGAGAGGAAGTGGAACTGGGCTGGTAAGTTTGCGCGAGATAATGATAGGCGATTAAGCAAATCCGTTACTGAGCGGACGTCGCGAGGGAGACCAGATAGAAGGTGGAGGAACGAGATAGAGAAGTTTGCAGGGGTAACGTGGCATAGGTGAGCAGTCATGCGAGTGATGGGATGTTATGAGAGACTTCTTTGTTTGGTAGTGAATTCGAAATGACTGGTTGACTGATAGATTGAAGACTCTACGGGCCGTTCTGTTATCATTTTTTGGTCACGCGGGCCTTCGCTTGGCTCAGCATCGTCATGCCAAGGACTGACTGACCAAAAGCTTTAATATCACAACCCTAAGACATGAGCTCAAGCCTGGGACACGAAAAGAAATATATAATGACAGGGAGTTAAGCAGTTCTGACCGTGAACACATTTTTAGAGTAAATGGTACGATGAGAGGTTTAGATAAAAATCGTAACGGAATCTTAGTATAGGGACAGGTAGACAGCTATGCAGAAAACCGTAGAGATACTCATATTGGGCAAATAAAAAA
>NC_134793.1:30713693-30728693 GCF_046742065.1 Oratosquilla oratoria | reverse complement strand
GGAAAGTTCTCCCAGTCGGCTGTTACAAGCATACTAAATCATACAAAATGCGGATTCCGTGGAACAAACTCTTTTCTACGACGAGTCCAGCGTCTACTTTCTACTCAAATATGGCTCCTGGACTCTAGGTATTCTCGAACATTTATTTCTTGTGTATACCAGTGGGGGACTGAGGCGCAGAAGACAAATAGCTTGTACGGTGATGTCTAGGTGTTATGTGCCAAATTAGGTGTACGTGTCTGGCGTGAAGTCCTTCTAGATGTCTTGAGTGTAGTTTATGTTTGTGTTGACTGAAAAGACGGATGTTGGCAGCTGGGTATAGTGATTAAAAGGCTCTGAGGTCATTCCCTCTCGAACACGTAATGATCCGGTCTACGGCATTCTAAACCTTCTGATGGGAGTAGTTGATAGTGGGGCATATCATATGGCTCGATCCCGGAGACTGGCAGAGTAATGACTTTACAAGTGATAGGTACAACCGATGTAAGAGGATAGAAGAAGAATGGGTAGAAAGAGGGTTAGATGGTGAGGATTTCATTTTTTTTTTTTTTTTTTTGGATCGGTTGTTTGTAAAAAGAGCAGAGTTCGTAGGCGAAGGTTTGCGCAGGCTCCCTCTCCCCCTCGAGTCATAAAAATGGCCGGGAGACTGTATGAACTATGTTTTGCATACTACTTGTAAACTAAGTAAGTTATGCAGTGATTCGAGATTGCTTAAGTAAACAATATTGCGTATAGACTTGTAACAAGGAATCTGATTGGAGAAATGGTGGAGGAGGAGAAAATTCAATTGGTTCGCGATTGTAAGATAACGCCCTTAGGGGAGGAGCTTAAATATAAAGTTAAAGATCATTGGACTAAGGAATTTATGACGTCACTGCAGTTTTTACCTGGGACGTAACAATGCGTGTTTTCACGGGATTTAGATATTGTAGTTGAAGAAGTAGGCAGTGTAACTGGTATTCAAGAAAGAAAAGAAAATATACAAACATTTAATTCTCTTGTCTGAAGTACATTATATAGAAATTGAAAAGAGGAATACTTGTAGACATGGGGCCTACTTTCTAAAAATCTGTGAACTAATACAGAAAAAGAAGTGGGAAGAGAAAGGTGAAGTGACTAAAGACAATGGTAAAAATTTAAGAGACGTAAGAAACGAATGTAAGCGCGTGAAAGTGGCGGCTTAGAATCGACTTTTGGTGGGCACTGTGGCAGCTTTGAAGTATCTTATCCTGCACAGCGCAGCCTTGGCCCTCGCTCCCTGTCTGCAGAAATGCGGAGTTCAGAAAAGAACCGAATGTGAAGTCCTTATCGACAATGTGGAGAAATTTGAAAAATAAAAGGTGAAGTCACCGTTTAGCTTTTCTTCAAACAAGAGATTATCGCAGAAACTAATAAATCTAAAGGTAATCACAAACAGCAGTTTAATCGAAAATAAACACATCGAGTCCGCAAAGCAGTTAAGAGCAGTCCCTAGGTTAGGTTAGATTAAGTTAAGTTATGTCCTCCCACCCAATTTTCCTATTGGGGTTTTGTCTGCAATATAGATTGGGTTTTTGTCCGTTTGGGTTTTTGTCATGTGTTCAGTACAAAGATGCGCAATACTCTGAGAAAGCCATCCTTGAATTGCCCCAGCCGCCATGTGACCATACGCAACCTTTCCTCGCTCCGTCCGCTTACCTTCTTGTGCTTAATATACTCAGAAATTGCATTCTGCGTCTTTGCACATGAAAAAATGTCGACAAGCGAAACGTTGTACATTCAGTGACGGTTTCGTCCTGAAACGATGTTTGCTCTCCCAATTCTGTTGGGAGGGAAAGCTGGTACTTTCATCAATTATATTCTTCTGACCGTCGCTCAGCAATTTCCATCGTCTCCGGTGGCATCCTCATGGTGGCCAAGATATTGCGTATGTGTATGGATGCAGAAAAAACCACCAAGGAAAATAATCTATTTAGGCATCTTCAGGGTACATACAACGATGATACAAACATTGAATGTACCCTGAAGATGTCTAAATAGACGAAAGCGCTCGGTCATCATTAGATTATTTTCCTTGGTGGTTTTCCTGCATATTTAGAATAACGAGTTCATGTGATTTCTTATGCAAAATGGGAATGGATATTTACAGTGTGCACCATGTGATAAGTAATCTCTACCTCTCATTTGAGATCGATGTCTGCGTATATCGTTTTCAGTAATTTAAGCACAAAGTAGTTAAAACTGCCTCAGCCTTTTAAAAAATCAGCTCGGTTTATATACTGTTTGGGACGTCGCCTGGCGATTCTGTACATAGATTAGCAAGAGGATCATATATCCGTGAAACCCGCGGATAAAATTTGTATAGGGCGCCACTGTGATGCAGAGGCCGCTGAATATAGATGGTTATCATTATCTCTGACGAAAATGTATGGTAACTTTTTTTTTTCCAAGACTTGAATAATGAATAATGACAACGAAAAAATGTGTCTCTTGGCACCGAGAAGCTATTACTGTACTTTGGCGGCGATGATGATGATGATAGTGATAGTGATAATGAATGATGATGATGATGAAGATGATGATAGTGATAATGAATGAATGATGATGATGATGATGATGATGATGATGATGATGATGATGATGATGATGATGATGATGATGATGATGATGATGATGATGATGATGATAGTGATAATGAATGATGATGATGATGATGATGATGATGATGATGATGATGATGATGATGATTGTATTGGTGGAGTTAGTTGTGGTGGAACTAGTAGCGTTGGTGGTATTAGTGATGGTCATGATGATGTCGTCGTCACTTGTGGAACATCGACGTTTCCCTACATCTCACACTACAGGTAACGCGGACCCAACGACCTCCGATACCTACCGAACCCATGCCAAAACCCCAACGGAAAAAAACCCAATCTGCATAGCAGACAAAACCCCAATAGGAAAATTGGGGAGGAGGACATAACCTAACCTATCCTAACCTAACCTAACCTAAGATAACATACATACATATACCAAGTCTTTTTCCCCCTTACAAGGGAGGTAGCCAAAAAGGAAAATGCATAAAATCATTCCCACCCATTCCATCCCTACGGACCAGAGCCACACATCATTTTGTCTATGATAGAGGAAAACTCTTCATAGAGAAATGATGACACTTTTATACTACGACTGTCCCTCCATTATGCTGTTCCCCAACCCCTTGCTGTTGTCCTGTACCATTTCTCTGAGTATTTATTTTCTGCTGTGGGGGAATTCCCTGTGGTGGGGGAAAAGAATACTGCCATCAAATATTTCCACTTGGATCGTAAGAGGCGAGAAGAAAGGGACGGGGAGTTGGACTAGGCATCCTTCTCCTTGTAGCCCCACAGGGGACATTCCTAAACGAAAAAGTAAAGGCATAAGAGGGTCTGGGAGTTTTCCGACCAGCACCCTAAGGTTTAGGTCTTTTAATGTGCGTGGATGTGGTACAGATGAGAGTAAAAGGGAAGAGATAGGTAGTATGTTTGTGAGAAGAAAGATGGATGTGTTGGCTTTGAGTGAAACTAAGTTGAAAGGGAAGGGTGAGTGTAAGTGGGAGGTTATCAGGAGTGAAGAGAGGGCGAGGGAGGGAAGGGGTGGCTATTCTAGTAAGTGAAGAGATAGGTAAACGTGTAGTGGAGTGGAAGGAGTTTCCTCAAGGATAATGTGGATGAAGGTGAAACTGGGAAAGGAGATGTGGGCCTTTGTAAGTGCATATGGGCCTGGCAGTGAGAAGAGTGTAGAAGAAAGGGAGGCCTTTTGGATAGATTTAAATGAGTGCATAGAGGATTTAGAGAGAAAGGTCAATGTAATAATACTGGGAGATCTTAATGCTAGGGTAGGAAATGGTCCAATTGATGGAGTGGTTGGGAAATGTGGAGTTCCAGGAAAGAATCATAGTGGAGAGTTGATGGTGGAAATGTGTCTAGAAAGAGAGTTGATGATAGCAAATACAGTGTTTCGGAAGAAAGTCAAGCAAAAGTACACATGGGAGAGGGTGGTGGATGGAAGGATGGTAGATAGAGCATTGATGGATTATGTAGTGGTAAATAGGACTATGATAGGAAGAGTTAAGGATGTACATGTGTTAAGGGGAGAAGGTGGTGGAATATAAGATCATTTTTTGGTGGAAGGTAAGTTGAGAGTGGAGGATAGATGGAGAAAGAGGAAAGGGACAAAAGGTAGGGAGGTGCTTATAGTGAACTCTTTAAATGAAAAGGAAAAGGAGAAGGAGTACAAGAAGAAGCTGAAGGAGGAGTGGGAGGGAGTGAAGGATAGAGTAGAGCTAGGTGTGGAGGAGGAATGGGGATGGTTCAAGGAGGGAGTCACAAAGTGTGCAAGAATGGTGTGTGGAACAAGAAGGACAGGAGGAAATAGAAGGAAGGGTAGTGAATGGTGGGATGAGGAAACAAAGAAGGTTGTAGAAGAGAAGAAGCGAGCTTTCACAGATTGGTTACAAAATAGGACGAGGGAGTCATATGAGAGGTACAAAGAAAAGAAAAGAGAAGTAAAGCAAAAGGTAAAGGAGGCAAAGAGGAGAGCAGATGTGAAGTGGGGTAAGAGTATGACAGAAAATTTTGAAAGTAAGAAAAAGATGTTTTGGAAAGAAATTAAGAGAGGAAGAGGAGAAGAAACAAGTAGAGAAGAAAAGGTAAAAGGTGCAGATGGAGAGATGATAATGGAAGAGAAGGCAGTAAGGGGAAGATGGGCAGAATATTTTAGGGAGTTGCTAAATGTGAAGGAGGATAGGGAGGGAAAGATAGTTGCAGTGGGAAATGCTAAGAAAATGAGAGTGATGAGTGAGGAAAATGGAGGAGAAATAAGGAAGGATGAAGTGAAGGCAGTTGTTAAGATGATGAAAGCAGGTAAGGCACCTGGTCTGGATGGATGCCATGCAGAATGTCTAAAAAAAAAAGGAGGTATAGTGATGGTGGACTGGCTGGTGAGGTTATCTAATGTTTGCTGGAGAGAGGGTAGAGTGCCGGAGGACTGGAAGAGTGCCTGTATAGTTCCACTTTACAAGGGAAAAGAGGACAAGTGTGAATGTAGTAGTTTGAGAGGGATTAGCTTGTTAAGTGTAGTTGGGAAGGCTTATGGGAGGATCTTGATTGAGAGGATTAGGAGAGGAATAGAGGGAGTAATTGGTGAGGAACAGTGTGGATTTAGGACGGGTAGAGGTTGTGTAGATCAGATCTTTGTGGTAAGACAAATATGTGAGAAAGCTATAGGAAAGGGGAAGGATGTTTTTTGGCCTTTTATGGATCTGGAAAAGGCTTACGATAGGGTAGACAGAAAGGCACTGTGGGAGGTTATGCAGATATATGGGATAGGAGGAAAGCTTCTAAGAGCTGTCAAGAGTTTTTATGAGAGTAGTAGAGCTTGTGTCAGGATTAGAAATGGAGAGAGTGAGTGGTTCGAGGTAAAGGTGGGACTTCGTCAAGGATGCGTTATGTCGCCCTGGCTGTTCAACTTATACATGGATGGGGTGGTGCGAGAGGTAAATGCAAGGGTAGTGGGTCAGGGATTGGAGATGGTTAAAGAAAATGGAGAAAAGTGGGAGGTGAGCCAGCTGTTGTTTGCTGACGACACTGCGCTTGTGGAAGGATTGGAGGAGGGACTGAGGAAGTTGGTGACAGAGTTTGGGAGAGTATGTGATAGAAGAAATGTAAAGATAAATGTGGGTAAAGTAAGGTGATGAGATGTACAAGGGAGGTGAAAGTGGCAGTAGACTGGAAGTGGGCATTAAGGGAGAGCGACTGGAGGAAGTGGATAGTTTTAGATACTTGAGTGCAAATGTGGCAGGAAAAGGTGGAGTGAAGGTGGAGGTAGAATGTAGATTGAGAGAAGCGAGTAAATGCCTTGGTGGATTAAAGAGTGTAATGAGGAATAGACATTTGGGAATGGATGCTAAGAGGAGACTGTATGAAGGAGTGATTGTGCCAACAGAACTGTATGGGGCAGAAACATGGAACATAAGAGAGGAAGAGAGGAGTTTGAATGTGTTTGAGATGAGGTGTCTGAGAAGTATGATGGGTGTTACTAGGCTAGATAGAGTGAGAAATGAGGAGGTGAGGAGAAGAACGGGGGTGGAAAGGGAGCTGGGAGATAGGGTGGATGAAAGAGTATTAGGATGGTTTGGACACATGGAAAGAATGAGTGAAGAAAGACTAGTAAAGGAGGTATGGAAGGCAGATGTGGAGGGAGTGAACATGAGGGGACGTCCGAGGATGAGGTGGATGGATGGGGTGAAGGGGGCTTTGAGGAAGAGGGGAATGTCTGTTGAGGAAGGACGGGAGAGGACAGAAGACAGGGGTGAATGGAGAATGGTTGTATATGGATGATTTTGTGATGCATGAGGTGGAATGGGCGAGGTGGGTGGGGGTGAGGTAGTATGTGTGAGCAAAATTTGACGCAGCCCGAAGGGATTTCTCCCCGTCTTCTTCTTTTATGCATGGGGGGACGGAGAGGGGGGGGGTCGTCGATTTAATGAAGCGGCCTTGCTGTGGATGTGCTGTGTCTTGCAACACTGCTTCTAACCCAGGGCAGTGGACAAGGTGCAGCGATGACCCGTCATCCAGGAGGTGCTAAGATAAGAGGGAGGGTGGAGGGGTGTGGAGTGTATTCAGGGATGGAATGGGTGGGAATGATTTTATGCCTTTTCCTTTTTGACTACCTCCCTTGTAAGGGAGAAAAAGCCTTCGTATATGTATGTATGTATGAATTCAGAAATAGTTGTATGAGGTTTGTAAATGAAGCAGCCACGGGAAGAGTCTCGTTTAACTTCTGATATGAGAAACAAAGTTTTGAAGATAATTACCTCCCTAGTTATAATACATGTACAGGAAATTGAGGTTAGATACTTGTATAAACATGAAGAAGTTTCACGTGGAAAGAGATTTTTCTTTCTTCAGAATATTTCTCAGAATGATAGACTTCTCTTTTTTGGGCTTTAGTCCTTCAGGCCTACAGGTTTCGATTCGTTGCTGGAAAAGACTGCAGTAGTTGTAGTTCGGAACAACGGTAGGACAAATGAAAATCAACACAAAATATCTAATCTCTTTCTTTTGGTAATTAGCCACAAGATGCGACACTAGAAGTGTCACATGAGAAATATAGGTGAAGCTCGGACTAAGGCCACAGCTTAGTGGAGCTTATGGTTGTAGCTGGACGTGGAGCCTAACGTCAGTGAGGCGGTAGCAGATGATGACGGCGAGGCTCGATGGGACGGCTAGAAGACTGGACGAGATGTAGTTTGTGCGCTGGTCAAGTACTGTTCTGCCCATCTAGCTAGCTACAGGACAGGATAGATAAGATGGAGGAGAGGGGGTGAGGGGGGTGGGGTGTGTGTGTGAGTGTAAGAGGTAAAGGGGGGGGAAATGGAAGGAAGTCGTAGTTATGATAGGTGTGGGGCAGACCCACTTGCGACTTTGGTACTATTTTTATAAGTTATATGTGTTAGAGAAGCAAATGCCTGTCGGATGGAAGGCTTGGCTACCTTAAGATCGTAATGTGTTCTTCTCCTTGAGTTGTTGATTGGCTGTTAGTGTTAGTTTTTTTTTTTTTTTTTTTTTTTTTTTTTTTTTTTTTAATAAAAAAGTATACTACTAGTATTCTTACCTATGTGTAGGATTTGAATTTTAGGGGTATCTTTTGTCATCCATTATGAAGTGGGGGGGGGAGATCTTGAATTCAATATTCGTATGCTTTTTTTTTTTTTTTTTTTTTTTTTTTTTTTTCTTTTTTTTTTTTTTTTTTTCTATTCAATGAGTATGATTTATTTAATCCCTTAAGGAGTGACGGCTAGTGATTTTGTTTTAACTGACATATATGATTGGGGGGGGTATTAATTCTATTGCCATGCTCATTGATTTGGATGATATCACGTGCGATTTGTTCGCACGTGTTATCATCTTATTATTTTATTTTTTAAACAATAACAATAACAATAATGGTTAGTAGGGTTAGTTGGATTTAAAGGGTGATATGTATTTTATGTGTGTTTGTTATGTTTGCATTATGTATTTTGGTTCGGGGGGGGGGGCTGTTTATGATGGGAGACACTCTAGGCCACCAATTGTGATCTTGTCCGTGTTCTGTGTCTATGTTTTCGCTGGTTAGTACTAAGTCTGGGTTTGTGATTGTGAGTTTGTTCCATGTTCTGTAAGCTAGTCTGTAGAGTCTTGTGTTGAGTGGTTCGAGTTTGTGTTGTATGTGTAGTTCTTCTATTGTGTTAAGGTATGGGGGTATGGAGTGTGTGGCGAATCGTAGTGTTTTGTTTTGTACTGCTTGTAGTTTTTGGAGTTGAGTTGGTCTTAATGTGATTGTTGTGATTGGTATATATTCAAGTTGTGGTCTTATGAGTACTTTGTATAATCTTAATAGTAGTTTGGTGTCTAGGTTTCTGAATCGTTTTATTGTGTGTAATGTTTTTTCTGCTAGTATTTTTCTGTTGTTCGTGTGTGTTTGTAGGCCTCTGTTTCCAAGTGTTAATCCTAGTATCTTTATGTTTCTTTGTTTGTGTATTTGCGTGTCTCCTATCCATATTTCTGCTGGTTTCTGTGTTGATATGTTGAGTAGTTGGAATTTTGTTGTGTTTGTCTGTATTTTCCATTTTTGTTCGTATGTGTTTATTGTTTCTATTGTTCTGCTTGTTTTGAGTGCTAACATGTTTTTTCCTTTTTTACTTGGGTATGTTATGATTTGTGTTAGGTCGTCTGCAAATTGTATGTGTGTGACTCCGTGTGTTGGGTTGGGGGTGTCGTGTGTGTAGAGGTTAAATAGTGTTGGTGAAAGAATGCTTCCTTGGGGGACTCCACTGTGTATGTTAAAGGGTCTTCCTGTATAATGGTGTATTCGTATTTGTGCGTGTCTGTTATCTAGGTAATTACAAAGTATTCTTGTGAGTATGTCTGGGGGGTGTGTTTGGTGTATTTTGTATTTGAGTCCTGTGTGCCATATTTTGTCAAATGCTTTTGTAATGTCTCGTGATACTATGTTACATCCGTGTTTGTGTCTTTGGCTTATGGCAATTGTTTCGTATATTGTGGCTATGGCTGTGTGTGTTCCTCGTCTTCTTGTAAATCCATGTTGGTTTTCGTTTATGAGATTGGTGTTGTATAAGTGTTTGAGTAGTCTTCGTTGTAAGAGTTTTTCTAGTATTTTTCCTGGAACTTCGAGTAGTGATATTGGTCTGTAGTTGTTTATGTCTGTTGGGTTCTTTCCGTGTTTGGGTATGAATGCTAGTGTGGCTGTTTTGAAAGTGTCGGGGAAGTATCCCATGCTGAATGTTTCATTGAATGTTTCTGTGAGTAGTTGTAGTGTTGAGTCTGGGATGTTAGTTAATGTTATTCTGTTTATTTGTGATTGTCCAGGTGCCTTGTTTTTGAAGTTTTTTATTATGCTTTTGATGTTATCTAGTGTAAAGGGTTTTGTGAGTGTGTTGTCTGGGTCAAGTCGTCTCATGTCAGCTAAGTTGATAGGTGTAATGTCGTCTTGTATTTCTTGGATTTGTGTTGTTATTGTTCTTTCGTGTTCCATGTCAAATGTTGCGTTTTCTGCTGGTGTGATTCTGAATATGTTTCTCCAATGTTGTCTGAATATGTGTTCTTTGTGTTTGTCTTTGTATATTTTTTGGTTGTTGTGAATGATGTAAGGGGTGGTGTTAGTAGGTGTTCCTGTTAGTCTTTTGATTTGTGTCCAGAAGTATTGGTTGTTATTGTAGTGTAGGTTTATCTTTCGTATTTCGTTGTTCCAATGTTCGTTGTATAGTTGTTCGTTTTCTTCTAGTAATTGGTTTCTGATGTCGTGTAGTGCTCGTTTTGCTTGTGGTGTCCATATTCCGGTGTTTTGTGCTTGTGTTTGTAGTTGTTGGTATTGCCATTGTAGTAGTTTTAGTGTATCTGATCGTCTTGGGTGTGGTAGAGTTTTTTGCGTTGTTTTGGGGATGTGTTTGTCCATGGCTTGTTTTATCATGGTGTACCATATGTTAAGTTTGTCGTCGATGTATTGTTTGTTGCGTGTTGTTCTCTGTCTTTGTTTGTCGTATTTTGTCCTCTCTGTGTTTAGTGTATTCTTGAATCCTGTCCAGTCTGCTTTGTGGAATTTATATCTTTCTGGTGTGGTTATTATTATAGGTTTTGTTGCTAGTGTTAAGTATATTGGGATGTGGTCTGATGTAGTTATGTGTCCTGGTGTGATTCTGTAGTTTAGATGATGGTGTCTGTTTGTTAGTATTATGTCTGGTGTTCCTTGTCCGTTTTGTGTGATGTAGGTGGGGAAGTCTGGTCCTAAGTGTGTTATGTGTCTTCTTTGTATTAGTTGTGCTATTTGTGTTCCTGTTATGTTTGCATTGCTGTGTCCTAGTGTGGGGTGTTTAGCGTTCATGTCTCCTATTATGTATACTGGTAGTCTTTTTCTGGTTAGTCTTAGTATGTCGTTTATAGGGAAGAGGGGGCGTCTGGGGGGTAAGTATAACGTTGCTATTATTATTGGTCCTTGGTTTGTGTCAATTTGAAGCGCTAGTATTTCGTCTTGGAAGTCGTCTAGTAGTTTGTGTTTAATGTTGTGTTTAATTGCTACTGCTATACCTGCATGTGTTTGATTGTAGTCGTTTCGTCGGTGTACTGTGTAGTTGTGTATTTTTAGTCTGTCTGGTGTGCCTATCGAGTTTAATAGTATGATGTCTGGTGTTATTATGTTGTATATGTTACAGAGTTCGTTTCTTCTGTTGAATGTCCACTGTATTATGTTGTGTTGGATGATGTGTATTTGTTCCATGGTGTTGGGTAGAAGTGTGTTGTTGTGGGTGTTTATTCGGCGTTGTGTGTCCAGTGGTGTTCGTGCTCTGTGTTCTTGTCGTGGAGGTCAAAGTGTCCTTGTTTGAGATTGTTAAATTTTGTTTGGTTTAGTCTTACTATGTTGTAATGTGTTAGGTTTATTTTGTCTGTGGCTATTTGTGCAATGATGTCTTTTTCTTTGTGTGGTGCTGTGTATATTATTTTGATTTTTTGTTTGGTGATGAGTGTCTTTAAGGTGTCGTGTGTGGGTTCTGTTGGTATCTGTTCTGTTTCTGAAGTGACGAGTTGAAGTCCCAGGCTGTTTCTTGGATTTGGTGTTCGTTTCTGTGGGGGGTCAGTGCTTTCAGTGTTGGATGCGGGTCTTTTTAGTGTCTGTTCTGTTGCTTCCATGGGTTCTGTGGTTTCTGTGGTCTGTGTGTTGGTGGGTGTTATGACTGGTGTTGTGATAGTTTGTGAGTGGTTACTGAGTGCTTTTGCTAGTTGTGCGGTGTTGATGGCTTGTGTGGGGATTATGACTGTTGGGAGTCCGTTGGCTTTGTATATTGCATCCAGTGTTGTTTGAAATGTACCTGGTTCTTGTGTGTCCATGAGTGTAGCTAGTGTGATGGCTGTGTTAATTGTTGTCATGTGGTGTAGTGATGTGTTTGTAGTTGTTGGTGTAGGGAGGAGGGCGGGTTTTTGTTGTGTGGCTGTGGCGTAGGTTTGTGTGTTGGTGTGTGGTTGTTGGTTTGTTTGGCTGTTGATTTGTTTACATTTCTCCTTCTTCTTGGGGCACCGCATTGCCACAGCTGGGTGGTTTCCGTCGCAAAGGAGGCACTTGGTTAAGGCACAGGTGCATTGGGGTTGTCTGTGTTGTGTAGATGCGCAGTTGGAGCAAATTGTGTATGTGGATGGGTGTGGGCATTGTTTGCGTGTGTGTTCAAGTGAGTAGCAATTAGAGCATTGGGGGATGTATGTGTATGTTTCCTGTCTGAGTGCGTGTGTGGGGAATGATTGAGAGAAGATTTTGAGTCCCTTCAGGAGGCAGTCTTTCACCATTTGTGTGGATTCGAATTTAATCTTAAGTACTGTCTTTGTGCGTGGTATTTTTATGACTTCTGTGACGTGTGTGTTTGTGTTCAGTCGTTCTATTTCTGTTTTAATTTCTTCTAGTGTGTGTTCAGTGATGAAGGGGTCTACTTGTGTAATAACTAGTGTTCTGTTTGCGTTGAGTTCAGGTGGGTCTAGGATGTCGAAGCCGTTGTTCTTGAATGTTGTTTTTGTGTTTTGTTTGCAAAGTGTTTCTGTGGTTGTGTCATCAGTAATCAGAATGAATGCTGAGTGTAGTGTAATTAGTTTGTGTATGTAAATGTTGTTTTGTCCTAGAGTGTTCCATAGTTCCGTTGTCCGTTGTTTATCTGTGGGACGTAAGTCCCGTAACCTGATTCTACCCATTGCGCTAAGCGCAATGGGTTAGAGTGTGCTCGTGTACTTGTGTGTTTGGTTGTGTGAGTCGTGTCGTGTAAGGGGGTGGTGATTGTGGGGCGATTGTTGTAGGCGGGGGCGGGGGGCAGGAAACGTTAGTTGTTGTTAGTCAATGGGGAATCGGCGACTACACTGAATTGCCGCGAACGGGTGGGAGAGAGGTTCGGCGCGGGAGTCGTGGGGACGGCTACTATCCCTGGTGAGCTCTGGTCAAGCACGCACGCGTCTATGCCGGTTGTGTCAAAGGGACACGACACCGGGAGGGATTTCCCCCTCTACTGCAGAACAGACCAAGTTTTCAGACCTCAAGGGCAATGGCTGTCTGCAGCAGAGTTAAGGGGACATATCGTCCAACAGAGCGAGTTCTCAAGAAAACGAGAATTATCTCGGGTATTGGGAATTTTTTCGGTTGACGTAACTTTCTCAGCGACGGTCTGCACACGTTGACGGTTGGGCAACAAGTCTCTGCCCATCTCGGCGAAACGCCGACCTTTTAAGGGAGGCTGGCGGGAACGTGAGGAGCTTTCCAAGTTCCTGATTGGCTGACCGCTGGCTGGCAGGGACACCCTTGCGAACTACGCTTGCCAACTACAGGAACTTGGAAAGGCTAGTTCCGAAGATTTCTTTGATCAGTGTGTGACGGGTCGTAGGATGCATCACGTCACTACAAGACAATTTAGGCGCTGAACTCTTGTGCAGGTCCCCTTGCCCTAGTTAGCTTCCCGTTCTTTTCTATTTCTCATATCTTATCATGTTGTATCAATAAGCATTAATCTACTCCTAGGAGATACTTGTTCCGGGGGATGATGTAAGGACGCAATTGGTGGTACAGTAATGACACACTTGGTGGTGACGCTTTTGGTATGACGTCATGTCGCGTGGAGCAGTGAGCGTGTGTGACAACGTTAGCAACAGGATCCACATGGATATAAATTCCCTCCTCATAACCACTTCTTCACCAAAACAGCAGAACGAAATCAGAGGCCGAGCACTAAATTACTCCTGATATATTCTGCAAACTGTCTGGTTAATCGTTATGTCAGCCGCGGTTTCTACTTGACTTCTGTCGGAAGTCAACTGAGCCCGCTACGATTCTCCAATCCCGAACAACCACCAATTTGATTTTTGCCTCATTACTTCACTGACAGGTAGTTCGGATATTTCAGCTAATCTTACACCCCACTCTTTTAGTTTCTCGTATCGCTTCTCGGCCTTTTGGCTAAGATCAAAGTGTAGTAACGATTACATTTTAGTTTCTCGTTATTAAGAAGGAATGCAAAACGGATTTATTCCTGTACAATCTGTCAGTAGTCGTGCTTGTTTTACAACGACGTGTTGCCGTTAGTGGTTGCTTCCTATGGTTTCCTATTATATCTGTTTTTATTATTTTATCAATATATTTAGATATTTTCCCATTGTAACCAATATACCTTGGCAGATATCTGAGCACCTGGATTCACCGAGAGAACTTAGTCGTAATTTCTTTACAAGTGGCTTACCACTGATTTGACTAGAATGAATGCAACGAATCCTTTTGGTTGTCATATTATTTACTTAATTATAAGAAAGTTTTTATTATATAAGATATTACAAAACAAATAAGATCTCATGAAAGTAGGTTATATCATTAAGAACTAATATATTTTTCCTTCCCGCCTTCAGCGGCGTGCAGCGTTCTGAACGAGGGAACTTACGCCACGGAGCAGCAGCAGCAGCAGGAAGGGACGAGTTTCAATAAAACCCACTCTGACTGTTTGACGAGAACGAGGGCACAATCTAAGAAAATAACTGAAAATAATGACGGTAGAAATGATGGAAAAAGCAAAGGCATCCCATCCTTTAACGGGACAGAGACGGGCTGCAGTCAAGTCGGCAGCTGTTATTCCTTTTTCAAACAGCCAGACCTCACACGAACCGTTAGAAAAATCTCGAGGTGGGGGCGATGCCAGAAATGAGACAAATAATGAAAATAGTGGCCGAAGAGAACAAAATGACTGGAGAAGAGGAAGGCAAAGGGACATTGGGAAATGTACTCATGGAAAATGTGGTCCAGAACTTAGAATGCCTTGTCAGTCTCGTTCAGGTGGTGCCCGTGTGAGGTGTGTAGTAGATTGTAAGGATATAAAACACATTTTTGACAAACAGTGTAGTGCTTATAGGAGGGGTAGTATTATTGAAAAATCTTGTAATGATGAAAAGCTTAATGTTAAAATCCACAATGATGATAATAAGTGTAAAATACTTCAAAACTATCATTACAACAGGAACGCAAGCGGTGATAAAATTCATATCGTTGGTGACCAAAGTCATTCCAATTTGGAAAAATATTCCAATATTAGACTTGCAATCGAAAAAAATATAATTACAACAGGAACGCATGTGGTGATAACATTCATATTGATGATGACCAAAGTCAATATAATTCGGAAAAATATTCCAATAATGGTCTTACAATCGTGCAAAAGTGAAAATACTGCCGATGAGAGTAAAAATCTAGTTGGACTTTGTGAGATTCAAGAACCAAGTAAGATTAGTGATGTCTATGTGCATTGTAGCGTCGATAACGTCACTTCCGGACAAAGCCCATGGTACGGAGATATCATTGGTAATGCTAACGGCAGCGTATGTTGCAATGTCTTTTGCGATAATGGCCTTAGTCCGATTGGTGGTACTTTTGACCAAAATAGCATAATCTGCACTACCAATAGCACCCAGGTCGTCA
>NC_134793.1:30691193-30708693 GCF_046742065.1 Oratosquilla oratoria | reverse complement strand
ACCTATAATTGCTTTCCTCACCCCGTAAGCTGAGTGTGGTCACAAATCACCCCCAGAAATCCCAAAAATTCTCCCCCTGGGGGTGAATTTCACCCCAAATGAGAACCCCTGCTCTACGGCTTTGGGTGTCGTGTTATACCACCACCCACATCCTCCTTTCCCTCCTTGAAGATCTCTGTCACCTCCTTCATCTCTCCTCCACTCCACCTCCTCCCCTTTGTGCCACACACTCCTCCATTTCTCCTTCACTCCAACTACCTCGTCCTCCACAACAGTCAGCTCTGCTCTGCAGTGTCCACTCCTGCTAGATTCAAATGAAGCTTATCAAGGCGGTTGGTACCCGCCCGGCCACTCTCAAATTATCAGGGTTTTCTTGCCTACCATGCCCCGCCCTCCGTCCCCCTCCCCGTTACTCTCCCCTCCCCTCCCCTCCATCTCCCTCCTTCCCCTCCTCTTCCTTCCCCCTCCTCCTCCTCTCCCGCCCGATCAATCCAGTCTTCCTTCCTCTTCTGTTCTTTTCCTAGGCTACACTTCCCTCCTCATTCACGCGCACATTTCCCTCTCTCCCGTCTCTTTGTTATTTTTCTCTTCTTGCATCTTGATTTCTTCCAGTTCCTAGTCTTTGTATTCCATTTCTAATTCCTTCTGCTCCTCCCCTAGTTTCTCTTCATTCCAATAATCTTTCTTCCCTCCTTCTTTTCCTGTTCCACGACTTCCTTTATTTTATCTGTTTAAACTTTTTGTCTTCTTCCTTACCTCGTCCGTCACTTTACTTTTGCATAAGGAGAAGGTGAACCAAATTTTTTTTTTTTCTTCTTCTGAATTTAGTGCCTATTTGGAAGGAGCGTAGGTAGGAAGAGGACGTAAGGGGAAGGGGTGATTTTAGGAGGAGGGGTGAGGGAGGGGCCGAAGGTTGGGGAGAGAGAGAGGGGGAGGGGGAAGGGGAAGGAGGAAGGAAGGGAGAGAACAGGATTGTGTAAAAATAGAAAAGAGAAAATAAAGAATAGTGAACATAAGAACATAAGAATAAAGGAGACTGCAAGCGACCATAAGGCCTACACTAGTGGTAGAATACAGGAGTGGGAGAGAAGAGGGAAGGGAGAGAAGAGGTGAAGAGAGGAAACAGGATAAGAAGAGAAGGGAGAGAGAGAGAGAGAGAGAGAGAAAGGGCCAGAAAAAGGAGGGACCAAGAAAACTTTCTAAAAAATTTACGGGTTGGAAGAAGAATGGTGGGGGTAAAACACACACAAACGCAGTTGGTAGAGTTCCCGGCACCCACTACGGCGGTCCGGGTTCGAATCCCGCCCAGAGCTGAAATAATTTCAGTATCGCTGCGCTGCGAGTCGTTACTCCAACTCTTGTGGGCGGGGAGTAGGGTGTGTGTGCGTGTAAGGTTATAGCATTACTCATAGATCGGTCATATATGAGCTACGAGCTCTTTCCGGGATGGAAATAACTGTCGATCACGAGTCAAACACGTGATTCAAGACCATGGTGAATCACACGCACAAACACACACCCATGTTCACACATAAACAGACACGCAGTAACACACACACACACACACACACACACACACACACACACATGCACGCACACACACACACACACACACACACACACACACACACACTCAGATACACACACGTTCACGTTCACGCCTTGTTCTACATGGACGGCTACCATCGCTGAATTAAAAATAATTTCGCAGCTGCTTACAACGGGTATTAGGAAGAAGAAATAGACGAATTTATACGAAGACGATTGGAGACTTTTATGGCCAATCAGACACACGTAGATAATAATCACACGGTCAATCAACTAGTAGTATAAAAACGTTATGTCATCTGCTTAGAAGCGAGACGAGAAAGCCGTGAGAAATATCAGCCAGCGTAATGTCCAGCCCAGCGGCCTGATGCACACATCAAACTCACAATATATTTCAAGTCCAGACGAACCTCCAGCCTAGTTATAAAGGACAGCTGTCTCCCACAATAGTTCAGCGAAACGTAATTATGAAATCAAGGTTGCCAGTCAAGCAAAATCCAACCCAAAGGGTTTCTTTCACCTCTATAGAACAAAAAATAAAGAAAGAATAGGACCAATTAAAAACGATGAAAATGTCATGATAGAATCGGAAGAAAAAATGAGTGAGGAGTTTAACAATTATTTTCTATCGGTGTTTACTAATGAGAGGTTAGATAAAGTACCTGACTGCGATCCGATTTTCAGAGGGGATGAAGAAAATAGCCTAACTAATATCAGCATTAGTAAAGAAGAAGTTATCAAGCAGATTGACAGACTTAAAGCTACAAAATCTCCGGGTCCGGACGAAATTTTTCCAAGAATGCTTAAAGAGTGTAAATTTGAAATCTGCGACCAGTTAACTGAAATATTCAATAAATCGGTAGACACTGGTTCTGTTCCAACTGCTTGGAGGCAGGCAAACGTTGTTCCTGTTTTTAAGAAGGGAGATAGATCGACCATATGCAACTACAGGCCAATCAGTTTGACATCGGTTATAGGAAAAATGCTTGAATCAATAATAGTAAATAGACTCAGAGAACACATTGAAGGGTATAATTTAATTCGTGATTCACAGCATGGTTTCTCCAAAGGTAAGTCATGCGTGACTAATCTTCTATCCTTTTACACTAAGGTATATAAGGCGTCAGACAACAATGAAAATTACGATGTTATTTACCTTGACTTTAGCAAAGCGTTCGACAAAGTGCCACACCAGAGACTACTAAATAAAATCAAAGCCCATGGCATAGGAGGAAAAGTGTTAGAATGGATTAGAGCTTGGATTAGTAACAGAAAACAGCGGGTCACCATAAATGGAATAAAATCTAGGTGGGGCAATGTTACTAGCGGGGTCCCCCAGGGCTCGGTTTTGGGTCCCTTGTTGTTCATTATGTATATAAACGACTTAGACGATGGGTTAAATAGTGATGTTAGTAAGTTTGCGGACGACACTAAAATAGGACGCCTAATTAGGTCAGGAGAAGACGCAGAGATTCTGCAGGATGATCTTAATAAACTGTTAACATGGTCGGTGAAATGGCAAATGAACTTCAATATCTCTAAGTGTAGCGTGTTAAACGTAGGGCTACACAACCCCGAAAATAGATACAACTTAGATAACACGTTTTTAGAAAAATCTGAGTGCGAGAGGGACTTGGGAGTTCTGGTGAGTCCGGACCTTAAAACCAGGAAGCAGTGCATTAGCGCCAGAAATAAAGCAAACAGAGCATTAGGCTTCATTGCTAGGACGGTAACGAATAGAAGTGCAGAGGTAATTATTAAACTCTATCTAGCGATAGTTAGACCCATCCTTGACTATGCGGTACAGTTTTGGTCTCCGTCCTACAGAATGGACATAAATTCACTAGAATCAGTACAGAGAAGAATGACCAAAATGATACAAGGACTCGGAAATTTGCCTTACGAAGAGAGGCTTAGGCACCTAAACTTACACTCTCTGGAAAGACGCAGAGTGCGGGGTGATCTAATAGAAGTGTTCAAGTGGATCAAAGGCTATAACAAGGGTGATGCAAACAAGGTCATCATAATAAAACAACAGGGCAGGACTCGCAGTAATGGGTATAAACTGGAAAAATTTAGATTTAAGAAGGAAATAGGCAAGAATTGGTTTACAAATAGGGTGGTCGATGAATGGAATAAACTTAGTAACCACGTAGTAAACGCTGAAACTATCAGTTGTTTTAAAAAACGATTAGACAACTTTATGGATGGGGATGACAGGTGGTGATGGATACGGAGCTGCCTAGTGTAGGCCTTATGGTCTTTTGCAGTCTCATTTATTTCTTATGTTCTTATGTTCTTAATACACTTCAGGATGTGAACCTAGTATACCAATATGGAATAAACTTCCTGCACAGGTAGTGCAATGTAGTTCAGTTCGAAGCTTTAAGAATCATTTAGATAAACACCTAAGCAAGATGCTGTAATGGTTATAATTTATCTTATATTATTTGTTTTTGTTTTGTTATCGTTTGTCTGTTTGATTCTCATTTATTATTAGTTATATATCAATTTATCATTACTTACTATTTACCTGTTTGTTTATTATTTATCTACTCCTATGCATTTATTTATGTATTTTATTTGTTATTTACATTATTATAGTTTTTATTTATTAATTTATTATTATTATGATTTTTTTTCGCATCCGACCTAGATATGGACCAAAAGGTCTCCTGTCGGCATGCTCCGTCTTTGTAATCCTTTGTATACTTGCAATATTGGTGGCTGCAGTTGCTTACCCACCAGGGATACTGGTTTCACTACCAGAAGAAGAATCTCAGCACACTTGCAGGATGGAGCAGTGCCTCATCATGATAACAGAACACATAGACAAGCACTGAATAGGAAGCAGATGGAAGGCAATAAAATCATCCTACATAGAGAACCTGACACCAAGAGTTTAAAAATGACGCAAACAGTATATATTCATAACCTAAAACCTTTTATAAACATCATTATATATGTGTATATATATATATATATATATATATATATATATATATTTATATATATATATACATGCCAATATACAATTCTTTTTTTGCCACTCGCCACCGTATTTGCTTGTGGCATCATCGTGTTGTGCCATTTATTTTCAGACCCATACATTATAGTTGGCATTATTCGCTATATGCAAACTTTGCTTTTCAGACATACATATGAAGAGGCTCTCCTAGTATATATATATATATATATATATATATATATATATATATATATATATATATATATATATATATATATATATATATATATATATATATATACACACACACACACACACACACACACACACACACACACACACACACACACACAAATGTACACAAACAACTATTTCCTCTCGCCAGCGGTTGTCTTCCTAATTTAATATGAAATTCAAGTAACAAAACTAATCAGCTTAATTGCACTGGTTTCCCTCGATCGCACCCAGACTCCAAATTAATAGTTTTACTCCGCCTTCGTTACTAGTTGCTCGTTGCCGTTTGCTTGTTGCAACTCCCACTGTCGCCTTGCTCCCCTCGCTTGCAAAGTCATTCCTACTTTCCGCGCGATGACGTCATTGATTTTTGTCCTTCACTCTAAGAGGAGGATCCCTAGTTTGTCCCTTATTTAAATAAAGTCGTCTGCAAGAATGTGTTCAATATTATCTTCAGTTTGTCTAACTATCTACTTACCTAATTCTTTATTCATCTCTCATATATTATGCATTTATTTGCTTATTCATTATGCATTATCTATTTATTCATTATTTATTTATGTATTTATTCATTCATCATTTATATATATATATATATATATATATATATATACATATGTATATATACATACTGTATGTCAAGACATTCTGACAGGTTGACGTAAGCGGAGTAGGAAACACAGGAGTCTCAGTCTTGAGTTTATTCCCGACTAGTTTCGCACCTATGCTTTGAAAAAGCATACCTGCGAATGTCTTATATATATATATATATATATATTTATACATATACGCATGTATATGTATATATATATATATATATATATATATATATATATGTGCATATGAATGTATATATATATATATATGTATATATATGTATGTATATATATATATATATATATATATACACATATATAAGATATTATCTATTAATCGTTTATTTAATTATTCAATTAATTATTCGTTCATTTATTTATTGATCTATTTATTCATCTGTTCATCTATTTATTTTTTATTTTGTATCTAATTATTTATGCATTTATATATTTATGTATTTATTTATCTATTTACTTTTTTATTCATATATTTATTTTGTCGCACTGTTTAGAAGAACCGGTCTCACCAAAATATTTTTTATGGTAATGAAGAACATTCAGGAAGGAGGAGGAGGAGGAGGGGAGGGTGCGTCGCGTAAGTGGATTCGAAGGTGTGGTAAAAGAAAACATTTAAAGAGGGCAGCAGAACGGAAGGTTAGCAGAAATTAAGAGTGATCAGCATTCCTCTCCAACGATAGAATAATACATAGTGACTCTGGTCCGTAGGGGTGTCACTAAAGTCATTAGTGTATCGGTGGGACATACTGTATGGCATCAGCACACCATGTGTAATATAAAAAAGAAGGCAAGGGAAGCAAGACTGAGATATTTTGGACACGTTAAAAGGGGAGTGGATGACAAACCAGTGAAGAAGGCGATGACGGGCGACGGGAGACAGAATGAGATGACGTAACAAGATGTGACAAGAGGAAACTAGGAGTGCAAAGAGAGGATGCAACGGATAGGAACAAGTGGAGAAGGATAACGCGAGCGACCAACCCTCCAATACATACATACATACATACATACATATATATACCAAAGGCCTTTTCCCCCTTACACGGGGGGTAGCCTGAAATACAGTAGGATTAATGTTGTTTGAAGAAGAAACACATCATGTACGGTCTCTTTTATCTCACAGAAATTCGCATTGACGAGGTAGGGGTTGGGAAAAGGTTAGTGATCGTCAGTTGGTGTTGCTTATGGAGTATTCCCACGTTCTGAAACGTGAACTTACTTTTGCTCTATTCCAGTGGTTCTTAACCAGAGGGTTACCTGTAGTAGGCCCACTAGTGCCTAGTGTAGGCCTTATGGTCTCTTGCAGTCTCCTTTATTCTTATTCTTATATCTCAAAGGGGTACGAAGCCTTGAACCAGGGAGTAAGAGACATGATAGCCAGTACATGGTACTGTATATTTACAATGAGAAAGCAAAAGAAGATTTGTATCACTAATCCTTTTCATATGTTTGCGTTGTACTTGTATTGGACGGGGGTACGAGACATGATATCCAGTGCAATGGTGCTGTATATTTACAACGAGAAAGCAAAGCAAGGTTTGTATCACTAATCCTTTTCATATATTTGCGTTGTACTCGTATTGGATGGGGGTACGAGAAAGTTTTATGGGATATTAAGGGGTATTAAGGGCACTGAAAAACGTTAAGAACCACTGATTTATTTTTTAAAGAATGGTGGTGGACGTTCCGAATTGTGTCCCTGACCCTCAGCCGGTGGAGACCTAATTGAGGTGAGAGTCTTTCCGAAGAAAATCGACTTCCTGTCTGGCACAACTCGGAGAATATAAATCGCCGACGACTTCGTCGTTGCGTTGTGGGTGAGGGGGTTGGGGGTCAGTGGAGTACCAGAGGTCACAACGCTGACATAGGCGAGACTGATTTTTTTTTTTTTTTATTTTTTTTATTTAAAGATTTGCGGGGTTGTCACCCGTCTGACATCGAAAACTTAAGAAACACAGAGTGGAACGTAGTATCTGTCTCCCTCTTTTATTTCCTTATCAGTGACAATGGCACCACCACATGTTCTGTACCCAGATAAGAAGTGATATGAAAATAGGGATTCAGACAAGGTGCTCCTGTTTGCCAGAAGACGGTCTTGGGCGTAAATACTTAGACATACATGCACGCGCGCGCGTACACACACACATACACACACACACACACACACACACACACACACACACACACACACACACACACACACACACACACATACTTACACACACACACACGCATACTTACACACACACATGCATACTTACACACGTGCACACACACACACACATACACATTTACACACACACACACACACACATACATTTATACACACACACATACACACTTACACACACACATTTATACACACACACACACACACACACACACACACACACTAATCACAATCACGGCTAACAGGAAAACGCTTGATCTTAAGATAAGAGGGCATTACCAGGCATGTGACACCTTTCTCATTTAATCTCCTCTTTCCCTCTCTCACCGTGTCTCTTTCTCTCTCACTATTTTCTCTCACTTCCAATGTTCGGGATAATACTGCAGTAATTCTTGGGTCCAGTCAGATGGTATCCATAGTAAGCGTTGTCCTGACGCAGCGATTCCCAAACTATGGGTCGGGAAGTGTTCAAGAATGTGTCGCGAGACCTTGTTAGAAAAAATAATTTCAATCAAAAGCTTCCTTACACTTGTGTTTTCAATAAAAGAAGACTTTCGAAATTGTTTTTTGATGCTTGGGTCGCCACATCTTCCCCAGATCTGGATTTGGGTCGCGGCCAAAAAAAGTTTGGGAACCACTGTGACCTAACACCTACAAGTACAATATTTATCTCCATAAACTGCTTCGTGGGTCAAGTCCGCTTCTCGACGCAGAAGTCTTGTGTCCTCTTTTCTTTAGGCTCTTGCCCTAATTATCGTCTTCCTCTCTTCTGCGGTGTCTGCTTATTCCGTTTACCCAAATTAGTGTCTGAAGTGTTTCCTGCCCTAGCCTTAGTTATCAAAGGATTACAAAGGAGGAACGTGCCGACAAAAAATCTTTTTTGTCCATAACTAGGTCGGATGTGAAAAAAATTATAATAATAATAAATAAATAAACAAATAAAAAAAATTGTAACAATATAAATAATAATAAAAAATGAAATAAATAAATAAATATGTAAAGTTAGATAATAAACAAACAGGTAAATAGTTAATAATAAACTGACAGATAATGATAAATGATAATCAAACAAATGATACACAAACAGACAAGTAATAAAAATCAATTGTCTCATTCTGTGTCTCAAATTTCCTTCCCTATTTCTTCTTCTCCGTCTCTATGTTACGTCCTGAGTTCTCCATCCAACCAGTCGGCAGGCCTGTGATAGGCTTCTGTCACTCTGTTCGTTGCGATGGGGTCGAAAGGCCCGCCACACGTCGTCTGCTCCGCCCAATCCGACGGCAGTAGGACAGACAGACTTTCTCGTTTCCAGGTCTAGTATCAGTTATTGGAAAACCTGTTCTTTTCGTTGCCCTCATCGTCGTCGTCCTCGTCGTTGTTGTCGTCGTTGTCGACTTCGTTGTCGTTCGTTATTGCTTACGTATGTAAACATGAAGTTTACTTTAAAAAAAAACCGTTCATGATATATGTTGATGTCACCGTTGTTGGCGTTATAGTTTCATTTATTTCAGAAGAGGTGCAACGCTAAGAGAGTGGCGCTTGTCTTGGTCAGGAGAGGCAGAAGGATATTAAGAGATGGAGAGACGAAAGAGGAAAGGGAAGGAGAGACGGATGGGGACACGAGGGAATGATGAAGTCACGAAGGAAGGAGGACATAGAAAAAGGCTCGAGAAGAAAGTAAATGGCGTTTCGCATTCTCACATTCATCTTTTCGGCTTCAGAGGCTTCTGGCGATTTTTTATTATTTGTTTATTCATTTATTTATTTATTTTTATCTTTAATATGCTTAATCCCGTCTAATGTCTTTTTGAGAAGCCTCGCATTTTGCTTCCGTTTTCTTCCGCTGTGACATGACAACCCAACAGGTCAAATTGGGAGACGACTTATTAGAAAACGGAACATAATCTGCGAATGTACAATGTTCTACCCAAATATTTTCCCATACTTACATACATATGCTGATATGTATGTACATAAACACATATAATACAAATACATGTGAAAAATATGTACATGGATTGGAAACTGATCTTTACTGGAAGAACAATACTGATCACTTTGACCGATAAAATACTTTAGTCCACTGTAGCCTTTTCTGCGAAACCAACACTTTTTTTTGTGAGAAAAATCTTGACCACAACGACGATGACGACGACAACGACAGTGAGTAGTTTCCCTTGTTTGTTTATTATTTAATTATACTTATGCATTTATTTATGTATTTTATTTATTATTTACATTATAGTTTTTTTTTATTTATTCGTTTATTTATATATCGTTATTATGATTTTTTTTCGCATCCAACCTAGATATGGACCAAAAGGTTCTCCTGTCGGCATGCTCCGCCTTTGTAATCCTTTGTAATTTTTTGTCTCTTCCCATCTTCCTTCACTGGCCTTTTCTCTTCCTTCCTCTCCATATCTGTGGCTCATGGAACCCTTGTCGGGGAACACAGAGCTTCACCAATAAGGTACCAATCCGAAAACTAGCGCTAGTTAGTGGATGCATCACGATTTCATTCAGCGTTGAAAGGGTCTCTGAGAAGCTCGAGTGAATCGACATGTTGGCTATGTGCGGCCGTTTCAGTAGCTCACTGGTGGGTTCTATTTACCCGACTTTTTCTCTCTCAGTGGTCAATTATTGCCTCGTTTCTTCATTCCCAAACTCCTTCCCTACAGAAGGAGAGGCATGGAAATAGATAAGATAGTCTGACAACAGCCAGAATTAAATGGTTGATGAGTGGTTAGTCGAGAAAGGGTTGGTGGCTTTGGTGTCGCTCTCGTACGATTTTGTGTATTTTTTCGTTCTTTTGTTTCTTTCCTTTTGTTTCTTTCCTTTCTTTCCTTTCTTTCCTTTTTCCTTTCCTTTCATTTCTTTTTCCTTCCTTTCTTTTATTTCTTTTCTTTCCTCCTTCCTTCCTTTCCTTTCTTTCCTTTTTCCTTTCCTTTCCTTTTTCCTTCCTTTCTTTTATTTCTTTTCTTTCCTCCTTCCTTCCTTTCCTTTCTTTTTTCCTTTCCTTTCTTTTCTTTCCTCCTTTTCTTCCTTTTCTTTCTTTTCTTTCCTCCTTCCTTCCTTCCTTTCTTTATTTCTTTTTTCCTTATGTCTTTTTCCTCCTGTTAATACTTCGCGGCTTGACTCAGTTGACCACCACTCTGCATATTTTCTGACTCCCATCTACATTATTTCTTTTTCGTCTTATTTCCCTCTTCCTTCCCTCATTCTCTCCCTTTCCATTGCTTCTTGTTCGAACCCCCGTTTCCTCCTTCTTCCCCTCCTCTTCTAACTCTTTCATTCTTCCCATTCTTCTAACTTCCCTTTTCGTTCTTTCATCAAGTGTTTTATCTCCTCTTTCGTTTCCAGTCTATTCGTTATTCCTACGTACCAGAGTCATAGTATTCTTTTATTACGATTGGAGACTGATTAAAAATAAATAAATAATGAATAGATAAATAAATAAATAAATAAGTAAATAAATAAATGAATAAATAAATAAATAAAATGGTCACTTTTGATTTCTATTAGCCCTTCATTCTGCTGACCTCTTTAAATCTCTTCTTTATCAGCTCTACCTCTTCGGGGGCATATTGTCTCCAAGGATAAAAGCCCTCGATTTTTGCTGACACGGCCCTTCTTTAAGCCGTATCTTATTCTCTCCTCTCCCCTCCCCCCCCCACACACCCCATTTCTCCTCCTTGTACTGACTAGCTACTCCGTGAGTCACGAGCGAGTTTTGCATTTAAAGATGTTGCCTCGCCTTCCAATTCGCACCGTCTAGTGAATACATAAGAACAAAAGAATGAAGGAGACCGCAAGAGACCATAAGGCCTACACTAGGCAGCTCCATGTCCATCACCACCTGTCATCCTCCTTCCATAAAGTTGTCTAATCGTGTATTAAAACAACTGATAGTTTCAGCGCTCACTTCTACATGGTCACTAAGTTTATTCCATTCGTCGACCACCCCATTAGTAAACCAATTCTTGCCTATTTCCTTTTCAAATCTAAATTTGTCCAGTTTATAACCATTACTGCGAGTCCTGCCCTGTTGTTTTAATACGATGTTGTTTTAATATTGTCTTCTACAACGCCAACGCCCTCTGGGAAACGGGGCAGGGGCGGGTGTGAACTCCTTCTTTTGTTTTTCGTCCTGCTGTTGATGAGGTTTCATCCACGTGACTTTATCATGTGACTTGTCGTTAATCCTCCATCTTGGACGGCTAGCTTTCCCCGCATCGTTTGTGTTTACATTGTTTATGTTCAGCGCCACTGCTTCTGACCCAGGGCAGTGGACAGGATGCAGGGATGACCCGTCATCCAGGAGGTGCCAAGAGGGAGGGAGGAGAGTGGAATATATAGGAAATGGAATGGGTGGGTGTGGTTTCTATGCCTTTTTCTTTTTGGCTACCCCCGTGTAAGGGGGAAAAAGCCTTTGGTATATGTATGTATGTTCAGCTTAACTTAGTGGCCACAGCCTCAGTATAACAATAACAAGTGTTTCATCGTGACTGAGACTAGTGGGAGGTAACAGGATGCTAGTGAAACTAGGTTGTTTGGTGTACAATAGAAAAACTGAAAATACCAAACCCAGGCATCCATTGACAAGACAAGGGATGGTTCACGTCGGCATTTTGTTTTGTACACAAACCATCTTGGCCGAAGTAGTGGCTTAATTCAGAAAAAAAAAATAATAATAAGAGGATGGGTGCAAAACTGGAGCTTCAGGGGTACTCCATAAGAGAATATTGACCAATTTATAGAAAAATAGGATCGGGAGGACTGTTAATATAGTAGTGCTCTTACCAATGAATTATGTAGGGCACGTGACAGTTCCATGATGGATTGTGCCACTAGTACGGAAGGGGTTGTGAGGTAAGGTACACTAGTTTAAGGATAATTACAATTTACCTAAAGCAGAACTTGATATATCATATAGTTATAGACATCGTCATACAGGATATAATTGTTCAGGAAGAAGAAGAAGAAAAAGAAAAGGAAGAAGAAGGTGAAAAAGATGAAAATGAAAAAGAAGAAAGAGACGAAGAGAAAGGTAAAGAGGAAGAAACCGATATACAAAGAAACCATATTTAAATTGAGGGAAAAAAATGTCGAAAACTTAGAGGAAAGTAGCACACTCATGCAGGACGGAAATCCCTACTTGAGTGAGGACTTTTGAGAGAAAGAAAATCGATGAAACCATCCCCCGGAGAAAAAAAAAAAAAAAAAAAAAAATGAGCAGACGTCGAAGCTACGAGTTTCGTAACGAAGCTGGGATCAACATTCCTAGAAAACGGGATGGGGAGTCGCAAGGATGGCCTTGGAGGCGGGATTGGGCGGGGGGGGAGTAGGACCTGTCCAAAAGAAGTATACATTGAGACCACCCGTTGGCACAGAAGAGAAGTTCCCTAGGGTTTTATAGCCTGCCAGTTTCAGAACCAATTGTATGCATGGACTTTCTCTAGTTTAGGTAAACTGGATTTCTTTGAGTTACTTTATCATTTTCCACCAGCAATATGGTGAGGATTGAATCCTACAGTAGTTTGAATGGCCTGCTTCATGGGAAGGTGTTATAATAGGAATATTAAAAAAAATGGTAAACAAGATTACGAAAATAATCTAGGAACCATCCTTTCCTGGAGCTGCTGTCCATTTCTTGATAGAGAGAAGCAGTACATAATTGTTTCAAAGTTTTCATAAATATCTTTTTAGAAAGAACTTGTACCTGAGATCTAGTTTCTTAACCATTTTATTATCTTATGTCTCCCACCTCTCAACTCAACGGACATTAACATGTATTGATGACTCCCGCTCGAATCACGGATAGGTTATACAACAATGTCCACAAACAAAACAAGATCTGGATCTCTCCCCCACCCCCCATCGTTTACAATTTCCAAGCCGATTTTTTTTGCCTTCACTGACTTATACATTGTCCACAGCTCTTCCCTTGTGGGTCGTATCAATTTCACGAAGTGATCTGCAAGCATTCTCTAATCTCCTGCCACTCACTGGTCCACAAAATCCATCCATGGATCATCTATTCGTAGATCCCAGCCCGCTTCAAATCTGTACCCTCCTGCCTGGTATCCCATATAGACATCCTTGGCAATGAAAAAGCTGACAAAGTTGGTCTAAGGGCGGGATTCTCCCATCTCGATGTCACCACTCCACTGCCAGTAACAGAGTGCCATCCAGTTCTTCGACCAACAATGCTAAATATGTGGTAAAGAAGATGGGAACATCACTCAACAAATAATCTAAACATGATGGAATGTCATATATATCCATGGTTATCTTAATATCAACATAAGAACAGGACACCCCCAATTCACACATGGCCACACAATAACAGGAAAAGACACCCCACCCACTTGCCAGTGTAAAGCCCCCTCAAAATATCACACATACTACTAGACTGCCCAATCTACACAACACCAAGCACTAGCTACCTAATCTGCCATCCATCCCCTCAAACAACATTATCCTTACACCAAAGCCTGGGTGACAAGACACCAGAACCCTATAATTTCTCCATAACTTCTTGCAGATATCTGGACTATTAACCAAACTATAAATACCCTTACCTATGTGTAACAACATGTGCAATATAAAATAACCCATGAGAATGGCACGAGATTGTCCATAAGGATAGAAACGCTTGTCATCTACAGCCCATGTTGATAGTTGTTCCCCCCTGATATCTGTCAGTGGCAACTAAAAGCCATGCACCTGATGTCACTTCTTCCAGAGACGCTCAGACCCCAGCCTCATCCATATCCTGACTGAGGGCTTAGGTCTGTAGGCCGGTACTTGGTCTCTGGACTGAGATTAGGACATCATTTATGATATTTTTTAAGTCTGCCTGTTCCTAGATAGAGTGGAGTTCCTATGAATAGGACCCTGAGGTTACAATCATCAAACCACCGCTGTATCAAAGAAGTATGTATACCGTTATGCGCTGCCTATGCTTCCTCACATTGTCTTATTGACCGATGCAATGCACAAGGTATATTTGTGCCAGGAGCCCTATTATATCTCTCGATCATATTTCTTCTGTCGCTGTCATGTTGCTATCTATGCTGTCAATGAGACTTCTCCCCTTTACTGTGATGGTTCTTTTTATGGGCAGCTGTTACTTGTTATTTACCTCGCTGCTGCTGCTGCGATGAATAGCCAGAGAGACCCTGTCTTGTGCGGGGACCCGTTATCTGCTCTCGCTTCCTAGTGGTATCTCAACGGAGGCCTCCGTTGCTGCCTCGTGTTGAAACGGGTCTGTTTATTGTCGAACGGGGCGGCGTGACGTGGGCTCGGGGAGTGGAGGGGGAGCGTGTCAGAGGTCCAACGGTCTTCTGCCGTTTGAATCACGATATGACGGTTGGATGCAAAGTAGTGGTAGCAGAAAGGTTTATGGGTTTTGTTCCTTGGAGTGCCAACTGAGCTTGATTGTTTGGAAAGAGTGGACATGTTATCAGGTCGTGCGAAAAGCTGCCGGTAGGCTTGTTTCTCAGCTGCCTTCCTGGTCACGGATTTGGAAGCCTTGGGACTAGCCTCCATGGTGTGCTGAGCTCCTGCCTTGAACATAACGTAAGAACATAAGAATGAAGGAGACTGCAAGAGACCATAAGACCTACACTAGGCAGCTCCGTATCCATCACCACCTGTCGTCCCCATCCATAAAGTTGTCTAATCGTTTCTTAAAACAACTGATAGTTTCAGCGCTTACTACATTGCTTTAGAAACACAAGCTCAAGCGTTTATCATATCCGGTCTGTCCGAGCAGTCGGGGGCAAATGTCACGTCTTCGGCCGCAACTAATCACCACATTCTTCGAGTGTGCTGATCATAGTAATGCAGTATGACGATAAGTGACAATAAATTAAACCACATGTACGTATATTGGTAGACGATTCGGTGGCGCGGTTGGTAGATTTCCCGGTTGCCACTACGGAGGTCCGGGTTTGAATCCCGCCCAGGGGTGAACTAATTTTAGTATCGCTGCGCTGCGAATCGTTACTCCAACTCTCGTGGGCGGGGAGTTGTGTGTGCGTGTAAAGGTCACAGCATTACCCATAGATCGGTCATATATGAGCTCTGAGCTCTCTTCCGGAAGGGTAGTAGCTGTCGATGACGAGTCCAACACTTGATCCAAGTCCATGGTGAATCACAAGCAGTGGTACCGCTCACTGAAAATTTGAGCATAACTGGACTGCGAGCCGGCACCTCAACTCTGGTGGGCAAAGAGTTGGGGGTATGTGTGCGTAAGATCACAGTATTAACCATGGATCAGATTATATATGAGCTCTGAGCACTCGTTCGAGAAGGCAATAATTATGTAACACGTAATACAAGACTGTGGTTGGTTAAATCGCATGTACAGTCACCGGCAAATATTTTGTTCCACGATACAGTTCTCTCGTCAATATTATTTTTTTTCGTCGAATACGTTATATATTTTCTTATGTAGATAATTTCCTCAAGTAGAAAATATATCATGTATCACGTAAAGTTCGGTTATTTTTTTAACAGAAAATATATCACGGACGTGTTATATTTTCCTATGTAATTTCCTCAAGTAGAAAATATATCATGTATTACTTACAGTCAGGTTATTTTTTAACAGAAAATATATCACGTACGTGTTATATTTTCCTATGTAGTATCTAACTTACAGTTAGGTTATATTCTTGAATAGAAAATATATATCACGTGGTCCACAAAAAAAATTTGGAAATGTAGTGTGTCAAAACTTTTGCTCGTGAATGTACATGCTGTTGAATGTTGACCAGACGTTTGCTTATTGATTATTTTTTCCCGTTTTCTTTTTCTCTTTATTTTTTTTTATTATTTTAGTTTATTTTGGGTGCTGGGGAAATGCGCTGAGAAAACTTTCATAATTGTCGACATTTTGTGCATTATCGAGACGTGTTACTGAACGTGGAATGGAGGAGAACGTATGTAGTGAAATCTGAGAATTGGCGTTGATATGGAGGGATCCTATGACATGTTGGAACCTGGGGGAGTGTATTCTGCGGCGTGGTTCATTGTGTTGTCGGAAAATAATTAAAACATACAATTTTCTCCTGTTTGTTGTAGGCCATGAATAGGTTTCTTTTGTCGTGGATTCTACCATTTTTCTGACGTTTTTTCCAAGTCCGTTATGGGTTCAAATGAATCCTCGTTTTAAAGCTAAACTATCTATATGAAAATAATGATAATAATGATGATTGTTTGGCCTCATAGTAGTAAGATTCAATCTGCCTCTACCTGTCTTCTCTCTCCCTGGTCACGCTACATTGCTGTCTTCATCTAAAATTGCTAAAATCAGCGGTTTGATGATTGATCGTTTGCTCTACTACTGATGGATTTTTGGAGTGCCGATAATATGAACTTGGATATAAAAGCCAATTGCTTATTCGATAATTGTTTCTGTAGATTTGAAATAATACGTACACACACACACACACACACACACACACACACACACACACACACACACACACACACACACACACACACACATCCACATACACACATAAAACACACACACATACACACATAAAACACACACACATACACACATGAAACTCATACACATACACACATAAAACACACACACATACACACATAAAACACACACATACACACACATGCATTTCCACGCACAAGCAACAATTTTATAGCCAACATGTTGCTCATCATCACAAGTATTGGTGCGATTATAATTCGCGAAACGAACAAAAAGACGTCGAGGCAGGACGTCCTGTCACACCAAGCTTACGACAAGTTTCCGACCACCGGCGACCACCAGGTGGTCGCCGACCAGTTGCAGAACGCAAACCTAACTGAAACTAGGAACATTCTGATAAATGGGTAAGAGATGTATTCACAAAAAGACCATGCATGTTGATGATGGTGAAAATTGTTACGGTGGTTATGATGATGTCGATGACGATGGTGATGATATGTATA
>NC_134793.1:30686193-30688693 GCF_046742065.1 Oratosquilla oratoria | reverse complement strand
GAACAAGTTCATTTATCGAAATGGGATGACGCAAAAACAATCGTGGACAACCTCACCAGGCAAGAGAGAAAGGCGATGGAGTCCATCTACATCCCCCAGTCAGAAAAAAACATCAATAAGAGGACTGGGCTAAGTCCTCCTCCGCCTCTCCATTCTACCCCAGTTTCAATTTTGACATTCGTATTTACATTCATTTACTGAACTTGAAGTAATTATTTTTTCCTTTTTTATTTTATTTCGGTGCTATTTCTTGTGGTCTTTCGTTACTTTTTCTCCTCTTCCTTATCTTTCTTCTGTTCCACCTCCACCTTTCTTTTACACTTTTAATTTCAATAGTGGTACTTCCACATCCACCTACTTGACTTGAAAATCTCCTTATGTTTTTTATTTTTTTTTTTCCTCATATTTTTGTTATCTATCCTGGTATTTCCGCAAAGTGGAACGATCCACCTAACCCCGAACAGCTTCCTTCACTTCCCCTCGTCCTCCTCCTCCATCTTGAATAGAACTGTGACGTCATGTCTTCTACGTCATGAGCAACCGCTGTACTTTTTGTTTTGTTTTTCTGTTCACCAATTAATTTTGGATTTCGAGCTTCGTGCGCGCAGCCACGCTCGGTTGTTTGGATTAATCAACCACTTTGTTCGTCTCGGCGGGATGGAGCAAAACCAGAAATGGAGAACAACACATCATTGGAGGGAATGGACAGATATCTATTTATTTATTTTTAGCAAAATCCAGTGCTTGTATCCATGAGGGACAATATTACACTGAAGAGGTAAAGTCACAGAAATGGCAGAGTAGTAAAAAAGTGATCAATTTTTTTTTTCTTTAGGAATGTCGCTTAGGTCATTAAGAATACTAACCGCATAAATAGTATGCGATAAATACATACATATTCCAATGGCTATTCCCCCCTTACAAGGGAGGTAGCTAAAAAAATCCACTCCCATCCATTCCATCCCCACATACTCCACTCCCATTCACCACTCCTCCCTCCCTCCTATCTTGGCTCCTCCTGGATGACGGGTCATCCCTGCATTTCGCCCACTACCCTGGGTCAGAAGCAATGTAGCAAGACACAGCACATCCACAGCAAGGCCGCTTCATTTAATCGGCAACCCCACCTCTCCGTCCCCCTATGCAGAAAAAGAGAAGACGGGGAGAAATCCCTTCGGGCTGCGTCAAAATATCATTCACGCATTTTCCCTCACCCCATCCACTACCCTCTCCCTTCCATGCATCACAGCATTGTCTATACACAACTATTCTACACTCACCCCTATTTTCTGTCTTTTCTCTTCTTTCCTCAACAGACATTCCCCTCTTTCCCAATGCCCCCTCAATGCAATGAATACCCCCACGTAAAAGGAAAATGGACTGTAGTGGTTATACTTCTTCCAAAATCTGGTGACCCATAGGATGTGGCCGGCAAAACCAGCAGCGTTGCCATGTCTAAACCATCTCCAAAGAAAACGGGGGAGACACCGTTTTCTTTATATTTGCATTTATGACCGGTATAATTAAAGTGACTGACAAAGGATGAGTGAGTGACCCGCGCACCTGTGACTCAGTGACCCCCCAACCCTCCCAACCCCACGGAAATTCCCAGGTCGGGAGCCGGGGCAACGTTGCCTGACCTGAGATGCCACATCGTTTAACAAGTCTCTTTTCTTTACATGTATAACAATTACTCATATCACCTATCATTTAATGAAAAAAATCAGTATGCATTTAGAATATTCTATGTTAACATACTCAGGGTAGTGGACAACTTCCTGTATATGCTGAATATTTTGATTCAGTACGTGACAACACGGCAGACAACACCTTGTGGGTCACGAGATAATGGAAATAGTATAGTCTTATACTCTCACGATGGAGGTCTGAGAAGGAGCCTAGCTCAAGGATTTACTAATGTTCTACAGAGCTGGACGCGTTCCTCGGTGCGTTCCTGGGTGCGTTCCGCTTTAGTTTGGCCGGTAGGCCACATACTATACCAAAGAAAAAATTTCGTAGGTCACATCCAAAAGGTAGGCCACATGCTATACCGGCACCTATATTGCTTTTATAGTTTGGGAACGCTAACCGCGGCCAAACTAAAGCGGAACGCACCTAGGAACGCGCCCAACTCTGATAATCTAATCCACTATTGATCTCCATGGGCAAGGAGATGCATATGAGTGTAAGGTATTGTTCATAACACACACACACACACACACACACACACACACACACACACACACACACACACACACACACACACACACACACACACACACACTCTCGTGGGCGGGGAGTTGGTTGTGTGTGTGTGTGCAAGGTCATAGCATTACCCATAGATCGGACCTACGAGATCTGAGCTCTCTTCCAGGAGGGAAATAGCTGTCGATCACGAGTCCAACACGTGATCCAAAGACCAAGTGAATACAAGTGAATACACACACACACACACACACACACACACACACACACACACACACTCACGCCCAGGGCTGAG
>NC_134793.1:30671193-30681193 GCF_046742065.1 Oratosquilla oratoria | reverse complement strand
ATTCATCTTTATTTCCGTTCTAGTCTCTGCCCTTACGAAGATGTAGATGCCTTCGATTCACAAAAATGTTATGTCATTAGATCCATGGCTTGTAAGGAATGGAAAGTTTACAAGCTAACTATTTCAATCAGTGTTGGGAGCTGGCAAAGATATATCTTTGCAAAATAACACGTACGTGTTCTTTTCCGAAAACGTGGTTTGAAAATCACCAGCACATTTAGATGGGAAATAAGTAGATTCATTAATCAATCATACCGTTTCATTTTAGAATTACATCTTTGTATTTGATTTAACCTGTATTACGGGTGAGATGAACATGGAATAGAGCAAGTGACAGAATAAAAGAATAAATTCCATTAAGAAGAAGAAGAAGAAAAAAGGAGTTAATCATTGTCATTTAATTCAGTTTTTACTGCCTAGTATGGAGTATTGATTACATCTGTGATATCTCTACGGCCAGAGTCGTGTAAATTTCATTACATTAGATAGGACAGCTGATCACCTTGAATTTATATCCCTTTCTTCTGTTGCCCGCTCAGATACCTCTTTTAACCACTTCTATTGCTCAAACTTAATGTTTCCCAACCCTGGGCTCGCCAAGACATTTTGTATGCTAAAGTAATATATCAGGTTTCCAAATTCATATTACATGTATACATAAACATACCAAAGGCTCTCCCCCTTACACGGGAGGTAGAAAAAAAAAATTAGAAACCACTCCCACATATTCCATCCCCTACATACTCCACTCCCCTCTACCCTCTTCCCTCCCTCTTATCTTGGCACCTCCTGGATGACGGGTCATCCCTGCATCTTGTCCACTGCCCTGGGTCAGAAGCAGTGTCGCAAGACACAGCACATTCGCAGCAAGGCCGCTTCATTAAATCGGTGACCCCTTCTCTCCGTCCCCTCATGTAGAAAAGGAGAAGACGGGGAGAAATACCTTTGGGCTGCGTCAATTTATTTCTCATACATACTCCCTCACCCCCATCCCACAACTCAATGATGTTAACTTTGTCTTTTATAACCTTACATCAGCTTTTCTACACACGTATTTATTATTCTTGTCCACTACTCTTTACAGTCAACAACTAGTCATATATATTAACACATATGCAAATAGATTAGTGAGGGTCGTGGTCATATCATGAGGATCATATTTGGGTCGCCTGGAAAAAAAGTTGGGAAACATTGCTCTGTCTCTTCGGTGTGATTTTGTCCCTAAGGACAGAAGCGCTGGGTTTTGTCTACGAGATACTTTACCGTTTCTCACTAAAGGATTGTTTTGCCACGAAGACGACAACTCGAATATAGAGGGTAAGTATCGTTCTGTAAAATTTGTTAGGGAGAAAAGGGTTGGGAAAGAGAAGGGAAGGGATAAGAGATATAAAGTAGAAAAAGAAAAGTTAGGAAGAACTGTGAAAAAAAATGTAAGATGAAAATAAGAGATGGAATTTTGATAAGGAAAGAAAAGCAAAAAGTAGAGGAATGAAGAAAGAAAAAAAGAAATGGAGAAAAGTAAAAAGAATGTTTTACGCGTAAGTGAAATAGACGTGGAAGAGAAAGCGAAGTAGGAAGGAGGAGGAGGGGGGCGAGAAGAAGGATGACGCGACCTGAAGCGGAAGGATGCCAGACAGAGAGAAGGGTAGAGGAGCAAGAAGGAAAATTAGAAAAAAAAAAACCAAAAGGGAAAAACTAAGAGAGACACGTTATGAATAAGGCGAGGAGCGGAATCGAATTAAAATGTGGACGTGGAGGATACGAGCAGAGGGGGGAAGATGTCTGCCAAGAGAAGGAGAATCTGGCAGAGAGTGGGAGGAAAGAGGAGAGAGTGGCGTTATGTCTCCTAGGTGACGAATGGCCCGGTATCATACCCGAGCACATGGAGTCTAGTAACAAGGATAACATGATGGCGGAGGAGGAGGAGGATGGTGAGGGAAGACTGTTTACACCAACTGGAGGGTGTATGAGGTCATATCCAGGTAATCATGGAAGTATGGGGTATGATAACAAGAAGACACTCATAAGCTCGAGGAACAAGGTGGTTAGGGAATACAATTTTCATTCAACGGAACGTGTAAGGATATGAGGAGGCGCCACCCAATGAAGACCTATACGCGTAGCCTTAGTCACAGCAGATTTAATGGAAACGATTATAAGAGATATCATTAAATATTTCTAAGGAAGTGTCTGTCCTGTAAACGACAGTCAACACTGCAGTAGGCATAAATATCAGTTTTGTGAAAATGATCAACCCCCAGTTATCACAAGTCATTGTAATGAAAATGGCATAGATTTTGTTTACGTTGGCTTGCGGAATGTTTTTGATAATATCCCGTGCGAGAATTATTGATCTGACATCTCAGTGAACACAGGAAACTTATTAAGGTCAGAGACAAGGTAAATTGTTCAAAAAACAGCTCGCTGTCATAGACCTCCCGCTGTGCAGGAAGTCTTCCATTGACTAGATAAAATCTGTATGAAAGTCTCAGTTGCGGACAGGTCTATCGAAATAAACACACAAGTGATGACGGAGTATTTGTTAGTCTACAACGTCTCGCTTGAGAAAAGCACAAACGAAACGTCCTCACATGCTGTTTATTTCGTTATAGATAAAATATCCATACGCCAGCTACAATAAACATATCAATCGTCAACTGTAATGCAAGATTTAAATAAAGCTTCTGGCTGGTAAGATGTCAAAAGTGGAGTTCCTCAGGGTTCCAGTTACTGACCGCTGCTGTTCTTGGTGAATGAGATCGAATCGGGGTTAAGATTTGGATCACTGTGAGTTTAGGCTCGAGAAGAAAAAAAAAACACTATGAGGTTTTGGACGATAGTCATAAGATTCATTTCAAATATAGTGTATCACTTCAGCAGACGTCACTTAAACAAAGACGTGTAACTGGCGACATCTTATTAAAGATGTCGAATACTCGTTACCATCCAAATGGGTTCACTGATCATTTGTTTTCACCAATTTGCGCCATGAACAGATTAGAAAAGGATGTAGCAACAAAGGTCTAAACTAATATCAAATACCTGAAACAGAATTGATGCAAATCGTTCAATTTAATTGAAACTAAATCTATTTTCACACCGATTATATTACGAACAACGATCACAGGCTGAGAGGCTGTAGGTTTCAATGGAAGAATAAGAAAAAAAAAACCGCCGAATGCAGAATTTGTCTATATAGTGGTTGGACGGAATGTAACTTGATAATAAACAGAAAGCAGCGTGTGTGTGTGTGTATGTGTGTGATTCACCATGGTCTTGGATCACGTATTGGACTCGTGATCGACAGATATTTCCCTCCCGGAAGAGAGCTCAGAGCTCATACGTGACCGATCTATGGGTAATGCTGTGACCTTACATGTGCGTGCGCGCGCGCGTGTTTGTACATTGTGTGTGTGTGTACATATGCGTATGTGTGTTCATGTGTGTGTGTGATTCACTACGGTTTTGAATCACGTGTTGGACTCATGATCGATAGATATTACCCTCTCGGATGAGAGCTCAGAGCACATTTGTGACTCAATCTATGGGTATTTCTGTAACCTTACACACACAGATACCCCCAACCCCTTGCCCACCAGAGTTGGAGTTCCGGTTCACATTGTAGCGATGATGAATTTATTTCAGCCCTGTTCGGGATTCGAAATCGGTCGAAACGCAACAGTTACACACACACACACACACACACACACACACACACACACACACACAAGAGAGAGAGAGAGAGAGAGAGAGAATTATACGTGTGTCCGCCAGCGCCCTTCAGAAGCCCCACTGAAGAATAAAACCAACTCTGGCCGTTCAATCGGCTCCGCCACCGTGACACCAGCAAACAGTCCTCGGTGCGTTTTTACTAATTGTATCTGTCCCGTCCGGGTATCGCAAGGTTATGGGGCCGTTTTCCATCAAAACGAAGCTCACCGCCACTGGCCACACAATGGCAGCTTTCCCTGCACCACACAAATGACACGCTTAGTCCCACAGGCTGGCGGGAACGTACAAAGACAAAGGAAAAAATACAGAATAGCACATGCCAATATACATGCCCAAACAAACAAACATACACAGTAAAGGCATTGGACGAATAACAGACCTCAAAAGAATAAATGTTTACCTTAGAAATTCAAGCACACGTGAAACATCTCTATATACTGCAAACAGTGACAGGGAAATAACTATTCACAACATAACTCTACATCGGTCACACGTATTATTAGCAATAATTTCGACAAATGTAGAGAGTCACTGCTAACAAATCATATAGATAATATTCATATTATTCACAACGCTCATAGAACATAACATACATTTAAGCAGTCATGAACACCTCGACATGAACATCCACATCAACATGAACTTATTTCTTTGATCACTGTGTGTGCGCGTGCTTGTGTATATGTGTATATGTGTGTGTGTAATAATGATAATAATGATCAGCTTATTGAGTTAATAATGATACAGATACATTGACAGTATACAGTTTTTGTAGATTTTAGAACTAGCCTAACTTGAGTACATAATGTACAGGGAGTGCTAGGCAATGTTGTCCACATGTGATGGTGTGGTTGCTGCGACCGAGAGGTCGGGGCCATATCAGTGATAATAAGGTCGAAGGTTGTTTGTCCGTTGCTTGAGTGGGGTGTGGCTGTTGTACAATTTTACCGATGCTGAAGCGATTGAAACCCCACATGCATCCAATTTTGCATCTAGAAATCTCATTAGTAAGACGTCGGCAGTATTAATGATATAATTGAAGGAATAGTTGGGACACATGGAAGGTGATATTCCAAGCACTACACACACGATAGCAGATGTGGTGTGGAGGTGGCGGGGCGGGAGATTTGACCTTACCCACAAGGTCTAAATCCTTTGGGAACGTCTGCACTGAGATAAGATGGAGTCAGGTCAGCGCAACAAAACAAAGCTACTCCCTACCCTTGTGAATTGCCCTTGGATGGTGGAATGACACAGAGATAACAGAGAAACACAAAGTTAATATTGCACACTTCGGAGACAATAATATATTGCAATCGTGTCGCAGCCTGTGATAAACACTATCTAATTCACTTCTTCCATCTTGTTGGTCACTAAACTTGGGTAACAGTATCCTCATTTCAATCTATATGATTCACTGGGTCGGTCCATGGGAGGACTGCACATTATGTTCCTGTACTTAAAGTATGTTATATTCCTTAAATATAGTGGGGCGAGGTCTATAGACTGACCTCAGGCTGCTACAAAGCGCCTAGTCACATGATAGAATTTTGGTGAATACACAGAAATAACGTGTATTCCTGCAGTCATTCCTGTACACACATTTGAACAGTTAGGGGAAGGTATGCCTGTTTCTCAGTACGTAAACACATACGAAGGAATTCTAAAGGTAACATAAATAAAAGGGAGATATAGTGGCAAGAATGATTTTTTTTTTAAATGTTGGAAAAGTGAACGATTAAGGAAGAATGAAGGGCGTAATAGGAAATTAAAAAGGTGAAAGTAGTCTGTAAGAAGCGTGGGGTGGATGGATATCCGCTTCCGTATAACGGTCTGGCTGTCGGGAGGCTGCTTGAGCTATCTGCGTGGCAAAGGACGCGTTGTTATTTCTTTTTCTCTCTCATTTCTTTTCTTATTTTTTTCTTGCTGGGTGGCACTCATTGTATTGATTTTGGCTGCAGTCAAGCTATTTGGCGTTCACTGAGAGAGGGAAAAACCATTAATGTAAAAAAAAAAATATAATAAAGACAACGAGGGAGGACAGAATGAGAATTTTTTGTGGAGCACAAATTCTGGAGGGAATGGAGGAAACGGAACGGAGAGGAGAAGAAAAGAGGGAGAGAAGAGAAAGAAGGGCTAGAGAGGGAGAAGAGGAAAGTGCTAAAAGAGAAAAAGGAGGGAGAGAGGGGAAGTGAGAGCGAGAGAGATATTAAAGAGGCAACTGTGGAAGTTGGAGTGAGAAAGGGAGAGAAGAAGTGAGAGGGTGAAGGAAGAGGAAACTAATGAAATAAAAGGAGGAGGGAGAGAGAGAGATGGATAGATAGATAGAGAAAGAGATAGATAGATAGATAGATAGAGAGAGGCAGAGATAGAAAGGGAGAGAGAATGAAAGATAGAAAGGGAGAGAGAGTGAAAGATGGAGATGGAGAAGGAGAAGTGAGAGGGAGAGAAGAGGAAACTATTGAAAGAGAAGGAAGAAGAGAGGAAAAGAGGGCAAAGGAATGGAAGAGGATGGGAGAAGACGAAACTGTGGAAGAAGAAAGGAGAATGGGAAAAGATATATCGAGAAAGAGTGGGTGTGGGTGAGAGAGAGCGAGAGAGAGGGAGAGAGACATCAGTTAGGTGGAAGTAGATGATGGAAAAGGAGGACAGTAGAGGATGAACAAGATGGGAAAGAACATACTGTACATCAATTTCCAGAATGGAGAAAGACAGAAAAGACAAAAGAAATTGAAATAAGTTGGAACAGGAGGGAAATATAAGGACGCAAACAAGCAAGAGAAAACGAGAAGATAGCTGCAAAGGAAGTGTGTGGATAAGAAAGGACAAATGCAAGGGAAGGTATAAATCAAGTATGTCAAAAAGAGGCGATAAAGAAGAGAATAGGGAATTGAGAGAAGGAAGAGTAGAGGAGAAGGAGGAGGAGGAGGAGGAGGGGAGGAGGATAGGACGTGCAAGATCAACAAAGGGGCGGGGAGGAACCGTGGACTCGAGTAGGAGTGGAGTGTGAGGCTCAGTTCTTGAAGACGAAGGTGGCCTGGAAGCGGAGGATGAGGGGAAGGGGGACCTTGTACGCGGGTGGCTAATAAAAGTATGTGACAAGGGAAAACAGTGTATTAATTTCACGATTTAAAACACAACAACTCAAACGCGCGTGATAGAAAACGGACGCTACTTTGGGTTGGCGGGAAAAACATGCACGACTACATGGAAGTGCAAGTAATACAATAATTATAATAAGTTAATATAAACAAATTTCATAGTATTTATATACAAAAAGGGGAAGCATATAATTCCCAATCTACTCACAAGTACAATGCTTGACAATCGTACAATGCCCCACGCACGTACACCACAACAGCGGCAAACAGCCTTCGACAGGAGATAGAGCGTGGGTGGTTATGGAGGAGTGTGAGTAGGCGGGAGGAAGGGAAACGAGGGAGGGAGATGGAAGTCGAGGTTGAGCAATCGGAGGTGATATGAGTTGCGAAAATGAGCAAAGCGTGAGAAAAAGAAAAATATATTGAGGTGACAAAGTTATGTCTGGTGGACCGGGTCGGCATCTTTAATCAACCATTGTCTTGTATCACATGATGGACTCGTGATCGACAGTTACTTCTCGACTGAATCGCGCGCGCGTGTGTGTGATTCACCATAGTCTTGGATCACGTGTTGGACTCGTGATCGACAGCTACTACCCTCCCGGATGAGAGCTTAGAACTCATGTATGTGTGTGAGTGTGTATGTATGTATGTGTCTGTCAGAATGTTTATCTCTTCAAGATATTTGGTCCATCAATATTTCACAATCCTTTCACATAATTATACTGGCCTATATCTTAGCGGTGTCTCCTTGTTACCTTTGTGAATTGGCGTCACGCTTACCCCTTTTCCAATCAAGCGCCAAAATGCCTTCTTTCAATGAACATGTAATGAGGCTGTGGATCTTGTCCCTTAGTTGTTCCCTAAATTCTATAAGTATTTAGTCTGAAATCCCGTCAGATCATGAAGCTTTTGTCACATCCAATGATCCCAAGAAGTTGATCACTCCCCTCACTTCTGCATTTATATCATATGAACTTTTTTTTTTTTTCCCTCATTTTTCTCAAAAAAAAAAAAATGGTCTCTCTTGTGAAGACCGATAGGAAACTTTCATTCATTATTTCTGCCTGAGCTGAAGCCTCTTCAAAGACCTCACCACCCGCCCTGTGTGTGTGCGTGCATGTGTGTGTGTGTGTGTGTGTGTGTATGTGTGTATGTGTATGTAAGTATGTGTGATACACTATGGTCTTGGATCACGTGCTGAAATCATGATCGACAGCTATTACTCTCCCGCACGAAAGCTTAGAACTCATATATGACTGATCTATGGTTAATACTGTGATTTTACACGCATCCCCCCAACTCCCTGCCCACGAAAGTTGGAGTGCCGGCTCGCAGCGAAGTGATACCGAAATCATTTCAGCCCTGGGTAGGAGTCGAACTCGGATCTCACCTCTGGGGGGAGTAGCGGTTGCGAACACTACCACTGCGCCGTCGAGCCGTGTGTGTGTGTGTGTGTGTGTGCGTGCGTGCGTGCGAACGTGTGTGTGTGTCAGTTATATATACTATCTTCGTCTACCATGAAGTCTCTTATTTTATTTTTGTTTTAATCATCAGATTCAGTGAGTCTGACTTTCCTATTTGTCTACCGTCATCATCCTCGCCTTCCAATCTTTTGATTCTTTCACGTCTGTAAATATGTATCAACCATTTCTCTACTGTAGATCAGAACTTTTTAATTTTTATAGTCACGAGTAGACGCAGAATATCAGGTTTATATATTCATAGGTAACCTGGTTGATACTAAGTAATCCACATATTCATATGCAAATTCTAATTTTCTTGTCTTGTGTCCTGCAAAGTTTTTCTCCCCCCCCTTTTTTTTTATTTTTTATTTATTTATTTATTTATTTATTTATTTATTTATTTTTTTATTTAACATATATTTTTTTCCCAATGGGCAGCACTATGGGACTTTTCAAACCCTTATTTTGTGTAAGAGGCTGGTAGAAAAGAGTGTAGAAAGAGCGGTTGAAGATGGGTTGTTGCGTTTTATAGGTAGGTTGTTTATAAAATATCAGCCCGAGCGATCTGAGTCCACTTTGTGTAGTAAAATAGCTGGGTTCGGGAGTTTGAATATATATATTTACATATTGCTGAAATGACACTCCTTTTCTAACCTAAGTGAGAATTATGCAGAGACGCGAGATTAGTCTAAGTAAACTAAATTGCCGTAAAGGCTTCAGACAAAGAATCTGATTGGTGAAAGGGTGGAGGAGGAGAAAATTCTAACTGGTTCACGAGTGTAAGATCACACATTTGGGGAAGATAGATATAAAGTTAAAGGTCATTGGACTAGGGAAATTATTACGTCACTGCAAATCTCACTTAGGATCTTGTATACGTGATCACGGGGGATTCCTCAGACAAGCCTCGGAGGGTGCGTTGTGTATTCTTAATTGGACTGAATAGAAGAAAGATCTATAAAACTCTGGAATTTAATTGAACCCCCCCCAAAAAAAAAAACAAAAAAAAAACAGTGAAGTGAGAGGTAGCCTATCAATGAAGAGAATCAATAACTAAAAAAGATGAGTCGCCATATCAGTAAGTGAGGGCCGACAGTGGCGACAACAGCATTATCGTGTCCAAACTTATGGCGGCTATTGTACACCCCCCCCCACCTCATCCAAACAAATTTAGATCTAACCTCAACCAATTTGCCGCCATCCCCAGTCTCTTCCAGATGGGGAATATCATCGAGAAAGACTGTTTCTGTCCGTTTAAGATGAGGGCGTCATTTTGTAATTGCAGTTAAGACTCATGAAGCGCCGAGGAATGTAGAACTCACACCACCGATGCCATTTTGTGGGAGAGATTTGCTCACATGGGATGTTTTGTGAGCAAATCATACGTTGCAATGAACTTATTTGTGTATATAATAATTCCTTCTTTTTTGTAGAAAAAATGTGGAAATCCAGATTTCCATGTGGTAATATTATGGAAAAAAAATCTCACTCATTTGTGGAAACTGACTACTTAATAAAATCAAAGCCCATGGCATAGGAGGAAAAGTATTAGAATGAATTAGAGCTTGGATTAGTAACAGAAAACAGCGGGTCACCATAAATGGAATAAAATCTAGGTGGGGCAATGTTACTAGCGGGGTCCCCCAGGGCTCTGTTTTGGGTCCCTTGTTGTTCATTATGTACATAAACGACTTAGACGAT
>NC_134793.1:30651193-30666193 GCF_046742065.1 Oratosquilla oratoria | reverse complement strand
CTCCTTTCTTTGCTATGGTCACACCTTGACAGTTCTTATCCTTGTGAAGAGTGTCACTGTAACTTCCCTTGGGAGTGAGGACATGTAGAAGTACTGTGAAGATCATGGCCCTTACAGGGTGCCACACTTGACAGGTGGTAATGGACGTGGAACTGCCTAGTGTAGGCCTTATGGTCTCTTGCAGTCCCCTTCATTCTTATGTCCTTATGTCATCACTCCGTACATGACTAAGAAGTATTCACTGAAGTTCATGGGCGAATTTTTTTTTTTTTTTTTTACTTTTACGCAGTGAACAGCTACAAGGAATTATAGTCTCTCTCGATATACTTTTTTGTCCACGAGCCCCGGGCTCTGCTCGTTCCGGCTTCTTACACCATCAATAATAATAATCATCATCATCATCATCAATCATCATCATCATCATCATCATCATCATCATCATCATCATCATCATCACCATCATCATCATCATCATCACCATCATCATCACCACCATCACCATCATCATCATCATCATCATCACCATCACCATCATCATCATCATCATCATCATCATCATCATCATCATCATCATCATCATCATCATCATCATCATCATCATCATCATCATCATCATCATCATCATCATCACCACCACCACCACCACCACCACCACCATCATCATCATCATCATCATCACCGTTATCATCACCCATGCAACATTTCCAGATTTCGATTATTTCTACAAACTACAATTTTTTATATACTATGATATCCCAGTTTACCAAGCAGCTGAAATAGTTCTTAATCAAGTATTTCTCCAACTAGTATTCATACAATTCGCAGGTGCGACCGAAGAACACTTATGAAGCCCAGTGGAACAGGTTGAATGTGAGGCTTGCCTTAAAGTTGTACTTTTGAGAACATTTTACATGCGCCAATTAGAAAACTTGATTTTTGTAGACATATTTTTTTTTCTTATAAGTTTTGAGGACATTTTTCATGTGCCAATTAGAAAAATTTATTCTTCAAGAACCTGTTTTAAGACCTTTCACATACTGTCGGTATGAAGACGACATTTTTTTTTTTTTTCTTTGAGGATATTTGCATGTACCACTTAGAAAACTTGATTCTTCAGTTACCTGTTTTAGGACTTTTCATGTACTGTCGATATGTAGACGACATATATATATATATTTTTTTTAGAATTTATGAGGATATTTGCATGTGCCCCTTAGAAAACTTGATTCTTCAGGTACCTGTTTTAAGACCTTTCACGTACTGTTGATATGTAGACGACATATTTTTTTTTCTAGAAGTGGGAGTAAGTCACACTTAAAATTTCACTCTTTGAAATATCTTCAGACCTGAAGTTTACTTACTCAACCTGCACTACAAGACACCTTTTCTAAATATTCTGTTTTCTGCTTAAGAGAACCAGTACCAGACCACATTGTACAGGAAGAATAGTGACTAAGGCAAATTCCTGAATATTGGTAGCGAGTGTCTCCAGCGCTATAGATTGACAGGTGGTAATGGACGTGGAACTGCCTAGTGTAGGCCTTATGGTCTCTTGCAGTCTCCTTCATTCTTATGTCGTTATGTCATCACTTCGTACATGACTAAGAAGTATTTACTGAAGTTCATGGGCGAATTTTTGGACTTTTACGCAGTGAACAGCTACAAGGAATTATAGTCTCTCTCTAGATTTTACCCCACTAGGAATTATCCTGAAAAAAAAAAAAAAATCATCATCAGCGGGTATTCTAACTCGGCCGTGGACAAAAAGGGACAAGTATTTTCATGATTTGCACCCACAGCATGAACAAAATTTCTCTCTACACATAGAGTTTCAGTGATGTTACAATGATGAAGTGTATGACGACGGGAGACCTTTTGGTCCATAATTTTTTTTCCGCAGCTAAAGGACAGCAAGAGATTCTTTAACACACTGATCGGAATATAGGGGTAGCTTATGTATTATTTTGGCTGCCGACAGGTGATTCCATTCAGCCTGGAGAAGTGTCTCTGCAGTCAATATTGTGCTAAACCTATCTGTCAACATACCGCGATGATAGCAACTTGTGCGTCATTCCGATGTCAGCGAATTCAAGGGTAGAGGGAACCTCCTCATTTGAGTAGAAGCCTCCGAACTGAGCACAACACTCAGTTCCGAGGGGAAGGGTATTTTGTCAGCAATCAACAGCGCTTCTTTTTTTGGGGACAAAATGCACCTAAAAGTGTCTAAAATGTCGACTGCATGAAACATACCGGCCATACGGAAGACGCAAGGAGGACAGCACGTATAATGATGGCACTCCGTGAACCCGTTAATGTGCAGCGATGTGGCGATATTGTTACAGCGGGGCTTTATTAGAGAACAAAGAGATCACAAGACACATACCCATTCACGCAACGGGCATTCACTGTCGTTCTGTATGTCTGTTTTACTAATGTGTCTCTGTTCTGTCTAAGTCTGTGTATGTTTGTCTGTTTATGTATGTGTAGAAGAAGTTCTAATGGATCTGAGTCCGTAAAAATACTAGAAGGAGAACTGAACACTACCTTTTGTGTTGGACTATGAACGTACACCGGGTAGATGCTTGTTTTCCGAGGACGGGGATATGTCTGCCACCGGTTTATCTATGACTTCTGAGGCATAGACTGTCTTTGCCAAGTCATTGGACAAGAGTAAATGGACATTTGGAATAGGTAACGAGTCTATGCAAGCAACTGTCGCCTTTCCTGTTACCAACTGGGAGTGTAAGCATAATTTGTGTAGTTGAGATATCGGTGGGCTCCCTACCCTATACCCTATAATATCTTCATGGAGATATTCTGTAGAGCAGAGTAGGACGTCCGAGAACATGACCGTTTGTTTGGCTCCCGTATCTCTCAATGCAGAGATTGGTTGATGTTTACCACTCAGAAAAGTAGATGTAATCCCCTGGGAAAGGAAAGATATGAAACCAAGCCCATGGATTACGGTTTCGTTGTGTTTTTGACTCGAGCAAGACTGGCGTCTTATTAGGTACTGTAAGTATTCTGCTGTAATGTTGGAGAATTTTTTGTTTACTTTATTTTTTCTTATTGCACGTTACTCTTGAGGTGAAGCTTTAAGCATTGCTCTGACTATATAAAAGTCTGGTCGTTCCTTTCTGGAAGGAGAAAGAGGGGAGGAGGTTGGGGGGAGGGGAAAGAGGAGGATAGAGAGAGCAGAAGAGGGGAAGGGGGTGGGGGGAGAAAGGTCAATTTGCGGACACTAGGATTGGAAATAGACACGAGGCACTCGACATGTAGGGCAGGTTCACCTTCGGAGGACCTGTCTACGTTCTCAAATTTCCCAATTTCTTTTTATATCTTTCTGCAGTTAGAGGCGAAGGAGAAGTAGTAAATATGTCGGTCTCCAGAGGCTTCTGAAGATCTCTACAAGGAGATTCTCGTGCTTTATGAGGAAGAAAAAAATCATGGCCAAGACTGAAGCTTTCTCAAGAGCTTTGAGTGGGGTCCTCAACTCAAGAATCCTCCTATGAAAGTGTCTGGGGAAGAAGAGGTAAAAAAAGACAATCGCACTCCGCAAGCAGTGAGGTTATTAACCCCTCCTCCTCTGTGCTAATGCCTTGTACTGTGGGAGATCTCTTCTAGCAAAAACCAGGCAATTTCATTCACCTGAGAGGCAGCACTCGACCCACACAACGTGTCAGTCCATGGGATCACCGCTCTTCCTAGGATTCGCAAAAAAAAAAAAAAAAAAAAAAATCGTCCATACGTTTACAAACTAAAATTTCAAATATTGAACCACGATATGCAACCATGCCTTGATTTTGATTTATTGAACACTTTGGTATTTACTTGAGACCCAAGAATGTGTATGTCGACACGAAATTTCTTTTGTTTACATAAAATCCTTGTGACGTCACGTCGGATGGAATCCGTATCTAAATTTGCTTATTTTTAACTTAATCATATCTATATGCTTAATTCATATTATTCATATCATCCATATTACTAAAGTAATTTGTTTATAGTATTTATATAATTTGTATCGTTCTTATCATTTATTCATTCTTTATAATTTATTTATCTATTTATTTATTTATTTTTACTTCTTTTTGTATGTAAATGATCGGATTACAGCTTTGAAAAAGAGCGTTATGTTGAAAGAGCGTTTTTCAAAATAGGAAGATTGGTGAAAGTACTCGGGACAGGTAAATGTTGTTAAAAAAGAATGACTAAGGAAATTTAACTTTCATTTTATCTAACTGAGTGTAGTCGAGACTACAAGGCGTCTCATCACAGCCGCAAAAGGACTGAGAAGCATTGGACCTTCCTTCACAAAGAATAGAGGTGACAGGATTGACCCTTTAAACTCCGATGACAAGATGTCTTGTCATTTGGTCAAATAAAACAAAAAATCATAAAACACCAAAATGTTTGATCAAACACCAGAAAAATATGACGTCAATCCTCGCGCGGTCAAGCCGCATCAGATGATATTCGGATGTACGGGCCGGCGCGAGGCCTACCATATCCGGTTTTTCGTATCTACACCACAAGCGGCTGACATGAGTTGAATGGGGATTTTTTTAAGCCGTTCAGGTCAATGAAGAGAGAGGGTAGAAGTGAGAGAGAGAATTTATCTCATTTTGGGATGATAAGGCATAACAATGTCACGGGGGGAAATTGGAAAAGACTGCATGATTGAAGGATAACGAGAAAAAGTTTTCTGTTAAATGTTTAAAATCAGGTAACAAGCAAAGAGAAAACAAATGCAAGTCTGAAACCATAAACAAAACTAAAGTTATGTCTGATCAGTGAGGAAAAAGAGACAGAACCCACAGATCCTTTCCTGTAATTCCTTAAAATTGAATAGGTAAACTCACTCAACTACACATACAACACACACACACACACACACACACACACACACACACACACACACACACACACACACACATACACACACACAATTACACACGAACACATACACGAACAAGCACACGAACATACACAATCACAATTATCACCATTCAGGGCCCCCTCCCCCCCTGGGGGGCATAGGGGGGCATCATCTCTGTTAGCACGTTCGAGTACTCTTCAGCTCCTCCTTTTCCCCTTCCCCCCATCTCCCCCCCCATCTCTCCCCCATCTCTCCCTCTCTCTAGTCTAAAAGAAAACTATTGTGTTGAAGAGTTTAAAGACGCCGTAGGTTCGACGGGCTCTCTCTCTCTTGATTTCTCTCTCTCTCTCTCTCTCTTTCTGTCTGTCTGTCTGTCTGTCTGTCTCCCTCTCTCTACTTCTCTGTCTCTCTCCTGTTTTTTCTCTCTATTTCTCTCCCTCTCCCCGTCCGCCTCTCTCTCTCTCTCTCTCTCTCTCTCTCTCTCTCTCTCTCTCTCTCTCTCTCTCTCTCTCTCTGTCTCACTTTCTCCCTCTCTCTACTTCTCTGTGTCTCTACCTCCCCCTCTCTCTCTCTCTTTCCCCTGTCTTTTATCTCTATTTCTCTCCCCCTCTCTATCTATCTCTCTCTCTCTCTCTGTGTCTCTCTCTCGCTCTCTTTCCCCTGTCTTTTATCTCTATTTCTCTCCCCCTCTCTCTCTATCTATCTCTCTCTCTCTGTGTCTCTCTCTCTCTCTCTCTCTCTCTCTCTCTCTCTCTCTCTCTCTCTCTCTCTCTCTCTCTGTGTGTGTGTGTGTGTGTGTGTGTGTGTGTGTGTGTGTGTGTGTGTGTGTGTGTGTGTGTGTACGCGTGCTTACCAGATTGTATTTCCCTAATTGCAGTATTCAACAAAGGAGTAATACTTGCGGGGTCATGTTTCTTACTCTCCAGTAATCATAACTAAATTTAGATGCATATACGATTCAAATTTCAAAATTCATATCACCATAAAAAAGGTCTATGAGCTGATACATCGACATGGAAAACTGCATTTCTTCACATCCACTTTTTTTTTTTTTCTTTTTTTTTTTTTTTTTCCTACGAGATCGTAAAGTCCTTTTATTCCAAAACAAACCTTTCGCGTAACAGAACATCACAATCACGTCACCTCGTTCTCTTCGGTCCTTGGTAGACGCAGTGCTTTAATTCTCTTCTTGTAAAACTTATCTACAAGGCTGAGAATTATTCCGGTTGCTGCTCTTTGTATTCTCTGTCGTGGGTGTATTTTCACTTAGTGGGAAGACCATACCATTGTTGCATATCATACATACATATACCAAAGGCTTTTTCCCCCTTACAAGGGAGCTAGCCAAAAAGAAAAAGGCGTAAAAACCATTCCCACTCACTCCATCCCTAATACACTCCACTCCCCTCCACCCTCCAACCTCCCTCTTATCTTGGCACCTCCTTGATGACGGGTCATCCCTTCATCTTGTCCACTGTCCTGGGTCAGAGGCAGTGTCGCATATCATAATTTTCGAAAAAAAACAACTACGACAATATTATTTTCTCTTTTTATTTCTACTCTTCACACTTGAAAAAAAGGTTACTTTGAACCGAGAAAATCGTAAGGATTGGGATGGAACGACGTTCAAAAAGAAAATAACAGTTCCATTGTAGCTAATAAAGACGTTCTTGTGCATTTGTGTTTTGAGTTAATTTCAAGAGTTGGTGAGGGGATTAAGCCAGGAGGCGCCTACCTGCGGCCGAAGCCGTCACCTTTGCACTATTATACATTTGGATTGTTGGAGGAGGCAGCAGTCACAATTAATAAGATGCTAGACCAACGCACAGACAATTTTTTTGCGATGAAGTAAATATGATAATATTGGCTCCTAGTATCAAGTTCAGAACACCAGAATGATCTGAATATGTCATAGTATGATACTTCTGTATGAAATGGGGATTTGTAGGACCATACAAAAAGGAACACAATACAGTAGGAACAGAGCACTGGAACATAAGGAAGAAAGTTAAGTTATGCAGTCCTACTAAACTTAAGAGCGGAAGGGTATAAATTACACAAAGGACACTTGATGCAATAGAAAGTGCTGAGATTAACGATAATAAAAGTATGAGAAATCTGACAAATACAACTCAAAAATTTTGATAGAAACAAAGGGGACAATTAGTGTAGTACAAGATGACGAAGTGTACTTGCAGCGTCGTTGAAATGCATGAGATGCACTACTGACATTTGCATATCATTCTCAGATGTATGTATGAGTCGTTTTAACGACTCGGCTTCCACTAGAAAGGCTCCGATTACGTCGTTCATTTTCATTGCGGTTGTGTGGGACAAGGGTGTGAAGAACACAAGCCCATATATCATGAATATGGATAATGAAATGAAATACTTTTTTATTTCTTATGGTTGACGATAATTTATTTTATCCGGTTAAGACACTGGCTTGGGAGTCAATTGGATTTTGATCGAGTGAGATTTCCTTCGTTCTTCAGTTAGATGAAATTCTTTATTGTTAACTAAAACAAAATTTGCAAATAAGAACGTAAGAACATAAGAATGAAGGAGACTGCAAGTGACCATGAGGCCTACACTAGGCAGTTCCATGTCCATTTCCACCTGTCATCCCCATACATAAGTTATCTAACCGTTTCTTAAAACAACTGATAGTTTCAGCGCTCACTACATGGTTACTGTGTCAGTTCCGTTTGTTGACCACCGTATTAGTAAACCTATTCTTGCCTATTTCCTTCTTAAATCAAAATTTGTTTAATTTAAATTCTTTACTGCGAGTCCTGCCCTGTTGTCTTAATATGATGACCTTGTTTGCATCACCCTTGTTAAAGCCTTTGATCCACTTGAACACCTCTATTAGATCATCCCGCACTCTGCGTCTTTCCAGAGATTGTAAGTTAAGGTGCCTAAGCCTCTCTTCCTAAGGTAAATTTCTGAGCCCATGTATCATTTTGGTCATTCGGTGCTAGTAAGAACTCTGTCTGCAGTCACCACCGCTTCTTTCCTTGGGGATGGTATTGCCCTGAGAGGTGAAGTCGTGGAGGAGTTGGTCAAGGAGGGAAGCAGGAGGGAAGGATAAGGAGAAATGAAAAGTGGAGGACATTCGGTCAGGGGCAATGTTTTTTTTTTTTTTTTTTCTTCTTTTTTGCTGTGAGTCTGCGCAGAAATTAGCTTGTGCGCAAACTTTGCCTTCCCTGGAAAGTGTGCACGCGCCCATGGAGGCAAAGTCATTTAGTTTGCAACGGAAGCGCTAGAGTTAAAAGAGGAAAAAACAAAAAACAAAAACAAAAAACAATTATTGGTTTGACGGTTAGCAAGTTATCATATTTTTAGAGAATCTATAAGTTGATGTCTTGGTGGAACTTCGTTACAGAATGAATTTTAATATAATTTGAAAACCTTGTGTGCGTACATTTTGGTTTTATGTGCGATAATGGTAAAACATACGCGCGCGCGCATGCGCACAGCTTAGAGGGAACGCTGGTCAGCGGGTTTAAGATTTATCCCTTAAAAAAAAAAAAAAAAAAAAAAAAAAAAGAGTAAGGAGCTTACGCTGCGGGCGCTTAACTTCAACCTTTGTTTTATGTGTTCAGAATTCCAGGGCAGACGGAAGTCACCAGTAGCTACTGGATTCGTACGGAAGTTTTTGAAGGCCCAACTTATCAAATTACAAAAAAAATAAGGCCCAATAAATTACAAAAAATTTAGTGCATATAGTAATGGGAAGAATTATTTCTTCATTTGCGATTTCTAGCTTTGAGGTTTGTCTGTGCGACCAAGTACCGTAAGTTTGTTACATCGATGGTGCCCAGAGATATATCTCGAAACTGAAACAAATTGCCTGTCGTTTGGCAGAACAAAACCTCAAAAGAATACTCAAGGATTTGAAACACCGTTTTCCTCTGACAGGGTCTGCGAGTGGTCTTATACTCAATTTTTTTTTGGATTGGATATTCAAGATACCCTGTACAATAGCTCTAAATTTTTACGGGTCCTCGATATGTTTGTTACGTGTATTCCTTACCTTATGTGTTGCTGTTCTTGGACCTCCTGGGGACCACTTCGATTAAATCCTTGGGTGTCCACGAACTCCCACTAGTTTTGGGATTATGGCCCCCACTGAGGCGCTCTGTGGCGACCCACAGGGGATTCTATGGAAACCTTAGGTTCAGAACAACTGCTCCTAAGGGTTAAGGATTAATGGGATTTTATATATATATATATATATATATATATATATATATATATGTGTGTGTGTGTGTGTGTGTGTATAAATATGCATATGAACTTAAACTTAAGCTTAAAAATTTGATTTCGACTTCAACTCCAGCTTTGACTTCAACACAAAACTTAAACTAGTGCAATTGTGAGACTATGATTTCTATATCAACGATTGATTTCTTATGATGGAGTGAGACAGCGAGAACTTTGGGATGTGAGGTGAATGTTTGGGATGCTGTGAATCACAAGGAATCTTTTTGTGTGCTGTTGAGTGTTGACGTACCTCCAAATGCCCTTTTACAAATTGTAAACTAGTAAACATGTGTATCAAGTCAATGAGACTGACGAGTTAAACACCATATGAGGACGGAGCCTTTATTTGTACGACGTTTCGCTTGAAAAAGTACTTGAAAAAGCTGTAATAAGCGAAACGTCGTACAAATAAAGGCTCCGTCCTCTTATGGTGTTTAACTCGTCAGTCTTGTCGGCAGCTGCTACTTTCATGAAAATATCATGTCACTCCCTTTGGGCTTAATTACTTTAATAATGTTTCCCTTAATTACAAAATGTCGAGACAAAATTGTAACGATCTTTTCAAATCAGAGGGCTGAGAAAACCCCCGAAAAAATTAATTTACAAAGTTTATTACAAAATCTTATTCTTGCATTAAGTATGAAAACTATTCACATATTTGTAATAAAAGAAAGTTGCATTATTACTCAGGAAATATGTGAGAGCAGAGGAGGTCAATCGAGGATTTCTCAGACTTGGGAGCCGATAGTATTTTCGAAAGGAAAACAAATCCGGAAATGAAGAATCGAAATTTCCGAGTTAGTCCTATGGGCCCGAGCTTGTTTACAATTTTGAACAAAGGTGCCAGTGTTTGAGGGCCATAAACCAATCCTACTCACTTTTCCACCTCCTCCCAGACCCACCTCGCCCGACGAGTAAAGGGCTATGGAAGACTAAGGCTTCCACTGCATCTCCCAAGCCTCCCTCTCCTCATCCCTCCCCTCCTCCTCCTCCTCCTCATCCTTCCCCTCCCCTCGTCCGAGTCTCCTCCTCCCCCTCCTCCTCCTCCTCCTCCTCCTCCTCCTCCTCCTCCCTCTCCTCCTCCTCCTCTTCCCCGCTCTTTCCTCCTCCTTCCTATCCTTCTCTTCCCGATTACTTTTCCGGACCTTAATCTCCCTGACCCGTCATGATAGAGCCTGTCTGGACGAGTCCCGTCTATACGAAACGTATACAGTGGTAACGGGAACCCAAAGATTTCCTAATACAGCGTTCCCAGCACGTGACCGTATCCAAGCCGATGCCCAACTCTCTCCTCCAGGATCAGAGCTTTTACCTGAACAGGAAGTTTGGACAAATGGTAGCCGCGAGAACAGAGGATCTGCAAGCAATGGGTATTTTTTAGGGTTGATTCCAACCTTGAAAACTGAATTAACGAAGAACCAAGGAACACAACTATCTGGAATCCAAAACCACGTAACAAGCCTAGTCTTCCCCCAAACAATAAACGACCAACTTAGAGGGACGAATCAGGTTGTGATGTACCCTCAAGCACCTTCTCACCACTATATCCCTGCACACCACCATGCACAAGCAGAGAAGCAAAGAGGTTACTAGATGTCTCACTGTTCGCGAATGTACAAAGACCGTATCACACAAGCAACCAATACAGAATCCCCTTCCTCACGGATCTGGCAGAAGAAAAGAGGGTAGTAGAAATAATTGCTCGGGACGACCAAGGGTAGCTGCCGAGCCCTGTAAGAGGCCGGTAGATTGAGGTAGACAAGTAGGTAGATAAAGGGGTAAGTGGAGAGGAATTCATTTTATGACTTGGATGTTTTGAAACAATTGCCGAGAGGAAGTTGCAGAGTTGTATAATCTCGCTCACCGTCCAGTATTTGTAAACACCAGCTAGGATATTGATATTGGCGCTGATGTGACGAAATGTAAACACTAAGCCACTTTTCGCTTCGTGACAGAAGTGCTCGCGTAAACAGTATTGCTTGAGACGGTATAACAGCCTTCCTGATTGGAGAAAAGGGTGGACGAGGAGAGAAATTATTGGTGCACGGAGGTAAAGTCACGTCCTTAAAGGGTGGCACTTAATTGAAACGTTCAAAGTTATTGGATGAATTAAATGGTGACGTCGAAGCAGACTTGGCTTGGTGGATGTACAAGGATCCCAGGTGGGAGTCCTATGGTGTAATTACTCAATTAAGTTGTAGAAGTGTAATTCTATTCGGAAGAAAAGAAAAAAGATAAATACGTTTAATTCATCTTCGTACTGATTAATGAAACTTGACTAAAAGCCTACATTAAGGAAGAGACATGGGGCCTACAGATGAATAATGTACTAATATAAGTGGATAAAATAAAGTGAAGAAAATTGTAAATGACTGTGGACTTACTGAAAGTGTTAGTAGCAGCGGAACTAACAATTACCCTTGGAGAAACCTACCTACACCCAGGTATACAAAACAGCGACATCAACATACATGCATATATATATATATATATATATATATATATATATATATGTATATATATATATATATATATATATATATATATATATATATGCTAATAAGAACACGGGTACGTGTGTTCACTTATGCAAAGTAGACCACTTGGAAAAAGAAACTAACGAAGCAGAGCGCTTTCGTATATTACATCTTCAGTGCAACAAGTACATAGTGATAGGAATACATAGACATTATATACATGATACAAAGGGGACTAGGACAGTTTTGAATAAGCATACCGACCAATTACCCCCTAGAGAGCGGAAGGTCATTGTCAATTATCTTACGATGGTCGGGCGACATTAGGTCACAGTCGCCAAGGGGAGCTGAAGGTCATTGTCAATTATCTTACGATGGTCGGGCGACATCAGGTCACAGTCGCCAAAGAGAGCGAAAGGTCATTGTCAATTATCTTACGATGGTCACAGTCGCCAAGGGGTCACTGTTTCTACTACTTATATAGGGCGACATTAAGTCAATTTGTTGGATTACATTTTACATGATATTATCTTACTAATTTCTTGACAAATGAAATTATCAAGTTTGTACAAGCCTTTATGTAGGTTGGTATTTTGATTACTAGTGGTATGAATCAAACTGCACTCTATTAAATTTCTTGCTATTATGTTGTTGGTATAATAGATTGCCTGGGCATTACCCCAATCAACTGGATGATTATTTAATTCAATATGCTTGAATATACCACTAGAATTATTGCCATCCCTGACATTTTTCTTGTGTTGTTCAATTCTAATGTTTAAGGGTTTGGCAGTTTGACCTATGTAAAATTGATTACACATTTTGCAAGGAATTTTATAAATGCATCCTTTTTTGATTTCAATACTATTGTTGATAAGTTTATGTTTTACAGAAGTAGTTAATAGTTATTATAATAAGAAATTAAAAGAACTGCTTCATAAGAATAGAGACCTCTTACAGAAATTCACTTCAATTAGTCCCCCTTTGCCACATATGTATGGTCTCATTAAGACTCACAAATGTAACAACCCCGCTAGACCTATTGTTTCGTCAATTGGTTCCGCTTCTTACAAGCTTTCCAAATGGCTAGTTACTATCCTTAGCCCTTTAGTAGGTACAATCTCTTCTTCTCATGTTACAAACACTTCTGATTTAATAGACAAACTCCATAATATTAAACCTAATTATAAATTTACATTGGTTAGTTTTGATATAGTCAGTTTATTCACAAAAGTTTCCATAGATGATTTATTATTTTACCTTCAAGATGAACTTAATAAACATGTTCTTCCATTGCCATCATCTACATTGATTGAACTAATTAAATTATGTGTCAAAGATTGTAAGTTTCAATTTAATGGTAATTTCTATTCCCAAAAATTCGGCATGAGTATGGGAAACCCTTTATCCCCAGTTTTAAGTAATTTATACATGGAATTTTTTGAAACCAAAATATTACGCACAATCTTCCCCCCTAACATCCCTTGGCTTAGGTATATTGATGACATCTTATGTCTTTGGCCAGAAGATAAAAATGTCCATAATTTTTTAACTAAGTTGAATACCCTTGTTGATTCTATTAAATTTACTTTAGAAATTGAGAAAAATTGTACCTTACCTTTCTTAGATTGCACTATCCTACGTCATGACAATAGCCTTAGATTTAAAGTATATCGTAAACCAACCAATGTAAGTTCATATATTCATTATTATTCTTCTCATCCAAATAATATTAAACGTACAGTATTTGCCTCAATGTATTTAAGAGCTTTTCGTATTTGTAGTCCTGAATTTATTGATGAAGAAATCAGAAATGTTTTTAACATTGGGCTAGAATTAAAATACCCTAAGCAATTCCTTGATATTGCTTACAATTTTGCAAGGAAATCATTTTTAACTCCTCAACCTAAATCACCTTTCAATTATCATAATGTTTTAATTTTACCATTTCAAGAAAATTTGTTAAGTATCACAGAATTATTAAAAAGGTTTAACGTAAAGGTAGTTTTTAAACATGATAGTACAGTAAAACATAAACTTATCAACAATAGTATTGAAATCAAAAAAGGATGCATTTATAAAATTCCTTGCAAAATGTGTAATCAATTTTACATAGGTCAAACTGCCAAACCCTTAAACATTAGAATTGAACAACACAAGAAAAATGTCAGGGATGGCAATAAATCTAGTGGTATATTCAAGCATATTGAATTAAATAATCATCCAGTTGATTGGGGTAATGCCCAGGCAATCTATTATACCAACAACATAATAGCAAGAAATTTAATAGAGTGCAGTTTGATTCATACCACTAGTAATCAAAATACCAACCTACATAAAGGCTTGTACAAACTTGATAATTTCATTTGTCAAGAAATTAGTAAGATAATATCATGTAAAATGTAATCCAACAAATTGACTTAATGTCGCCCTATATAAGTAGTAGAAACAGTGACCCCTTGGCGACTGTGACCATCGTAAGATAATTGACAATGACCTTTCGCTCTCTTTGGCGACTGTGACCTGATGTCGCCCGACCATCGTAAGATAATTGACAATGACCTTCAGCTCCCCTTGGCGACTGTGACCTAATGTCGCCCGACCATCGTAAGATAATTGACAATGACCTTCCGCTCTCTAGGGGGTAATTGGTCGGTATGCTTATTCAAAACTGTCCTAGTCCCCTTTGTATCATGTATATAATGTCTATGTATTCCTATCACTATGTACTTGTTGCACTGAAGATGTAATATACGAAAGCGCTCTGCTTCGTTAGTTTCTTTTTCCAAGTGGTCTACTTTGCATATATATATATATATATATATATATATATATATATATATGTAAACACAGAGCTTATTTATATGTGTGTGTTAGTGTGTTTCAATTGTGAATGAAAGTTTATTCGAAGACCATCCCCATTGAAAGAACTTTCCAATTCATTAAGAACGATTTCATTCATCTGTGAGCGATCATTGGCCCTTAAAGTATTAAAGAATACTGATAGACACTATTATGATTACACTAATGCAACCAAACAGTGACAAAAATTATTTCGTTCTGGCCAACCTCACATTCTTTCATTGAGCTCAGAGCCTGTAGTACCTCTTGTGGGTCTCAAACTTTAATAGTACCTCTGTTGTCAAAAATCAGGACTATAGAAAAAAAAAAAGATACATGGATCAATAATGCACATATTACTGAGAAGGTAGATCTGTTTGATTATTAAAGCAAAATGATGCTTGTAGAAAAAGCTATGAAAAAATGATACTTTTCTATTCCTTTGTAAGAACAGAATGAAACTGGTCATTAGCATGTCTCGTACCACTTCAATGTTTATGTTTTCTTACCGTCTCTGGGCACAGGGGGTGCCCC
>NC_134793.1:30641193-30646193 GCF_046742065.1 Oratosquilla oratoria | reverse complement strand
TCTAGCAATCAGTAAACATTGGATAAATGGTGTGATGACCGGTTGGGGTGGTGCAACAGTAGAAATTACGGAGAGAGGATAGCGACGCCAAAGCAAGAAAAAAAGATGGAGAGAGGGAGACAGGGAGAGAGAGAGAGGGGGGGAGGGGAGGGGCGAAAGGACGGAAGGAAACGTATTGGCAAATGTCAGAAACGTCGTCTTGGTCCTTGGTTCAGTTTCTGTTTAGTTCGGTTTTCATTACGTGTCGGCCCACGGGTTTCGAACTAACAATGAGTTAAAATAACGAAAAAGCGTGAAGTTTGACAGCAGACCTTTCGGCCCATAAATGAATAAAATTTTCGCTAAGGTTTTCGTGATGGTGAATTTTGAAACTTGAACTGCATTACATTTAATTGCCTCGCCTGGAAGTTTATTTCTTTTACCGACGACGCTGTTGGCGAAATTGTCTACATGTACTGCTACGTTAAATCTACGGCCTGACAACTTGAGACCATTACTTCTCTTTCGGTTAGTATTTAGGGTGAAAATATTTTCAATTTTGGTGTTATCGACTCGTAGTCCTCCCTGAGTTTCCACATTTTCATAGAAAATAGATTCAAATGATTTAACGGCTTTTGTGTGATTTGTTTCTTATATTTGGTATGAGTTGTATGACACGCCACTCTACTCTTTCTAGTCTATCAATGTCTTTATCGAGATTTAGGGACCGTATGGAAACAGCATATTCTAAGTATGAGCGGACCAATGATCTCTTTAATTGACTGACAAAAGCTGAGTTTTTTAGGCTAACATGTTGTGTTGTCAATTCTAATTTCTTATTTGCTTTCTCTAAGGCACAAAACCAACATTTGCTCATTTCAAGGTCGCTAGTGATAATTACACAAAGATCCTTTTCAGTTTCCACATAAGTTAAGTTTTTCCTTGCAACTTGTAGATGTTCTTGATATTACTTTTATCTATGTGCATAAATTTACATTTGAGTTCAATTTCGTTGGTTGTTTTTGGAACCATTGCTTTAGTTTGTCTAAATATCCTTGAATTTATTTGAGTAATGTTTTTTTTTATTCCGCACAGCTTAGTACGAGTATCATTAGTATATATGGAGACAGTAGTTTTAAGTCATTGATATATACTATGAATAGAAGTGGTCCTAGAACGGAACTCTGAGGAACTTCACTCATAATATCTTTCCAGATAGAAGTTTTAACATTGAGAACAACTCTATGATTGTTTAGTCAATTTCTATTTCAGGTTAGCAAGTTGCCCCTTATTCCATGCAAAACGAGTTTAGTTAGTAGACAGTATCAAAGCTTTATCAAAGTTGAGATATATTACATTTACACTGTTCATTTTACCGGAGTTTGAGGTGACAGCTGTAAGACTAGAAAGTTGGTAATAGAGGAGCTGACATTTGTTAGGCAGTTATATTCTAAGTTAATGTGAGTAAAGGTGAAGCTGGATGGGATATATGGATTTTTGGGGGTACATATGAACCTTTTCTTTTTGGCTACCCCCCGTGTAGGGGGGAAAAGCCTTTGGTATATGTATGTACATATGAACCTAGTAGTGAGAAAAAAATAAAGAGAGAAGGGATATTTTTCATATCTAAATAAGTATTTAGTGAGATTTGGGAAGAATGTCAATGTAGTGATGTTGGGGGATCTCAATGCTACAAAAGGGGATGAGACAATAGATAGAGTAGTTGGGATATTAGGGATGCCAGGTAAAAATTCTAGTGGAGAGGTGACTTTGAAAATATGATTAGAAAGGGAACTGATGGTAACAAACGCAGTATCTAAGAAAATAGCGAAGCACGCATGAAAGGGTAGTGGATGGAAGGGTGGTTGATAGGGTATTCATGAAATATGTAGTGGTATCCAGAGGAAGAATGGGAAGATTTCTGGACGTTCATGTTTTCAGGGGATAAAGTGGAGGAGTCTTGGGTATTTTTTGTTTAAATTGAAACTCAGAGTGGAGGAAAAGTGGAAGTGGAAGAGAAAGGATGGAAGAGGAACTGAAAGTAAAAAAATTGAATGAGAAGGAAAAGGAGAAGAAAAACAAAACAAAACAAAACAAAAACAAAACAGAAGAATCCGAGAAAAGCGTGGGAGGTGGTGAGGGATAGAGGGTAGTTAGGAGTACAAACCGAATAAGAATGTAAAAAACGAAAGGCGTGCAAATATGGTAATTGGGAATAGAAGGAAGGGTAGTGAATGGTAGGATGAAGAGGTGGAAGCAGTAGTAGAAGAGAAGTGAGCGTATGTGGATTGTTTATGAGGTAAAACTAGAGAAGCATTTGAAAGATACAAGAAGAGAGGTAGAAACAAAACGTAAGGTGAAAGAGGCAAAAAGAAGAGCAATCTTTTAAAAATAATAAAAATATTTTTTAGAAAGAAGTGAAGGCAGTGAAGGGGGTCAGTCAGGTAGAGAGGATAAGGTAAAGGGTGTAGAATGATGGACAGGTGTTAATGGACAGGAAGGCGATAATGGGAAAATGGGTTGAGTATTTCAGATAATTGTTTAATGTAGATATTAGGGTTTGATTGTGGCAGTGGAAGGGTTTAAGAAAATTATAGTCATGGGAGAGGAACATGACAGGGCTGTATGAAAATGTGAGGTACAAGGAGCATTGAAATGATGAAAGCAGGTAAGGCAACTGGTTTGGATGGGAGTCATGGTGAATGGCAAATGGAGGAAGGTTTGTAGTGGATTGGTTAACGAGGATGTTTAAGGGTTTGAGGTAAAATAGAGAAACACAGAGATACAAGGAGAGAGCAGAAAGAAAACGTAAGGTGAAACAGGCAAAGAGGAGAGCAGATATAAAATGAGGTAGATTTTTTTTTTTTTAAGAATGAAAATATATTCTAGAAAGAAGTGAAGAGAGTGAGGGGGTCATTCGGATAGAGAGGAAAAAAGGGTGTGGATAGACACGTGTTAATGGAAGTGAAGGCGGTAAGGGAAAGGAGGATGGGTAGAGTATTTTAGAGAGTTGTTGAACGTAGAGGAGGCTGATTGATTATAACAGTGGAAAGATCTAGGAAAATGACTATGATGGGAAAGGAAAATGCCAGAGCTACATGAAAAGATGAGGTATAAAGAGCTGGTAACGCACTTGGTTTGGAGATGAGTCATGCTGAGTTTCAGACAAACGAAGGAACGGTTATAGTGGATTGGATAGTGAGGCTGTTAATGTGTACGTAAGGGAGGAGAGTTTGGATGTGAGTCATGCTGAGTTTCTGACAAACAAAGGAACGGTTGTAGTGGATTGGATAGTGAGGCTGTTAATGTGTACGTAAGGGAGGAGAATGTGCCGGCGGACTGAATGAGTGCTTGTATAGTTCCGCTTTACAAAGGAAAAGGAGACAAATATGAATGTAGTATTTTTAGCTTGTTGAGTATAGTTGGAATGGTATATTGGCACGTGTTGATTGAGAGGACTAGGAGAGGAACAGTGGGGGTACTTCGTGAAAAACAGTGTGGGTTCAGGAAAGGTAGAGGGTGTATGGATATATATATTCATATATATATATATATATATATATATATATATATATATAGGTAAGGCAGATTTGCAAGAAGTTTTTGGCAAAGGATAAGGATGTTTGAGAAGTATGGTGGTGGTTACGAGGATGGGTAGAGTGAGAAATGAGGAGGTGAGGAGGAGAGCGAGGGGTGGATAGGGAGCTGCTGGATAAAAAAAAAAAAAACATGGATGGTTTGGGCACATAGCAAGAGTGAGTGAGGAAAAAATAGACTGTGGCGGGTTTAGGACACGGAGACAAGAGACTAGCGAGTCCTTTATCGGGTAACTAGAACTCCCTTACATGCGGCTCGAGGACTGTATTTATATCGCAGGTAGGTGAGGCACCCGCAGTGTACAATCGTGTTGGGTCGGGTCAGGTCAGACAGCGGCGACCCCCAGGAGAGGATGCTGGGGGATGAATAGGCTAAGTTGTGCCGTTCACGTGGCGTGCAGTGAGGTGAAGTTGGAATCTGTGCAAGGCAAAAGAATGTGAAAGGCATATGTGGATGGAATGAACCTGAGAGGACGACCGAGAATGAGATGGATGAATGAGGTGAAGGGAACCTTGAGGAAAAGGGAAATGTCTGTTGACTTAGGAAGAGAAAAGGCAAGAGATTGGTGTGAATGAAGAATGGTTGTCAATGGAAGGTAAGTTGAGGCGGCCCGAAAGGATTTCTCCTCGTCTTATATATTTTTCATAACGGGACGAGAAGGGAGAGTCACAAATTAATGGAGCGTTAGGGTTCTACTGTGGGTGTGATGTGTCTTGATGCATTGCTTCTGACCCAGGGCAGTAAGCGGGAGAATGGGATGACCCAGTCTCCACGAGGTGCATGATTTGGCTGACCCGTTCTCCACGAGGAGCAAAGATAAAGCGGAAAGAAATGTGTGACGGGTAGAGGTAGGCTGGTTTGGGATGGGCGCATACTTTGGCTCTCTACTTCCTTCATAAAATGGGAGAAGAAGCCTTTGGTTCAGGAGTTCGGGGTTTCCTGGAGATGTCACAGTTCAGTCTGTTCATGCACATGACAAGGGCACTGAGGCACAGTTCAGTCTGTTCATGCACATGACAAGGGCACTGAGGCACAGTTCAGTCTGTTCATGCACATGACAAGGGCACTGAGGCACAGTTCAGTCTGTTCATGCACATGACAAGGGCACTGAGGCACAGTTCAGTCTGTTCATGCACATGACAAGGACACTGAGGCACAGTTCAGTCTGTTCATGCTCATGACAAGGGCACTGAGGCACAGTTCAGTCTGTTCATGCACATGACAAGGGCACTGAGGCACAGTTCAGTCTGTTCATGCACATGACAAGGGCACTGAGGCACAGTTCAGTCTGTTCATGCACATGACAAGGGCACTGAGGCACAGTTCAGTCTGTTCATGCACATGACAAGGGCACTGAGGCACAGTTCAGTCTGTTCATGCCCATGACAAGGGCACTGAGGCACAGTTCAGTCTGTTCATGCACA
>NC_134793.1:30608693-30636193 GCF_046742065.1 Oratosquilla oratoria | reverse complement strand
ACTTATCAACAAAGGGCAGAGATCGGCGAAAAGAAAGAGAAACATGGATGAAACAGAGGAAACTATTCGGGAAGGTAAAGATGATAATGAGGCCGAGCAAAGACTATTTTTAGGGAGGCAGCGAATATCTTTGAGACATAGAAATGGAGAACTTATCAAATGCAGACACAGAATGGTAGAAGAATTTTACCAAGATTTTTATCCATCAAATACCATAGTTTAGACAATAAATTCATCTGTAATCGTTAGTAGTGTACCAGAAATTATACCTTTTCTTGCCCCTTCCCCTTGTGGGGCGAGCAGAGTGGTTCCTAAATAGGACTGCTCAGCCACGTAGGCTACTGCTGATGTGTGTCACTCTCCATCCTTCATAGGGCGAACACGTGTATTACAATATTTGCAGCGTGGATTGTGACTATTTTCTTCCAGATATCACTATCTCCCACCCCCGTCACGCACAATCACCGGCGGAATTATGGTTGTCATTTTGAGGAGAAGAAGTTGCTCTTAGTGGGAGATATGGTGACTAAATATACTGCTAGACTCAGTCGCTGTCTCACTCTTGGCAGCGCCCACTTGGGACCAGGCCACGAGGACCAACACTTGGAAGAGTTGGCGTAGCAGTTGGTTCTCGTTTTCCAGGGTTCCAGTCCCCCAAGGCCCCTTCGAGATCTTGGTGTCCCCTTTTTAATAGGGAAAGGAGGCGGAGAGTTCCAGGACCTCGGAATAAGATTCTTGGTAGGTACTGGATACTTAAGAAAGATAACTTTCTCTTTTGGAAGAGGAAAAAAAGATAAAGAGAGAAGAAGAAAGAGAAAGAAAAAGAAGAAAAAGGAAGAGGAAAGAAGAAGAAGGAATGAAAAGAAAGAAGAAATAAAAAAGAAAAGAAAGAAAAAGATGAAATGGAAAGAAAAAAAGGGAAATGAAAGAAGAACAATAAAAGAAGGAAGGAGGAAAAAGAACAAAGAAAATGAAAAAGAAGATACAGAAAGAAAAAAGAAGAAAGGAGAAGCAAGAGAAAGGAAGAAAGAAGCATAAAGAAGAAGACAGAAGAAGACAGAAGAAGAATGAAGAAGAAAGAAAAAGAAAGGAGAAGGAAAAAGGAGAAGAAAGATGAGAGAAGAAGAAAGGAGAAGAAAAAAGAAGGAAGAAGAAGAAGAAAGAAGAGAAGAGAGAAAGAGAAAAAAAAAAGAAAAAGAAAAAAGAAGGAAGAGGGAAGAGGAAAGAAGTAAAAAGAAGAAAAAAGAAGAAAGAAGAAGAAGGAGAAGAAGAATAAGGAGGAAAAGAAGAAAGAAGAAAAAAGAAAAATGGAGAAAAAGAAGAAAAAAGAGAGAAGAAGAGAGAAGATGAGAGAAGAAGAAGAAGAAAAAAAAGTAGAAAAAGAAGAAAAATAAGAAGAAAAGGAAAGAAGAAGAAGACGAGGAAGAAGTATAAGAAAGAAGGAAGAAAAATAAGGAGAAAGAAGAAGAAGAAGAAGAAGAAGTAGAAGAAGAAGAAGAAGACAAAAGAAATAGAAGAAGGAAAAAACAAGAAAAAATAAGGAGGAAGAAGAAGAGGAGGAATGGAATACTAGGAGCAGAAGAAGGAAGAGAAAGAGGAAGAGGAGGAGGAGTGGAAGAAGAGGATCAGGAGAAGGAAGAGAAGGAGGAAGAGGAGGTGGAGAAAAAGGCGAAGTGCTCAAGCCGAAGACTTCCAAGGAAGTAGAAGTCGTGGATCCCAGAAGGGCACAGAGGCAAAAAGAGCCTTTTTTTTTCTCTCTTTTCTTTTGTGTGTGTGTGTGTGTGTGTGTGCGCGCGCGCGCGTGTTCGTGTGTGTGTGTGTGTGTGTGCGTGTTCGTGTGTGTGTACGTGCGTGTGTTTACTACCTAGTTGTATTTACCTGGTTGTATCTTACGGGGAAGGGAGCTACGCTCGAGATGTCCCGTCTGTGTATCTCGCCATGTCTAATTTGCTCTTAAATTCTTGTATTGTTTTAGCACACACTATTATTTCGTCTAGTGCGTTCCATACGTCCACCATTCTCTGGGGAGAGCTGTTCTTTTTCAGGTCTCTTCTATAACTGTCCTTTCTGAGCTTCCTTCCATGTCCTCTTGTGTGTGTGTGTTCACCATTCACCATGACCTTGGATCACGTGTTAGATTCGTGATCGACAGTTATTAACCTCTCGAATGAGAGCTCAGAGCTCGTATGACCGATCTATGGGTAATACTGTGACCTTACACGCACACCTCTCCCCCCAACTCCCCGCCCACGAGAGTTGGAGTAACACCCCGAAGCGCAGCCCTGGGCGGGAGCCGAACCCGGACCGTCGTAGTGGCAGGCGAGAACTCTAACCACAGCGCCACGAGGTGTATGTGTATGTGTGTGCGGAGGGGGTTGGAGGTCAGTGATCTGGGCTCTGAAATCTAGAATATGAAGAATTCTAGATGGACCTCGACCGCATTTGTTAGGAAGCCTAACGGTAAAAGGTATGATGACAACATGTTCAGTCGCCCAAGTATTAATGTTTAAGTCCCTAACGGAATCGAGAGAAAACTGTGAAGTTTGAATTATTTGTGAAAATTACAATTGTGAAACTAAAAACTGCATATTCTAGCAAGCTACTCTTACAAACTGATTCACATTGGTAAGACAAAGTTAATTTATAAAGTAAGATCTGCCGCTTCGACTAATGTAGGACTCTTCCTTTGTGCAGAACCGTGTAACGCGATTTGATGAGAGTATATTTGCATATTGCAGAACACAAACATAAACACCCATGTCCACTTCAATTCACAACCGAAAAGCACACACCTACGAAAAATTGAAGAGGAAGAATGACGAAACCAAAGACAGCTGTTTCTTTCCCATATACTACAATTAGGTAAATAAACACACAAACACAAACAGACATACAAACACATACATACACACATACCAACACACACACACACACGGACGCACACACACACACACACACGGACGCACACACACACACACACACACACACACACACACACACACACACACACACACACACACACACACACACACACACACACACACACACACACACACACACACACACACGAGGAGGACTGTAGGCTTTTGGAAAAAGGATTCCATGACAAAACCTCAGTGGACAAAAACCTACCGGACAAAACAGCAGCGGATAAAAACACAGCATCCTATCGCAGAGGGGGATAAAACCACAGTCTCACAACAATGAAAGAAATAATAATAGTAATAATAATACTAATACTAATGATAATAGTAATAATAATAATGATAATAATAATAATAATAATAATAATAATGATGATGATAACAATAATAACAAAAACAAGAACAACAACTACAGCAACAACAACAATAATAGTAATAGTAATAGTAATAACAACAGCAGCAACAACAACAATAATAATAACAGCAGCAACAACAACAACAATAGTAATAAAAATAATAGTAATAATAATAATAAAAATAATGATAATAGTAATAATTGTAATAATAGTAATAATGATATTGAAAATTGAAGCCTTATTAGTAAAATTAACCAAATTAAATAAAATTCAGTCTCATGAATAAAATGCATAAAAAACCAAGCACATGCAGAAAGAAACAGTCACACACAAACTTTATCAATTTCATCATTCTATTTTCTCCATATCTATAAATTACGCTTTTATTTCTCCTCCTCCGTGCCTCCGTTCCCCTATCCCTTTCCTCTCTATCCCCCTCTCCCATCTCCTATCCCCTTCCCAGCCCCGTCCCGACGAGTACTGAGAGCTTGTGCAAGTCCTAATGGTCAAACACTACGGAACGAGCCAAGAAAAACTCATGATTTTGTTTCTTTTGAATAATCTTAACTCCCATGTCTTCCTTCTTCTTCTCTTCTTAACTCGTTTTTCCCCCATTCACTCCTTCTTCTTCTCCCCTCTCCTTCACTCCTCATAATCCTTTTTTTTTTTGTCACTAATACGTTTTGTTCTTTCGTGCAATGTTTTCTTCCTTAGCCTTTCCTCTTTTCCAACTTTGTTTCTTTCTTTTTATTCCCACTCGGTAAGTGCAAAATACTTTCCTGGCTTTCTAATCCCACAACGGTGGATATCAGAGACACGGTAGATCATTGTCCTATGTATATGTTAGCATCTAATCAGTGGAGTCGAACTGGTCATACTGACTTCAGACTTCATTCACAACCACAGTCATTAAAAAAAAAAAACAAAAAACAAAAAAAAAAAAACGCGCACTTAACACCATGACCCGATGGCTCAGTTGGTAGAGTTCCTGGCCGCCGCTTCGGTGGTCCGGGTTCGAATCCCGCCCAGGGTTGAAATAATTTCAGTATTGCTGAGCTGCGAGTCGTTACTCCAACTCTCGTGGGCGGAGAGTTGGGTTTGTGTGTGCGTGCAAAGGTCACAGGATTATCCATAGATCGGTCAATATGAGCTCTGAGCTCTCTTCCGGGGGGGAAATAGCTGTCGACCACAAGTCCAAGCAGGATTAAGCCAATGAACCGCAACAATAACTGGAACATCTACATTAGGATGTATTTCTCCTTTTCCTTATCTTCTTCCTTCTCCTACTCCTTTTCTTCCACCTTCATTCTTTCCCCACTCCCCTCCATTACCTCTTCTCCTCCCCATTTCTCCTACGAGTTCAGCTTTCCTTTCTGTCTCGACTGCAGACAGCCTCCCTTCAGCAGAACTACCTCTGCTTGCATTGAAAATAGCACACATCAACCAGTTGCCCGGGAAAAATATCTGTTCTGGTCCGCAGTCTCTTGTAGGTTCACATGTACTGATTGTCCAAAATCACTTAGAAACTGCCAGAACATCCTAGACCTAGTCTGGACTATACGGTAAGGTTTGGGTTTCAGCCCTATAGAATGTATATTAATCAACCAGAATTAGTACAAAGGAGAATGACAAAAAATATATGCTGGCTTAAAAAATTACCAAACTTACACTCGCTGGGAGGACGAAGAGAGAGAGGTGATCTAATAGATGTATTCAAGTGTGGCAAGGGATTTAACAAGGGGGATGCAGGCAAGGTCATCATATTAAGACAGCAGTGCAGGACTCGTAATGATGGATTTAGATTGTACAAATTTAGGTTTAAGAAGGAAAGAGGTAAGATCTGATTTACCAATAGAGTGGTTAACGAATGGATTAGTCTTAGCAAACATGTAGTGAACGTTGAAACAATCGGTTGATTTAGACACATGGTAAAGGACATGGAACTGCCTAGTGTAGACCTTATGGTCTTCTGCAGTTTCTTTCATTCTTATGTTCTTATGCACACACACACACACACACACACACACACACACACACACACATATATTGTTACATATATTCCCATATATGTAAGGTTGGAATAGAATTATTACTTTGGATAACGGCGTCACTTGCGATTACGTGGGTGTCCGATTACAGAGAACGAGTACGGAGGACGCATGGGAAAGAGGCCCATACAATGAAGTGTTTGTTCTTCGTTTTGCGTAACACTCAGCCTAGAGCGGCGCAGAACGTTTCATTTAACTTGAACAATCAGGTTCAATCTCCATAGACGCAATTCCTATGGGCCAATCAGAGGATATTTTTAGAAAGAACCAGGGGGTCTTGGGCGTTCAGAGAGAGGAGTCTAACATACGAAGTGCCATGTAAGTCCTCTGTACTCCCCCTGTATTATTCGTAAGATAATTAACTCAGCTAGAATTTCATTTAGATGTTCTATGAAGTCTACGGCAGGGACGCGGGACGCCTAGACAGTGTTTTCGTTGGTAACTAAATTAATTAACCAATTAATTTCTCTTTCACCCCCGTTAAAAGTTTTACGAGCGGGAATCTTCTGTTTAGAAACTTATTTACTCAATTGTATGACCATTGATTATTAATCCCTCATGTAATCCTATTAACTTTAATGAATAGTGTTAAACTTTCCAACTGTGTTTTTTTTTCACTTTTTTCACTATACCAAAAAAGTGAATGGCGGCCTTGAAATTTCTTTAAGTTACCCAAAGACATGAGATCTGGAGAACTCATTCACCCATTCACTCTTACTATGTGTTACGAGTCAGAAAGCCTTGTAATTTTTATTTGAGTTATCCCAAAGACATGGGGTCTTGGGAACTCATTTCATTCACTCTAAATGTGTTACAAGTCAGATGTGTGAGCGAGATTCGTAACAATATGTATATATATAGATAGATATACATATATATATATATATATATATATATATATATATATAATACGCGAATAAATCACAAAAACACGTGATTCACAAAATGTGTAATAAAACCACTTGGAAATGTCTTAAAGAGACGAAAACGTTCGGTCACCTGTCATTTTATTTTCAAAGTGGTTTTATTACATATATATATATATATATATATATATATATATATATATATATATATATATATATACATACACATACATGTGTGCATATAAATATGTATTCTGTTAAATCGTGTCGAAAGGATTACTCCCTCCGCACTCCTCTATACCGTCTTATTCCCGTCGCCATCTTCACTCTCCGCCACTCTCCACTCTCCTGAATGATCCAAATCTGGTTTCCCCATGACTGGTTAGTTTGCGCGCCAACAGGCTGTAGTGTTTTTCGTAGCCCGTGTGACTAACTCCCTTGCCTGGAGCTGCCTCAGTCATCACAATCCCCCCAAGAAATCAATGGTTGGTTGTGTACTTTTAGCAAACGTTTGTTGAAGGTGTGTGAAAAGTATGTTTGTTTCATAACTGGAGTATTGGGAATTTATCAGCGTAAAATCGAATACAGTAACAAAATATATTCATTTTGATTAATTTTTTTTTCTTTTGTTATGCGATGCTAAGTAAACTTTAAACAAAATTTTGACAAACTTTGAAAGAAAAAGTACTATGAATTAAATGCCTAAAGATGTATAGACAGCGTTCTTTATGTATGATCTATGTGAATATATATTTTAAATATCCTAAAGAAAAACTCTGTTTCATCGCATACTTGAAAGTATGCATGTCATATGACAACCGTTTGTATAACATTTGCTTTCTGGGGGGGGGGATCAATCGTTCTAGCTCTATCTGTCGTGTTAGAATATGAGCACGCCTTTATCTTTGCGTCTATCATCACTCAATTCATCTACCGCCACTTCAATCTCTATTTTCGCGTCCACTCCCGTAATCACCATTTCAATTTCCATCTCCACCTTCACCTCTACTTCCGCGGTCGCTTTAAACTCTACTTAAACTTCCATCTCCAATTCCACGTCAATCTCCACTTCCTCTTCCAAATCCGACCACTACTAGGTCCATCTCTATCATCCTCCACTTCCGGGTCACTTCCAGACTCACCTCAAACTCCATCTCCACTATCACCGCAGCCATCACTTACATTTAGAGATTTTTGCCATTTTCTCCTCTAACTCCACCATGGAAGGGAGTGGATGGGGGAGGTGGGAGGGAGTACTGTATGTGTGAAAGATATTTCGACGCAGACCGAAGGGATTTCTCCCCGTCTTCTCTATTTTTCTCATGAGGAAACTGGGAGGGGTGGGGGTCGCCGATTTAATGAAGCGGCCTTGCTGTGAATGTGCTGTGTCTTGATACACAGCTTCTGACCCAGGGCAGTGGGCGAGATGCAGGGATGACCCGTCATCCAGGAAGACCGAAGAAAAGAGGGAGGGAGGGGGGATTGAATGGGAGTGGAGTATGTGGAGATGGAGTGGGTGGGAGTGGATTTCATGCCTTTGTTTTTGGCTGCCTCCATTGTAAGGGTGACAAAGCCGTTGCCATAAGTATGTACACACACACACACACACACACACACACACACACACACACACACACACACACACACACATATATATATATATATATATATATAAATATATATACATTATATATATATATATATATACACTATATATATATATATATATATATACATATATATATGTATATATATATACACATATATATATATGCAAAAATACGTGCAGACATGAAATGTATTGTGCTTCAATCGTCGCTAGCGGAAGCTGTGGCGAAGGAAGCCAGAGGATTTGTTCACTGGTCCGGACATAATCCCCCTCAGCTCATCATTTCCTGACGGCTCTCCAGCCGACGTATGGGAGGTAACTCGGCTCAAGACAGCCTTGCCTGAGCTGCCGCTTGTGTCCCGGGCCTTCATGCCCAGAAACGCCCGGAAAAAGGGACCTGACTTGTGTTAAACACAAGTTTACCAGTCATTTGTTGATAGATAACGATTTCCTCTCGGGAACCAATTTATCAGCTCTTCGGTTAAACAAAAAAGTATATACTCGTAGAGATAGAAGGAGCGAAACAGAGGAATAAAAGAAGACGAAGAGAAAGCGGAGGAGAAACAATAGGATGTAAGAAAAAGAATATACAGTATATATAAATACATTTGTATATATGCGAAGATCTGGAGTCTGGGATCCATGTTGTAAGGGGAGAAGCGTAAACACCAGACTCAAAGTGGGAAGTTTAATACCCACTTTGAGTCTGGTGTTTACGCTTTTCCCCTTACAGTTTGTGTGTATATATATATATATATATATATATATATATATATATATATATATATATATATATATATATATATATATATATTATATATATATATATATATATATATATATATATATATATATATATATATATATATATATATATATATATATATACATATATATAAACGGCCTACCCAACGCCACTGCAAACCGTATCGCGGTCAACCATGGCCACGGCCCTCGACGCTAGACATCCCCATTTTCAGTACTCACTGAGCCATCTGGGACAACCTGAACATGTCTCCATCGGTGATGGCTCTTGGCCATTCCCTCGCGTACGGAATGCCCTCTGAAACCAAGACATCTTTAAGAAGGGAGTATTATACCAACCACGTAGTATGATTGACCACGTGGCATCAGAAAAGACGCGCTGCGACCTGACGTACACACCTGCCTTCACTGCTTGACCCCTGCTGCTTAACCCCTGGGTGACCCAAGGCTGGTCTAATTTTGTAATTGTGTACCACGAGAGGTTGTTTGCGGGACTGTATACATACGGTTTCTCGCCACTTGTAAAATCAGTTTGGTTTTAACCGTACAAATAAATGACGAACTTATTGAAAAAAAATTCATTTTGCCGTAGACCCCCCCCCCCCCACTCCAACATCAATATTAATATCAATGGTAATATTGATATCAATATTAATACTGATATCAATGTTTCGTCCCTCCTGGCTTCTTTGTTTTCTTTTTCGTTTTCTTCATTTCAGTATTCAGTTTTGTCTTCGTTTTATATTCTTTTAATTATTCCTATTCTACTTTTTACTTCTACTTCTTTATCTATGTTCTCTTCCTCCTCATCACCATGGTATTAATTTCATTACAATCTCATCACACTATCACATTTCTCCCTTCTCTTTTTCCATCTTCTCCTTTTCTTATTCTTTCTAGAAGTGTTCAAGTGGATCAAAGGCTATAACAAGGGTGAAGCAAACAAGGTCATCATAATAAAACAACAGGGCAGGACTCGCAGTAATGGGTATAAACTGGACAAATTTAGATTTAAGAAGGAAATAGGCAAGAGTTGGTTTACTAATAGGGTTGTCGATGAATGGAATAAACTTAGTAACCATGTAGTAAACGCTGAAACTATCAGTTGTTTTAAAAAACGATTAGACAACTTAATGGATGGGGATGGCAGGTGGTGATGGATACGGAGCTGCCTAGTGTAGGCCGTATGGTCTCTTGCAGTTTCCTTTATTCTTATGTTCTTATGTTCTCACGTTCATCATCATCATTCCCTTCCTCGTCATCCTTCTACGCTCCCATTTCCTGCTTGACCTCATCTGTCTCTTGTGAAATTTTTTGTCAAGACTGAATTAGCGGTATTTTTTTTCCCAACTTTGTCGAGTTTACATTTCTCTCTTGCTACGCGAGGTTTTCTCTTGCTTATCAAAAAGGAATTGGTCACTGGTCCTCATTTCCAACATAAATCTCCTTCCCAGGTCCAAACTACTCTCCTACCTCTCCTATTTCCATCCTCGACTCTGACCAAAGAGGGAAAGGTCATCTTTAGGGGCGTTTTGTCGAGAGTACTTCGTTTCGTTGCACTGTGAAATATCATCCTGTATGTAGCCTGCAACATGTTTTTTTTTTGTTTCTTTTTCTCTCTCTCCAACAATAGAGATCCCCCTCTCTCTGTTTTTCCTCTCTGTATCTCTGTGTCTCTCTTTCTCTTTTTGTCTCTCCTTCTCCCTCCTCTTCATGATTTTTTCCAGTCCCAGCTACTTGTTCCTATTCCTGTTGCTCCTCCGTTTTCTTTTCTTCGTTTTCTTCATTTTCATTCATTGTCACTTGCTGTTACTATCATCATCTCTGTTTCTGTGGACATTACAATATCCCTTCATACTACCACCAACTCTTCAACCGCAGTGACTACCACCACCTCAAACACAACCACATTTGTCACTCTACAAATACAACAAACATCTGGTCATTCATTACGACCTTTCATCATTACAAACTCTCGGGTCACACTTGTCAACTCGGCACCACCGTCACAACTAAAGCCACCACCACCGCCACAACCACTATCACCGCCTTCACCATTTCAACTATAGTCGTCTTTTTCATCCTCCCCCCCTCCCCGACTCCAGCGAACACTATATCCACCACTATCACAATACTAACACCATCTCCATCCCTACGGTCATCACCATCGTAGCCTATCTGTGTTTTCCTCCTTTCTCCTTCATTTCTCTTCGCTTCCTTTTATCCCAGATTTTATTTTATCTTATTTATCTATTTTTCTATTGTTCTTACTCATGCTTTATTTACTCATTTGTTTTTGTTTTTTATCTATTTCTTTACTTATTTATTATCTATTCTATCATCTATTCATTTGTATGTTTACTTATTCATTATTCTAAGGAATGAATGAATGAAAAAATGAATTTTTTGCTTTTCGCGTTGTTTCATATTTTACTTTCTCATTTATTTGTTCATCTATTTTTTTTTTTTTTTTTTTTACTTATTTATCATCTTTTCATTTATCTATTTACTTATTCATTATTCTGAAGGATGAAGAAATGAGGGAATGAATGAATGAATGAATGAATGAATTCTTTACTTTTCGCGTTCTTTGACGCCCATTTTCTGGTGATCACGCCATCTGTTCGTGTCCTTCAATTTCACCAGTCCGGTGACAATCCGAAATATTTTTGTTCTTGCCAATTCTATAAGATTTTTAATCAGCCGAGGGTGCAAACTCGAAACGAAATGAAGTCTTGATCGATCAGATCCCAACTTGTTTCGGATCTATCTCATGGCACAACGAACAAAATCGCCACTGAGTAATTTTTTTTTTATTGCTGGTGGGGGAGGGCTCATAACGTATTAACTATTATTGTAGTGTGGTTGCCAACAGGCTATTTTATCCAACCATGATATTCTCCTTAGGCTAAGGCCCCAATACTATTGACTACATTTTAGGTACTTTAGAGTTGTAGCGATCACCGAAGAGAAAGAAGTTTTGGTGAGTTCGTCTCCTTCATTGTAAGATGCGAATGAACTGACTATACATGCGGCCAGGAACAAACACACACACACACACACACACACACACACACACACACACACACACACACACACACACACACACACACACACACACACACACACACACACACACACACACACACACACACATATATATATATATATATATATATATACCGCGTGGGTAGTCACCCGTGGTGCGTAATTACATAACTGCACTGGATTAGGTTAGGTCGGATCAAACAGGGTCACACTGTCATAAGCGCGTCAGGTCTAGCCATGTGGGCAACAACGCGCTTTCCACACCACGTGGTTGTCATGGTTGTACAAAGTTATCTCTACTGGCTAGAGTCGCGTATAATCTTTCATGATTGAAAACTCGACTCAGAAAAAAGATGATATTGAGTAGTTTTAAATTCTACCCCTCAGTTCTACTACCCACCTTGCGGTGCGGCCACCACCCAGCACTTCTAAGCTACCAGAAGAGGCTGGATGACCGCATTGTGAACAGCTGCCCAGGATGTAACACTTCACCCCATACCATACAACACATAATGGAAGACTGCATTATACACAATCATGCACGCAAACAACACAACATACACTCTATAAAGGATTTGTGGGAAAACCCAGTTTCGGCTGTGGCATTCCTTGGGGAGACGGGACTGCTCGGACAGACAGTCTAGGGAACGACAACAACAACTACCCACCCTAAACCTCTTTCTTTTACTACCCCCTCTTCTGATCGGTGTTGTCCACAAGGATAGAAAGGTGGGTTATCACAGGCGAAATATTAATGCCTAATGGCGCCTTGCCACCCTCTGATCATCTGATTAACTCCTCGCGTTCATTCGTTGGGATCATCTGATTGACTTGCCTGCTATTAACAGATAGATATCCTCTTATCTATTTTTCATGCCACCCACCCACCTGTTGCAATCCTTCATCCACCTATAGGGGCTACATGTCGGAATCTCAGCCACCTGTCGGAATTTCTGGTTTACGTTTTCAAAGTTACCCACCAATTGACAGACATCCTTGATCCATTTTTCCTTTTCCTTCCTTCTGTTTCTCTTGCTCTTCTTCGTTTGCTCATATTCCCATCGTTCTTATACATCTTTTCTTGTATGAATTAATTTCTCTCTTTTTTTCTTATCTTCAACTCTTGTCAGCCAGACTTTTCTCTGTCGCTCTCTTCTTCCTTCAGTGTCGCCGACCCGTTTTTCGTCTTCGTGAAACATCTTCAACTTGTTTGCTACCGAGGGTCGGGGTGGTGAGGGGAGCAAAGAAAACGGGTAACTGAGTAAGGAGGCTTGGCTGGAGACAGAAGAAGAAGAAGAAGAAGAAGAAGAAGAAGAAGAAGAAGAAAAAGAAATGAAGAAATAAAGAAGAAGTAGAAGAAGAAATGAAAGAAGAAGATGAAGAAGAAGAAGAAAAAAGTAATGAAGAAGAAGAAGAAGAAGAAATGGAAGAAGAAGAAGATGAAGAAGAAGAAAGAAGAAGAAAAAAGAAATGAAGAAGAAGAAGAAGAAGTAGAAGAAGAAAAAGAAATGGAAGAAGAAGAAGAAGAAGATTAAGAAATGGAAGAAGAAGAAAAGAAAAGAGAAAAAGAAGAAGAAAGAAGAAGAAGAAGAAGAAGAGAGAGAGAGAGAAAGAGAAGGACACTACCAGCTGGTTTTGGAAAAAGGGGGATTAATCGAGGAAGCCTCTAACTCGGTAGCTTTCAACCTGGAGTGCCTCGGCCCTTTTAGACGTGGCACAGTCCCCAAATTGGGGTCCCATACCGAAATCTAGTTAGATGCAAAACGATCCTATTCACTATTCAAATGATCTCAAGGGGACCTAAAAACAGTACGCTAGGTATGGGATACGTGAGGAAACGGGGTGAGAAGCGCTATTCCAACTCTCACGTCTCCTGAGGGATGGTATGGAGGATGGAAGAGATTGGCGGGACTCAAGAGGAAGGGAAAAATGGCGTCACGCAAAGGGTTCGATCCCCGAGATACCGACTTTTTTTTTTTTTTTTTGACTGACTGACTGACTGACTGACTGACTGACTGACAAGCACCCGGACCTGGCTTCGCCAGGTGTGCTTGACCTACGGCGTTTCGCGCCCTGCCCTACGGGCAGTTTTAATGTACCAAAATGGGAAAATAAAAGAGTAACAATAAATTCCATAATTTTATTTAGACCTACTACGATTTTGTACATGAAAAATACATTAAACACATAAGTGGAAATTCAAATCTTCCTTCTCTTTCTAACGATGTCCCTCAGTGAAAGGTCTTTAGAATAATCCACTGTGTAAATTTCTTCGGGCATAATCATGGCTACGGCTTCTTCTTCTGTCTTACTGAAAATTTATCTTGGAATGCACACGATGGATTGATCAGGTTCTTCCCCTATTTGCGAAGTAGTCTTCAAAATCTCCAAAAGGAGTCGTCAAAGTCTACTGACGTTGTCGTCAAATTCTCCCCTCGTCTCTCTCTCTGTTTCTCTTTCTCGTTAGGTCAATCATAAAGGCAATAAAATTTCGGAAGGTGGTCATAAAAACGCCAGGAAATTTTCAAAACTGAAAAACTTTATTTTTTTATGTATATAGATTCTCGTGGCAATATTTCGTAAATATTCTCTTAGCAATATTTCGTAAAGATTCTCTTGGTAATATTTCGTAAAGATTCTCTTGTTAACATTTGGTAAAGATTCTCTTGGCAATATTTCGTAAATATTTTCTCATTAATATTTCGTAAATATTCTTTTGTCAGAATTCCGTAAAGATTCTCTTTTTCTTGTTAGCACCACTTTCTTTTTCCATGGTAATATTAGTGTTTCCGGTGATGACTCATTTCCGGGTTGGGCCTTGCGTAGGAGGTTGGGAGGTTTAGAGAAAAACATTTTTTTATGTTAGTGGAGTGGAGATTCTCTTGGCAATATTTCGTAAAGATTCTCTTAGCAATATTTCGTAAAGATTCTCTTGGTAATATTTCGTAAAGATTCTGTTAACATTTGGTAAAGATTCTCTTGGCAATATTTCGTAAATATTTTCTCATTAATATTTCGTAAAGATTCTTTTGTCAGAATTCCGTAAAGATTCTCTTTTTCTTGTTAGCACCACTTTCTTTTTCCATGGTAATATTATTAACGTATTAGATTAACACACGGAGAGCAGCTTAAAGACACGTCTACCCTCTATGAATGCTTACAGGCGTCTGAGTCAGATGTGTCCCCGGGAGTTAGTGTTTCCGGTGATGACTCATTTCCGGAGTAGGAGGTTGGAAGGTTTAGAGAGAAATATTTTTTTATGTATATAGATTCTGGCCTACGACAGATGATCGTAGGCTGCGTTTACACCAAGCGAATCGATTCAATTCCTGAAGAATAAAGACGATTCATGCATCGTGTTGTTGATTCGCCACACTAGCTTCCATGTAACCGTTTATCACACCAGGCGAATCGGCATGATTTGAACTGACTCGATTCGCACGGTGTAATAAACGGTTACATTGGAACTAGTGTGGTGAATCAACACGATTCATGAATCATGCTGATTCTTCATGAATTGAATCAACACGATTCATGAATCGTACTGATTCTTCATGAATTGAATCGGTTCGCTTGGTGTAAACGCAGCCTTATTCCGTTGCATGTCGTTCCTTTAATGGCGACAATGGAATCTCTATCCCCCCCTCGGATCACCGCTCTTCCCCACTTGATCCACCATTTCTCTCTGCGTCTTCTCCCACCGCCAGCCTTCCTACTTTGATCCTATGTCTACCAATTTTCACTTTATACGTCGCCCGGTAGGGGTTTCACCGTGCTCATAATGAGTACCAGCCACCCTGCAGGGCGATAATAATAATAATTACTGCAGACTCGAGTCACGTTCCCCTCAGATTTGTTATGACCGCCATATTTGAGTTTACCGATCTCGTGCGGATTACCACAACTGGCTGGCAATTGGAAACCCAGATCAGTGTGGTTTTTGTATGGATTTCCAGCACATAAGTGGGATATATTATCTCCATAACATACAACAGCGTTTAATCCTTCTTTTGTTTTCTTTAGGACTATAGGGCGCATTGCATTGTGGTCCCAGTTTATGCGGCAGCGTCGTCCAGGGCTTACAGTTCTTGGTCGTAGAAGCGAAAGGATTCGTCTCTTCTCTCAAGGCAAAAGGTCGTAGGCTTCAACAACGACGACAATAATAATGACAGAAGCAACATTTGCACCATGAACACTCTCATTCTTGGTCTAGTGTCATTTCTCGTACCACACCCCACCTCCATTTTAAGCTTTACATTTTTTTTTCTAAGTTTTCTTCCTCTTTCTCTATTGTTCTCCTTTTCTGTTTTCTTCCTCCCCTCTTCCTCCTCCTCCCCATACTTCTGTTTCTCCTCTACTTTCTTCCCTCCTCCTCTTCCCTCCTTAATCTTCTACTTTTTCCTCCCTCTTTTTTTTCCTCTCCTCTTTTTCCTCTCCTCCCCTCCCTTCCCCTTTCCTTCTCATTCGACCTTTCTCCTTCCCCTCCCTTTCCCTTCGCTCCTCCTCCTCCTCTCCTCCTTTCCTCCTCCTCCTCTCCTCCTTTTCCTCTCTTCCTCTTCTCCTGCTCCTCCTCCTCTCCTCCTCCTCTTTCTCTTCCCCCTGCTCCTCACCTCCTCTTCCCCTACTCCTTCTCCAATTTTCCTTCTCTCCCCTTCCTCCTCCTTTCCTCCTCCTCCTCTCCTCCTCCTCCTCTCCTCCTTTTCCTCTCTTCCTCTTCTCCTGCTCCTCCTCCTCTCCTCCTCCTCTTTCTCTTCCCCCTGCTCCTCTTCTTCTTCCCCTGCTCCTTCTCCTTCTCTCCTCCTCCTCCTCCTTCTCTCCTCTTCTTTTCCCTCCTGTTCTTCTCCCACCTCCCTCGTGAACCTTAGTTTCCCACTGTTCCAGCAGCTCTTCGCCATTTTCTTTCAGTCTTCGCACATTTTTCTCAACCAACTTCGAGTTTGTTTCCTTTGCCAGCCCTCCCCTCGTGACCCACACCCGCTTCCTCCAAAGGGTGCCTCACTTCGGAAAACCCATGTTTTCTCATATATCCCATAGTTTATGTATTACTGTTCTTCGAGCCTCCTGGAGACCACTTGGTCACTGACTGGAATCACCAATCTCTCCACTCTCACCAGTTTTTTGGCTTGAGGTCCCAGACGTGAGATTATGTGGTTCCCCCAGGTGTGTGTGTGTGTGTGTGTGTGCGTGCGTGCGTGCGTGTGTGTGTGTGTTTATGAGTTGAGTGTTTGGAATGGAGGAGGCAAGTGAAAAGTGGAAGACATTGGCCGTAGTCTTCTGAGCAAAATTTCATCCGTATGTTCACCGACATCAAATTTACTTACCATACACTACTACCTAACCCCTACACCATCATTCCTACCACCATTAAATATGACGTGAATTTTAGTAGGTAAATATTAAATAATAATAAATTGACATATAACTAATAATAAATGAGGATCAAGCAAATAATAATAAACAGACAAATGATAACAAAACAAATAAATAAAATAATATTAAATATATGATAGTCATTACAGCATCTTGCTTAGGTGTTTATCTAAATGACTCTAAAAGCTTCGAATTGAACTACATTTCACTGCCTCTGCAGGAAGTTTATTCCATTCATTAACTACACGGTTGGCGAAGTTGTTTCTGCCCACTTCCAAATTAAATCAATTTCCAGACAGTTTGAGACCATAAGTGCGGAATACACGAAAAAACGTGGTGAGAATCACTGTCCTAAACCATCAGTTGGATGCTGCTGTGCAATTGATACTGTGCAATGATATGCAGTTAATATCCCGTACGGGATACAGTCTGATTGTTATCAGAAGAATTTGTTCGGCTGTAGTAGAGTTTCCGCTGCCGAGCGATGGGACATCTCCGATTCTTCACCCTCTCCTATTTTTTTCAGTCCCATTACTTTGATTACTTTATTTTAGTTGAAACCAGACATTTCTATTCGGTATATAGGAAGGTTCTGGACTTGAGAGGGTTAAAATCTTTCTTGACTGATTATTTCGGGTCCAATAGATGGTTTGGTTACTTTATTTCAGTTAATTTCAAAGAACTTTAATCAACTTACAGATACTTCGGGACCTTTCCTGTTCATGTGGGTCTTTCTCCCATCCTGTCCTCCACCGCTTTCCAGTTTTTTACCTTTAGTTTCCTGTTTAGCTTCCGGGTTATTCCCACGTTCCATCTGCTCATCCCGTTACTAAAACCAGCTGGCAGAATCCACTGGGCTTACAAGGGCGAGGGAGCACTCCAACTGGCCAATTCCGGTCCAAAATGTCATTCATTACGATCCATTTCGGGTCACAGGATCAATCAACCTCCATCTCCTCGGTTCAGTCCATCTATCCTACATTCGTGGGGCCTCGTACGAGCCTCCTCAATTCCTATTAGACTTCCTGTGTCTTCATTTGTATTTATCTATATCCAATTGTTTCAGTTCTTTATTTGAAAAAACTCGCTTGAATTTGCGTAATATTACTTCAAACTAGATTTACTCTAGCCTCTATTTTATCATTTTAGTGATTTTAGCTATTACAAGTGCACCTGCTAGAGATTTAAATCAACCATTTTTGCACTGACATTTTCTAAGCGGAAGGAAATCATATGGTATTGTCCAGAGTAGAATATGAAAAGTTGGCCATTATAAGAAAAGGAGGTAATCCAGATGATAATTTTTACAGAGTAAAATCGTCTGGTGCTGGATAGAATACAATATAGAAAGTATGTCAGCATACAAAAAATGTTAACGTTTTCTTTCGACTGCAACCTGTGACGTCATAACGCTTGCTCTTTCTGTAAATTTTAAACCTATATTATGCTTATGTGCGTAAAGAATGCCAGAGGAATATGCCACAGAGAGGGATGAAATAGCCTGGGGGCAGCCAGAATAAACTATACATTGGCTGTGTGTAAATCCCATGTATCATAATGGCTGGGGAGTGCGAATTATACGTACAAAATGACCGGGGATTCAAAATACAAGGGAGTGAATATCAAACGTGACATCATGGCTGCCTCTTGTTTGTGATGCGTGCTTGTGAGTGTAATGCCATCGGCGTGGGGTGCGATTTGTATGTTGGTGTTATTTGGTGTAAGTTTTGGAATGTCATGCATATGTAATGCAAGGTGTGGATGAAAGAACAAACCTTTGCGGAACTCTGCTGGGTATGTATTTGTCATGTTAACAAAAAAGCATCCTCCTGTGGTTTGTTCTGTTATGACAGCGTATTCGGATTCTAAGATTATTGCCACTCCTTGTCGGAATCGTTTGTTTTTAATGGATGGACAAAGGTACAGTCATTATGAACCTTCTTCAGTTCTGTTATTCCACCATGGCTCTGCTAACTGTATAATGTTTTTACGCCATAATCTAAACCATTTCTCTACACTTGTTTGTAAGTGTCCCGGCGCTGAAGATTCCTACCTGTCCACGCCCGTAACTATTGCTGATCTATAGCCTGTGAATCTGTGTCTATCTTGCACAAGATATCGAAAGATAGACCACTAATTAGAAGGTTTATCAATGTATTCATCTGGGACATCCACACACACCCAATTGAAACCGGAGTTTTGCTTCACTGCTCGTAATTGAATCATACATTGCAGCCCTAAGGGCAGAATGATTCCTGTAGGAGTTCATGCGTCCATCATCTAGCAAACGTGCCTACCATGGAGGAAATGATGGAAACTGGATTGATAAAAACCCATTTACACCAATAGCGACCGTTGAAACCAACTTCGTTCCTGCATTTGATAATAAAACATCCAGAGTTATGAACCAGTACCATTTGTACAAGGAAGGAAAACTCTTTCGTTTTGCTTCGAGAATTTGTTGTATGCTCTTTCCAAACCTAGTCCAAGGTGTAGGAAATTAGGCTAAATGTGGCCTAAGCCATCACCTTTGCCCATTGTACTCGATTATGGGAGGAAATTCTCGAGAGAATGTTGACGTGCACGATGCCCGCAAAACCCTGCCATTTCTTGTCGTCAAAGACGGAGGGAGAAAAATCCCAAGTGAAAAAAGAAAAATGTAAAATTTTTATAACTCCTTGTCGACTTATTGAAGTTCCGTAATGGGCATCAAAGTTGGCACGCAAGATAGGTTCTAATTTTGCAGCGAAAGACTGAAAGATGGTAGGAACTTTAGTAGTTTCTCGCATGCAAGGAGAAAATGGCCTTCTATATATCCAAGCTTTCATAAGGACTTTGCCTTCTATTCACGACTGAATTAAGGAAAAACTCTTATTCTCAAGTTATTTGTGGAACATCAATATATTACGTAAGTGGGGACAGCGATTCCAGCTATGAAATATCCAGGATTAAGAGCAGATATATTAGTTTACTCATTCACACACACACACACACACACACACACACACACACACACACACACACACACACACACACACACACACACGCACACACACACACACATATATACATATATATATATATATATATATATATATATATATATATACATGCATCGTATAGTCAAACACATACAAACAAACAAACAGACACACACACACACTCACAAACACACACACACACACACACACACACACACACACACACACACACACACACGCACACACAAGGTTTCTGTGGTATGGGATATGAATAGGAGCAGGCTTATGTGTAATTTCCTTTTACCTCAGCACATTTCAAGTAGTTATCAATATGTAAGTAGATATCTCTCTTCATACCTGGCCAGAAGTATTTAAGTTGTGCTTGTCTATAAGTTTTATCATCACCTGGATGAGAACTGTAATCACTCTCATGAAATAATTTTTATACCTCTGGTATAAGAGTTTCTGGAATTACCAACTGATTTACTGGGCCCCTAGAATTGTCCCTCGGACTTACGACTATTTTTCTTTACAAAAGTCCACTGTTCCAATTAAATTCTTCTATCTTTGGTAGTTTTGGAGGAATACCTCGTGGGTTCATCAAATTCTGGGCTACTTTTTCCCAAGTCTGATCTTTTCTTTGTTCCCTTACTACCAATTCCTCATCTAATGTTACTGGTTACTAGTTCATTAATACTGCAGATAAAATTGACCAACCCTATCCCAAACAAATGAAAATGTCCTGCAAAAACCCACATTTTTCAAGTTTTACTTTCAGCCCTGCTTCAGCAAGTCTTGAGAATACCAAGTCTAATTTCTTAGAGTTAAAGTGCTCAGCCGTTGTTTGGGAAACTATTGAAATATCATCTAGAAATACACTGGTTCCAAGATTTTTACTCCTGGTTTTAATTGGCTTAAATTTTTGCTAGTTATATCATTGACTACACATCCCGTATCAATAAATATTTGAATAGGTTTATAGGAAACTCTACTCGCAATGAGGGGGTCCTACAGAAGCCCATCCAATTGTTATAGTCAATTTACAATTGTCTTTGGTATTGGTGTTTTCTTTTACCCTCCTATCACTCTTGTCCCTAACACAATAATGTCTTTCTGTATTTCTATGGTTAGCTCTGTAGGGTTATTTTATGCCTACAGGTTTTCCTCTTGTTTCTGGGTGAATACGAAAATTTGGCATTGCTCTACAATCCTGTGTTCTCTGTCCCACTATGGTGATACAAACAGAAAGTGATATTTTACAACGATACACATCATGACCCTCATATTTGCAGTTTCTACAAATAGTTTCATTATAACACTCTTGTGCTTTATGCCCCCATTGATTACAGTTAAAACATTCAAATCTATCTAGCATTCCTTGAAGTGCTTCTAACACTGTATTCAGATTTTCTGTTTCTGTAATCACTCATCGAGTTCCTAGTGCCTATTGTCATAACATATGGACCAATTGCTTTATTTTTACAATAACCTTGAAGAAGTCCATGGTTTGTTTGATATCTTTATACAGCTTTTCTGCAGTTATCTCATCACAGTTATGTACCAATAGTGCAAATGCTATTAACATAGTCCCCCGTTTACTAGCTCGTCCCTTGTAGTGGTTAGGGTGCACTGCGTGGTTGCGTGCACTGCGTGGCTGCATGCACTGCGTGGATTGGGGCACTGTGTGGTCCTGTAGTTGCTTGTAGTCTTCTTAAGTAGCGTTGAGTTTCGTCCCTGGCTGCCACCACTCCCAACCGCCACCACTTCCGTTGCGTCCGTACGTCTTTCACTTCTACTTTCCTTTCAATACTGTCTTTGTTTCCCACTGTTTGTTATATGTGGTTAGTTTTCAATCGAGGTTGAATTAAATTGGTTATGTATTTTCTAGTTTTTCTTCTTCAAACTGTTACACTTGCTCTCTGAGTGTCACCCATGGAATCCCCAGAGAAAACGCAAGACAGATTCTAGTTGAGTTTTGCAATTACGTAGTGATTTCCTTAGTCTAATGATCTTTGATTTTATATATAATATCATATCGTCCCCAAAAGGGCATGGTCTTACAATCGTGAACCAATTGAATTTTCTCCTCTTACACCCTTTCCCCAATAAGATTCCTTGTTACAGGTCTATGTGCAATGTTGTTTACTTCAGCAATCTCAAATCACTGCATAACTCACTTAGGTTACAAGTAGTCAGCACAACACACGCCATACAGGCTAACGGCCATTTTTATGGGTAAAGACGGAAAGCGAATTCATACAACTGCTCGCTTACGAACTGCTGTTTACCAAACACCCAACTTATAAGACTGCAACCTTCACTATCTACCTCACTTTCTACCTACTTTACCTATTATCTACCAGCCTCTTACATAATTGATTAATATAAACTCCTCACACTTCTCACAGAAGAACTATTACTTTTCAATTATCATATTTACAGTTCCGAACTGCCATAGATTGTTTGATGTTTTGTAAGTTCGACCACTGTTTTTCATAATTTGGAGGCTATTTCCTCCATTTCCTATGACCAAGGCATCACACCAAGTATTATTTTCATTTTACAGGGCCACCGCTGATACATCTCCACGTCTCTCCTTGGGTCATGATCACTATTCTTCTGCTTCTGTCACGTCCACAACGCTCGAAACAACCTCACCTGGCACTGCACGCGTGTCACAAAAAGTGTTCCTGTTACCCATACCCGACAAGTCAGAAGAAAATCAACCGCACAATGTTCAACTGTTCTCCAAAGAAATGCCCAGTCGTATGTCTTCGTCCAGAGCTCTCTCTCCTCCTGTCCCGCCAGTTTCTCAGGGCATTCCTCCTCCCTCCATATCTGTAAGGACTCAGAAAGCCGTACTCCCTCCCTCAAAGTCGCATCATTTAACACTGAGGACCTCTGATATTTCCCTTCCCAGTCACTTCGAGGTGGGTAACAATGAAAAGAGGAACGCGGTCGATATTGCTTCTCTTCAACCTTTGAAATTACCTGCAGTATTCGGCACATCCCAACCTCCTACGCCTCCTCATTCCTTCAGCAAAGATATTCCCAGTGACACAGAAAATCCCATCGTGAAAACTAGTGAATTAAGAACACATAATACTATTACCCAAGACAAAACAATTCTCAGCACGGCTTCCCTTACCACCACTCCAAGTAGAAGCCTCGATTTCTATGGCAGAGAGAAAAACATCGCTGATGTATTCAGTAGTGCCAAAAAGTCCAAGGAGGTCATCATGGAAGATGCCACGGACGACCTGGAGGGCAAAACAGGAACGACGCAGGAAGGCGTCTCGCGGGACGCCAAGAATAGCCATGATACTAAATGCTGGTCGCAAAGAACGAACGAAAAAGATGCGGATATGGTATCAGAAGTGGTAGGGCTTGAAATAGATTTCGGTGATAGTGAGAGAACAGAGGACTTTGATGATAGTAGAGGATTAGAAGACTTTGGTGATAGTGGGAGACCTGAGGACTTCAACAGTGAGAGATTAGATTTCGATAATAGTGAGAGAACAGAGGACTTTGATGATAGTAGAGGATTAGAAGACTTTGGTGATAGTGGCAGACCAGAGGACTTTAACAGTGAGAGAATAGATTTTGATAATAGTGGAAGAACAGAAGATTTTGATGATAGTGATAGAATAAAAAAAATTGATAATATTGGAAGAACAGAAAACTTTGATGACAGCGAGAGAATAAAAGACTTTTATGACAGTGAGAGTACAGAAGAAACCCATAAAGTTATTCATGGAGGTAATGAAAAGGATATGATGGTCACTGAGGTAAAAGAAATGAAACTACAGATCGAAGAGAATGATAGGAAGATGCACATAAGCTATAGTTCTGAATATAGGGCATATGAGGAGCTAAACACTTTATTGGTACTTACAGACAAAAAAACTTCTGGAATTAAAGAATTTAACGAAGAAAATTCGAGAGAATCAGAATTTGGAGTTGCGACTATTGCTGATATCAGTGCCGTGAATCCTCTCAATATCAACAAGCAGAGAGAAAATTATTTGATGGAATTATCCGATGATTCCGAACACTACTTACAGAAGCGTTCACTGATCCAAGAACCTGAGGTTCATCAAATTAAAGAGGAAGAAAGGGTAAACTCTCTCTACGACAGGAGAATCAACCTCAACGAAAGCGGGTGGGATATCAGTGAATCCCAAGAGGAGATTCATTCACTAAGAGACCTGGCACACGACCAAGAGATCCACCAGGTTGCCGAAGACCGTCGACAAAGGAATCATTATCTCCACCAGATTGATGAAATCCAGCAACTCAAAGAAGTTCAAAGGTGGTCGAGCTTTACAAATCTAGTCAACGAAACAAGCTCTAGGGAACGGTTGCCCATGAATGAAGACACAGAGGTGAGCGGGATGAATAATGTACCGAACACATTCACGACAGGAAGTGGCAGCTCCGAGGAGGACGGGCTTTCACGGAATCGTCGGGGTGTTAAGGGACGTGTACAGACACACAACGTTGTCCTCAATGTCACAGCATTGCCACAGCTCCCAACGCAAGTAAGTAACCCAACAACAGCTCCCTCACTTTATCATTCCCTCTCCCTCCCCCGATCGACCCATACACCATTTTTGAGTTAGCAAACTAAATCCTTCCGACCTACTAAATGATCTTAATTGAGGGTGATCATCCTTCATAAGCATACAAGATACTTCTACAATATGTGTGCGATTATGGATATATTGTTTAATCAGCTTCATTTACTGCTAGCAAGTTAACATCTAATTTTCCTATCATCAGTTCCAGAAAACAAATATATAAAGAGATTTGGAGTTTATGAGAATTTTTTGTAGCAGTAAATGGAAACCAATTACTAATTCTGGGAAAACTAACCAATCCAATGTCGTCTACTTGTTCCAAAAATATAACATCACTTAGAGAAACAGGGAGATTGAAATGCAGCCGATAGTAAACCCGTTTGTACACATTGCCTTCGTCAAATTACCCAGTTGTAAAAGGTTATTATAGTTCATGATATTTTGAATTAGTGATACACTCTCTGAAAAGACAAAGAGTACGGGGTGATATGATAAATGTATTCAAATGGGTTAAAGGCTTTAACAAGGGTGATGCAGACAAGATCATCATATCAAGACAGTAGGACAGGAGTCGTAGGTAAATAGCCAAGATCTGGTTTACTAATAGAGTGGTTAACGAATGGAATAAACTTATAAACATGTAGTAAGCGTTGAACCATTGGAAGGAGATGATAGGTGGTAATGGATATAGAACTGCTTAGTGTTTTCCTTATGTTCTCTTGCCGTCTCCCTCATTCTTTTGTTTTATGTACATTGGGTCTAGATGTAGTCTCAGCTTGACTGAATAAATTATTATTCATGATCAGAGAAGAAGTTCAGGGATTTCTTTATGATAAATGAGAACACTAATTTCATTGTCCTCACTTATAAAGTGGCAATTTTTTGGGTGATGTCTTTACTTGCCCTTTCATGTTTTTGTATGCGTAGGTGGAAGTCTTACGGTAGAATATATTAATGTAATTGGAATTATGTGGTGTATCATTTGACTGGAGTTTATCCGACATCTTGCTAGTGTTACACCCGTACCTCTAACCTAAAATAATTTGTTAGTAAATAAGGGACCCGGGAGGACAATACTTATATACTGCCTCATCCCTTAAAGGTGGGTGAACAATAGAATTTATTATCATAAGTTATTATTCTTTAACATATATCATCACTATTGAGGTTAGACAAAGATATATATATATATATAAAATTATTTTCATATATTGAATGTAAAGCTGTATTTATCATATCTTCATTACATGCAAAATAATTATCATACATATTCTTACACATGTGAGATAGGATGAAATCTTAGTCATCATTCCTTGTATCCAATAGATCTATACTGAGATTCTTATTTCTACATTATTATTCATATGAATTAAATTCAACACAATAACATCAGCAAATGAACTCAATATAATAGGCACATTTAATAATGAATTAGACCTTGTATTAATCTCAATGTAAGAGATCGCCACCATGTGACTGCAATGACATGACATGCATATACATGATATACTAAGAGAATCATGGAATATCTAATTGATCTCTAAATTTATCAAGATAATAATGAACTTCCAATACAACACAATTTCCAAGCTTACATACCTTCTGGAAATGCTCTTTTCCTCTTTACAGCAACCCCCCATTTATTGTTAATAACAAAACATGCTAATTCATGCATGTGTATATGAAACTCCATTTAAGCTAACACAACATACGTATTATTCGTTTGAATGTAAGAGGAAAAGAGGACGTAATCAACTCTTAATTCGTTGTTCCAAAGTAAACAAGTTCCAACAATGGATCTGTAGACATACATAGGTCGTAAACATAAATCATACATTATTCATACATTACAAGAAATTAAAGCAAATACATGATTGAATTTTCACACATTAACTAGAATGTAACAATCTTAAATATATAACATATACGCAGATATGTTCACTTTCGAAATACTTTGGTTTTCTCTTGCGACGTTATGCGCCTGCGTAATGGAAGAAAATGGAAGACACAATACAACGGAAAACACAATACAGCACAGGGGTGACTATGGTACATGGTACGGTAACACTAGTTAAGTTGTCAAAGTCTGTGTTGGAATATTCATTGTTGGTGAGCATTTGCTTTAGGTGTTTTAATTCACAGTGAAGAGAATTCCACGAAGAACATACCGCTGTGCTTATTCTTATGTAGACTCTGGTAACACCTTTCTTATAACTATATGCACTCCCCATTACCATTCATTTGTCCACGTTGGGTTTGCGGTACACGTTTGTGACGAAGCTGTCCGATGTTGAGTCTACTAGTACATCCGGAAAGGGGAATAAACATTTGTTTTTTATTGCCGCTGTAAATGGCAAGCCAGAGATCTGAAGGTGGTACCGCAGATTCTCTGGGAGTTCTTCAAAATGGGTATTAACAAATATGTCGTCAATATGCCTACAGTATATTGGTGGTTTCACCTCACTATCCGGGAAGACCAGTTTCTCTACAGCGGACATAAAGGCTTGAACAAGGACGAGATCTAATGGTGGTATCATCGCTATACCGTCTTGTTGGACAAATAATTTCCCTCCTGGACACCTAAAAGGAACCTCTATTGTACAATTGATATGGAACTCTTTACATATATTCTTGGGAATATGGGGAGGAAAAGGTCACAATGGTTAGGTAGATACACTTGAGAATTATGTTAACTGTTCTGGCCATAGGAATTTCCGTAAAAGGATTCTGAGTATTTAACGATGCTATGAAGCCTTAAGTTTTATTTACTCTCAGAATATCAACAAATTCCTCTGACGAACGAAAGGAGTTAGTACTAGGAATATAAGGAGAGATGATATCATGAAGCTTTTTGGCGAAATGATAGAAAAGGGTAGGGATTTGGGAGATGGTCAATTTAAGTTGGTTTCTCTCTTCATGCGTATTCATGTTACCGTAGGATTAGCCCAGTTGA
>NC_134793.1:30586193-30603693 GCF_046742065.1 Oratosquilla oratoria | reverse complement strand
TTTTTCAAAAAAATTTAACTGTACTGTTTGCTAAAAGTATTGATTTAAACCTGAATCAATTTGTTAATTTGCCAAGGTTTTCGGGCCAACCACTAAATAGAAAAAATGTACTGATCGTGATGATAAATCACATGCAAAATGGTACCGGATACCTGAAAGACGTTCTTAGTTTTCTTACGGACGTAAGCTTTGATGTGTTGCTCTACCATTTGCCACCGAAGTAACAGCTCGACTTCGGATGTGCCTCTGAAGGTGGAAAAGGTTCTTCATTTTAAGTGTGATGATGCAGGGTAGGGCAGTTGAGCAATGGGGGATACTTTGTCAGGAGTAACCAGCGTTTCTATCCTTGAGGATGATATCGCACCGAAGAATTGGAGACATAGAGGAGGTAGAGGAGAGGTTTAAGGCAGGAAAGCAGAAGCACAACGGAGAGGGGGAGTAGATGCATTGCCCATGGTTTCGGCACTCGACCCCCAAACGGTCTCATAGTTTTGACTATTTTCTCTCGACTCTTTTACTCAATGAAAGCTGACAACCGGTGGCTACTCCCTCCTTCCTCTTGTTAACAGGTGATGTTTAAAAGACCCACACAAATACAACACAGTCTACCATTTCTTTCCAGAAAGATCTATAGAGGGGCCGAAGATCGTTATCAGCTACAACGGGGCTGTTGGTTCCTCATTAGTGTTTGCCACGACTATATCTCTCGCCTACTAGTTCTGTCCCACTCTTTGTATTTTTGTTCTCTCTGTTTCATTGGATAATTATCTTTGTGTTGATTGGTTGCAAACTAGGTTGTAAAATAGGACTAGGGAGGCACATGAGAGGCACAAGAAGAAGAGAGGAAAAACAAAATATAAAGTGAGGGAGGCAATGAGGAGAGCAAAAGTAAAAAGGGAGTAAGAATATGAAAGGATTTTTCGAAAAGTAAAGTTTATGCTTGGGTTAGGAATGGTGAGAATGAGTGGTTTGAGGTGACGCTGGGCTGCACCTGGGGTGTGCTATGTCGGCATAGCTGATCAATGTGAGCATGGATGGGATGGCGCGGGAGGTTAATATGAGAACATACATAAGATAAGAACATAAGAACATGCATAACATAAAAACACATGAATGAAGGAGACTGCAAGAGACCATAAGGCAGCTCCGTATCCGTCACCACCTGTCATCCCCATCCATAAAGTTATCTAATCGTTTCTTAAAACAACTGATAGTTTCAGCGCTTACTACATGGTTACTAAGTTTATTCCATTCGTCGACCACCCTATTAGTAAACCAATTCTTGCCTATTTCCTTTTTAAATCTAAATTTGTCCAGTGAGGGTGATGGACAGAGTATTAGAAATGGTTAGAGAGTGGAAGGAAGTGAGAGGCGAGCCAGTTGTTGTCTGCTGATGACATTGCGTTTGTACCTGGGTCGAAAGAGAATCTAGGGCAGTCAGTTACGGAGTTTAGAAAAGTATGTGGTTAGAAAAAGTTGAAAGCAGACGTAGGTTAAAACAAAGTTATGAGATGTACAATGGGAGAGAGTGGCAGTAAGTAGGAGGTAAGTCTTAAAAGGGAAAAGTTAGAGGAAGTGGATATTTTTTAAGTATTTAGCGTTACATGTGGCAGGGAATGGAGGAGGAGGGTGGAGGTAAGCTATAGAGTGAGGGAAGCAAATAAATGCCTCGAGGGGAATGTAAAGTGTTATGAGAAATAAGTATCTAGGGATAGATTCATTGAAAAGTTGATATGAAGGGGTGATTGTGCCTACGACACTATATGGGCGCAGAGTCTTACAATTTAAGGGAAGCAGAAAAGAGAAATATAAATACGTTTTAGATGAAATATATGAAAAGTATGGTGGGGGATCCGGGGATGGATGGTGTGAGAAAAAGAGCGGGTAGATGGGAAGGAAGGTGGCAGATAAGGGTGATGAAAGGACTCTAGGGTGGTTTGTTCACATGGAAAGAATGAGAAAAGAAAGACAAACAAAAAGAGAGAGGAAGGCAGAGGTGGATGGAGTGAACTTGAGGGGAAGACCGTCAATGAGATGGATGAATAGGGTAAATGGTGGCATTGAGTAAAAGGTGTGTGTCTGTCGAGTAGGGAAGGGAGAGAGATAGGCGTGAGTGGAGGATGTTTGTGACACTGTACTGATGTCACTCGAAAAGTTCTTTCCTCGTATTCTCTATTTTTTGCATTAGAGAATGAGAAGGTGGAATCATCGTGTAAATGAATTATGTATTTTATTTGTTATTTACATTATCATAGTTTTTATTTATTATTCTATTATTAATATGACTTTTTTTTCGCATCCGACCTAGATATAGATCAAAAGGTCTCCTGTCGGCATGCTCCGCCTTTGTAATCCTTTGTAATCCTTTGAAGCAATTGAACTTGCTGTGGACGTACTGTGTCTTACTGCATTGCTTCTCACCCGAACAAAGAGCACGAGGCAGGGATAAGCCCTCATCCACGAGGAGCTAATGTGGAAGAGAATAATTGGGGGACGTAGTGGATTGGGATGGCTAGGGGTGTTCAAGCACTGTCTTACTACATTGCTTCTCACCCGAACAAAGAGCACGAGGCAGGGATAAGCCTTCATCCACGAGGAGCTAATGGTGGGTAGGGGTGTTCATGCAATGCCTGACTACCTCACTTGTAAAAGGGAAGAAACTTTGGTATATAGATAGATCTTTCCTTCTCACTTTCTTTTTCCCCTTTCCCAGTTGTGAATCCGTTTCTTTGTCTATTTTTCTCTCTATTTCAATTGCTTACCCCCTCCTCTCTCTCTCTCTCTTTCTCTCTCTCTTTCTCTATCTCTCTCTCTCTCTCTCACTCTCTCACTCTCTAAACATTTCTCCCTAATTTATTTTGTAACATCTTCTGTTCTTTCATTTGCCCAACTGATGTACTTCTTCGAGATTTCTTTTTCTTGGATTTATGATCACAACATGCTTCTTTCGACGTAGCTAGCTTGGGTCCTTTCAATGAGCATATTCCTTCTCGAATATTCCCTCCTTACTTCCCTTCTTCTCCTCCTCCTCCTCCTCCTCCTCCACCATCGCCTTTTCCTTCCTCTCTTCTTTTCTACCCATTTTTACCATTCCCTCTCCCTCCACCTCCCCCTTCACCTCCGCCTTGCTTTCTATGACTCTCCCTTCCCCCTTCTACCCCTCTTCTCTCATCCACTCTTCATATGCAGCCGAGGCGACGTCAATAGGCAAACTGCGCACGCGCACCAACCTATTTTTTTTTCCTTGCCACTAGATGATAGGGTCCGTCCGTGTTAATGAAGTCGAATGACTACACGATACTCGCTGCCTGTACCCTTCTCCCCTTCTCGCTCGCTCTCCTCCTCCTCCTCCTCCTCCTCCTCCTCCTCCTCCTCCTCCTCCTCCTCCTCCTCCTCCTCCTCCCCCTCCTCCCCCTCTTCCTCCTACTCCTCCTCTTCATCATCCTTCTTATTTTCCCCCTCACCTATATTTTCTGTTTCCTTTTCTTCCTCCTCTTGTGATCCACCCTCACTTGTGGCTCATCGAGCCATCCTGCGTTGCGGCATTTACCCCTTTTTTTATTTTTTTTTTATTCTGGTTGCCCCCAGGCAGTTTTATTCCCATGGGCATTAACCCTCTTGATGGGAACAGGTTTAAGCTGTCTCAACGTACCCTTTCCAAACATGTCGGTACGTATTCTGGGTGCTATCTACCAGGCGATTTTGTTCAGCTATGTGGCGACCTCTTTAGCAACGAGGGGGGGATTAACCTTTTATCAGATCAACCAGGCTTACTCAATAATTTTCTCTAACTCGTTCGAATATATTTGTTCGAATACCTTCATGCGATGTACGTCTACAGTAAGATGAGAGGATAACACCTCTTCCTAGATCCTGGCACATGTCGCCAGGATATTCATTTTGTGATCCTTCTGTTCAGTTGTGGAATAAACTTTCGTCTTCGAGGGAGTGAATCTGGGTGCGGCCGTATCCACAAACTCTCAGCGTTTGAAATCACTTATAGAGTCACTGTCCTTAATACTAAAAGCGATATGAAAGTTATTAACCAGAGCGAAAAATTAGAGAGAATTGAAGTGCATTTTTAAGGTCCCAATTTTGTTCGTGAGCACTATATGTGCCACAAGTGTTATTCGTAAAAGCAAGAACTTCTAGAAAAGATGAAAATGTTTTTAGTAAAAAAAAAAAAGAAAAAAAAAAAGATGGTGCAAACTCGGTCGTCTATGCACTCAACAAAAAACATTTTGATTAATAATCATCCAATTTCAGAGCCAGTTAAAGGTACAGTCTCGGTTATACAGAGATATTATATCAGTGTAGGATGACTTACAGAAGGAAGCAAAGCCTGAATACAAACGTAACCATAGCGTTTCGATAGTTAGCACCAGAAAAGAAGTAATTTCATTGTCACAGTCCAAATTCAGTCGCGTTATTCTTGAAACTGGACGCAATCACAGTGTCAAACATTTTAACAGGCAGAGTCGTTAAGGTCAGGTAAAAAGGTACGAGCAAATAAAAAAGGACGTAAAAACTAATTCAGAAATATGGGAAATGTGTAGACACTTGACCAAAGCATATTCGAAATTCTGCGATGTTAGAACGCTAGCCTAGTTTACTCAATTTCTTATTCTTTAACGAATGTCTCCAAGTCTCCTAATGTATGGCGTACCACCTTCCGTCTCCTAGGAGTCTTTGAACTGACGGGAAGGCAGTATTGGTCCTATCACTTATTTCATCCCCTATTATTTTCTCCACGATTATTTTCGTTTCGTTTCATTTCGTTCGAAGCGTCCTTGCTGTGGATGTGCTGTGCCTTGCGACACTGCCTCTGACCCAGGGCAGTGGAAAAGGTGCAAGGATGATCCGTCATCCAGGAGGTGCTAAGATGAGAGGGAGGGTGGAGTGGGGTGGAGTGTATTTAGGGATGGAATGGGTGGGAATGATTTTATGCCTTTTTCTTTTTGGCTACCTCCATTGTAAGGAGGAAAAAAGCCTTGGTATATGTATGTATGTATGTATTTTCGTTCCAGAAAATGTTCATTGAATAATTGTTCCTCTCTTTTACTCTCTTTCAACTCCGATCCTAGGAGGAGGTTCTCTTTTCTGGTTCTCTTCGGCTCTCGCTCGCTTAGTTTCTTCTCTTTGCTTTAAAAGCTTCCATCGCGTTCGGTCCGGGGTAAAATCAAAGGGTCGTGGGACACCGCTCTCCCTTTTATGAAGCTATGATAGCAGGAAGCATTCATTCCTCAAACAATGATGGACGAAAAAGAAAAGAAAATAAGATAAAAACAAACAAACATTTATAATAGTAACAAAGACTATCGATGCACGGTAATTTTTATCACATTCAGCTTATTTTATGCGAATTGTTGGTATATGGTATGGCACCATTACCAGTAAAGTTAGATTAGAATTGGCAGTCAACAAAGCGAATCTTCCAGGTAGGGTGGAAATAAGTTTGAGTTCACGTAAAAAATAAATATTTTTTCTTTTTACCAGAAATTATTATTTTTTTTTTTTTTGGGGGGGGGATAGGGACGCCACAGTTCCTAGATACAGCTAGCCTTCTTTTACTTCTAAGTCTTTTCTTCATATCAACTCGGACACCGCTCTTCGCGACTCAGTTGTTCTCGCTGCCGCCAGATGATTTTATTCAACCTCCTGCACAGGGAAAGCGCATATAAACGTTTTCGTGTAGTTGAGTCTTACTTCTTCCCCTAATATAATTCTATATTGACAAAAAATACTTTGATTCTTTTAATTATTTAGTGTAGAATAGGGAAACCCAGGTACAGATGGATGGAGGGAGTAGAGAAGGACGTGGAGAGACTAGCACCAAGATAGGGCAGGAAGGAATTGACAGAGAATAGAACCATCTGGAGAGGCATAGTGAAAGCGGTGAAGAGCCGTCCGGCCTGACAACGAACAGAGAGATTGACAAAAACTTCCAAGAGAGTTTGAACTAATGATATATGGGACAAATATCGCAATGAAGAGGTGGAGTCGTCGAAACGTTAAAGGAGAAATTTAGGGAGGGCAGCAGAACAGTAGGAGAGTAGAAGTTAATGATGATCAGTATTCTTTTTTTGAGTGAAGATGAATTTCCAACAAATAGAATAATTCTGCGTGACTCTGGTCCGTAAGGATATACTTAAAGTTCCTAAAATGTTGACCGCATATATTTTTGACAGTAACCTTTAGATCAATGGAGACCCGAGTGTTTTAGAAGGGGTGAAGTCGTCAAGTGAGGCTGATTTTCCCATTTTACGGGAAGAAGTGGAAATGTAGTAAGAACCTTGAAGAAGGGGAAAGCAGCAGGAATTGAAAATATCCCGGGAGAAACTGATGCAACATGGAGGAAGAGGAGGAAGTGATAAACCTATACTCCCAAATCTGCAACAAAATCTGGTAATGGCAAACAGGAGATTCCGAACTGATGTTTCCCAGATTTACTTTGAATGCATTGTTAGAAGAAGTTCATGTGTTTACACCCATTAAGCTCCCCCACCTTTTTTTGTAATAAGAACTTAAGTACATTCGAAACAAAGAAACTCTTTCATTTGGAATTGATTTTCCCCCCGTCAGACGCAACAAGAGACGGTGAAGTGTCGGGCCCGCGCACTCCTTGAGATGGGAAATATATTAGAAAAAGATTTATTTTTTCTTTCAAATATTGTGCAAAGCGAGGAGGACACCACCGATGGAATTCAAAAAGAGCGCTGTGTTTGCCTCTGTGTCAATTCTATAGTTATATTCCTTTAATATATAGACATGGAATGGATCCATGCTTGTCCAGAAAAAATACATGCGGATAACCACCTACACATGCTACTTCCATCTGCCCCCCCACACACAAGCACACACACACACACACACACACACACACACACACACACACACACACACACACACACACACACACACACACACACACACACACATAAATTGAGGAAGTCCTGGTAAGGATGAAAACTTAGCTGTTTTCAGTGCTTTCTTCATCAATGCACCACTTGTCTGTCATCCGTACTAGCTAGCTAGCTAACATAGGATAGGTAAGATGGAGAAGGGGGGGGAGGGTGTGTGTGTGTAAGAGGTAAAGGAGGAAATTCAACAAGGTAGATATATATATAGTCACGTGTTCTGATGTCAGGGTTGCCAGCATGCAATATTCATACTGAAATGATGATTACTCTTAGTAAAAATCACCGTATCAGTTTAAAACTTCGAGACGCTGTTGCCAACATTTGAAAATATTTTTTCAGCAATTTTTCCTAGTTTTTCTTCATTATTTTTCATTTTTTTAATTCAGGACGATCCAACGTCATGAAAGGTCTGGAAACTTGAGAAGGTAATTGGTGACACTAAATAGTACGTCCAGTGTTCCCCTATAGTCACTTAAGAGCTTGATAGCAGCAACATAACCTTCCACCACAAGCTCGTACAAAAGACAAAAGATATTGGGCACTTGAGTGGGCTACTGACACGGGCCTCTCAGCAAACGTGAAAAAAAAGAACTTACGTGGGATGTGACATACTCCATGGAATTGGGTCAAAACGGAAACATCCCGAAAATCTCTGAGGACAAAATGTGGTTCACTGGGACGAAACCGTTGGAACTCCAGCAAGGGTTCGGGTTTCCAACGCCCCTCCCATGGGACGGACGGACGGACGGACGGACGGACACACACACACACACACACACACACACACACACACACACACACACACACACACACACACACACACACACACACACACACACACACACACACACACACACACACACACACACACACACACACTACTTGTTTATAGTTGACCCGTGACACGTTGACATCGTGACCCGTGACGACATTCGATGGTCCCAAGGATGCTTTCAATATGAATGAGTGAAGATGACTGATTGTGCAGTGACTTTATTAAGAATGCTGCTGCTGTCTCCGGTTTGGCTCAGGGTGCCAAATCGGGACCTGGACATCTTTCCACAACAGGAGTGACACGTGACCTCTGAATCTAGAGCTGCCACGACTTGCTCCCGGGTGTGAAGCTGTTGTCTCTTCAAATTGTTTTGCATTTTCCGGTCTTCCTCCAGATTGGCTACCCCTGTTTGGGTCTTTGCTTTCCAATGACTTCGGTCATTAGCTAGTGTTTCGAGAGTACCAGGGTTTATGTTGCACCTCCTCAGTGTGGTTTTTGCTTGGTACTTGTTACTTGTATCTCTTCTTAGGACCTTCAGGACTCCTTAGACATTTTTTAAGTTAGCCATAGAGTACTTGCTTTGGTAGCCAGTCATCTGACATCCTGATAACATGGCCAAGCCATCGCAACATCCTACGTACTAACATGGCACCAGTGTTGGTGATATTTGTCCATTCAAGTATCTCCGTATGTGGAATACGATCCCACCATATGATGCCCAAAATCTTCTGGTAAGGCTCTTCAATAATAAGTCCTTGGATACAGTGTCAGAACCTTTTTTTAAGTCTATAGATACAATATAAAGATCTTTACTTTCTTCAACATATTCCTCTTGGAATTGTTTCAGAGAAGATATCATGTCCACGATGCTTCTATTTTATTTTATTTTTTTCTGAAACCAAACTCTGCATCTGGAAACACTGCCTCAAATCTGTGAGCCACAAGGCGTGAAAGCATAATTCGCCTGAGAATTTTCCCTGCAAAGGAAAGTAGAAAGATACCGCGGCTGTTGTTGCAGTCACCTTTATCATCTTTACTTTTATATATGAGTATGACATTAGGATCCATCCTTAATTTGGAAATCTGCTCTTCTCTCCACAATGCACAAATGAGTTGATGTACCTGTAGCTCTAATAAATACTCTCCATGATCGAGAACTTCCTTTGGGGTACCATCTGGCCCACAGGCTCTCCCGTCCTTCAGATGTTTGATGTCATTAAAGACCTCATAAAATTTCGGGATCTTATCCAGAATGTCAGTGAGGGGTAGGTCCACTATGGAATCTAGGATCCATTCATCCATTTCGTATTAATGATTCAGCAGGGCATGAAAGTGTTCAGCCCATCGGTCTACAATTTTACTACGTTCTTTGTGGAGAATTATGCCATCCTCAGACCTAAGAGGGTTCATGCACTGCTTTAATCCGATAACTGCGTAATAGGGTTTCGTTGATCATACCCGTGGTGCGCAATTGTTCGAGATTAAAAAAATCTCAAAAGAAAGTTTTACTGTTATAAAATGAAAGATTGCATGGAAAATTATAGGAAAGCCAAATATTATTTAACTAGTAATACGTCAACTGCAGGATCCTCACAACCATTATCATAGTTCGTGCGTGATCATTAATGTTCCGAACGATCACCGAATACTTTCCGATTATTTAGGTTGCTCTCCGCTTCGCCTTTTATAGCCCGGGAATGGGTGCTTACGTTTCCGGGATGTCAAAGCTATCCGAAGTAGGTAGTTTAAACACCAACCAATGAGAAAGCAGAACATACTTTCACGCCAAATTATGTAACGTTTTCCTGAGCTTGGCGTCATTATATAACGTACGGAAGTGCGCCCAAACAGACGGGTATTGCACAGTATTTAACATATTTAACATATATATTATGAAATATATTTTATGCAGTACAAATCATAACATACAATACACATCATATTCACGTAAGGCGTTCCTTAAACATACAAACAGGAGACTTTATTCACACAAGGGCGTGACAAAGCACAACCACAGGATTCTATTTAGTCTAAGGACGTGACAGGTACAATGCCTTCTTTCAATGACCATATAATAGGAATATGATTCTTGTCTACTGGTTGTTCCCTACCTTCCTTAAGTATCCAATTTGAGATCACGTCAGGTCCTGAAGCTTTTGCCACATCCAATGATTACAAAAGATTGACCACTTCCTTCACTCCTACATTTATATCTACTAAACTTTGTTTTTTGTTCCCTGCACTTTCCTCCAAAAAAGTGTTCTCTTTTGTGAAGACCGACATGAAACTTTCATTCATTATTTCTGCTTGAGCAGAGGCTTCTTCAAAGACCTTACCATCCACTATTAGCTTGGAGATTTTTTTTTTTTTTTTTTTTTTTTTTTTTTTTTTTTTTTTTTTTTTTTTTTTTTTAAGGCTATCGACCCATAAGGGGGTCATTAAGCCTGGTGTGAAGTTGTTCAGTCTCTACGTTTTTTCGTTCTCTTCGTGATGATGATAACTTCCCTGTGTCTCAATTTACTACTTATAAATCTGTAAAACGGTTTCTGTTCATCTTTGCATTCGTCTACTATACCATTTTCAAAAATGTTTTCTTCCTGCGAATTTTCGTATGACCATTCCTAGTTTGTAAGCTTCTTTTGTTTTATTGCTTTTTCTCCTCCTCTATTCTATCCAAGCCAGATCTCTGTTTTTTTCACGATCTCACATACATACATACATATACCAAAGGCTTTTCCCCCTTACACGGGGGGGGGGGTGTAGCCAAAAAGAAAAAGGCATAGGAACCACTCCCACCCAATCCATTTCCTATATATTCCACTCCCCTCCACCCTCCTCCCTCCCTCTTATCTTGGCACCTTCTGGATGACAGGTCATCCCTGCATCCTGTCCACTGCCCTGGGTCAGAAGCAGTGTCGCAAGACACAGCACATCCACAGCAAGGCCGCTTCATAAATTCGGCGACCCCCTGTCTCCGTCCCCTATCTTGTTCCTGCTATTTCCTTTCTGTAGTCTTTGGCACATGTTTGCTCACTCCCCCGTTGTAAATGTCAAGAAAGCTTTCCCATTTCCTCCTTATTTCAGTGGTATTCATGAATTCCTCCCAATTTGTTTCTTCAAAGAATTTTTTCAACCCTAAGTAATCTGCTTTCCTAAAATTGAGTCTCCCTTGCCTGTTTGATTAATTCCTTGGTGCTATTTCCTCATCCTCCCGCTGAATTTCAATTGTAACATGATCACTTTATCCTATTAGGTAAAGTTAGTTCAATGAGCTGATGATGTCTTGCTCATTGGTTGGTAACATCTAATCTTGTGGGAATATCATCTCCTCTTACCCGGGTCACTTCCTTTACCCACTGAGCCATTGTATTCTCCATTGCTATACACAGGGTATTTCCCCAAGAATCTGCTTTGTCGCTTGCTTCCCATTCCTCCCAGTTGGCCTCATTGCAATTAAGATATCTAATAAGGACTATATTACTCCTTTGTTCAATATGCTTCTTTAGGAAAAGAGCTGTACCCAGTAACATTTCTTGGTATTAAGTTTAATTCCAAGCTCTTGTTCGAGGGGGAGAGGGCATATGCCACCATGAAGTCTCTTGTTCTACCCGGAAGTACTAATTTTTAGGTGAATTTCTTCATCCTTGGCTTCACTCGGATTCGCTTCTTCCACCTTTATGTCACGTCTCAAAACGAGAGCAAATCAACACAAGTGGGGATACACCAATAGCCCCCAATGTCCCTGTGGCCAAGTACAGACGATGGTCCACGTCCTCCGGGAATGTCCATTGAGTCCCCATTGCTCCGACCAAGACCTTAGGGGAGCAAATGAAACTACCCTTGTATGGACACGGTTCTGGTGCGACAAGATATGATGATGACCACAAACTTTACCCTTCCACCCATTTTATCTTCTCGATCTCTTCTCCAGGAAGTATATTTATTGTTGCCCTACTGTAGGTCGATTTTTTTGTGAGTGTTGTCTCCACCAGGCACAAAATATTAGACTCGTTTATCCTTAAATAATCATAAATCTCCAACCTAGTTGATAGTAAACCATCGACATTAGCATATGCTGTTCTAAGTTTTCTTGTAATGTCTCCTTTCCAATATTGCCTTCCTTTATTTCTATAGATACAATTTCCTCACCTTCTCATTGGCAACTCGTCGGAAAAAACCGGTTGTTTTTTCTCTTCTTCTTTATGTGTGTGTGTGTGTTTTCCGCGGGATCTGAGGAACGGTCGAAAGGTTCATGAGGGCTGCGGGGTGGTATGGCGTTTGTAGGCTATAACTCTTTCCATGTACTTTTGACTTTTGAATACTAAATTAAATTTCCTATTTCATCACTGTTCATTCTTGTTACGTGCTAAAGCCATGCCAGTAAAACATTCCTTCCCTTTCCCTAACAATCACATCTTAACCACATGTATTTCTTAATGAAACGTTTTATTTTCTTTATTTTCTCTATACCATTCTGACTTTGGTAGCGTTATCGGAATCATTCTGGACTCGTACTTGCTTAGTAGTGGGTACAAATCCCGCACTTCTTTCCGATTCCCAACACTGAATGTTGCCCGCCCCAAAAGTCCGAGCGCATAAGGCAAAGCCAATGTCTTCGGACATAATTATACAATAACGTGTTTTTCTGCTTGTAACTAAGGGCGTCAGCTCGATTGTTCATATAAGCGAATATTTGTAATCGTCTACGTGTGCGTACCCATTGGTTAGTTCCACCACGCACGGTGTAACATTGTTCGATTTGGCGTATTTACGACTTACATGCAATGAAAACGCAAGGGAAATACCAATGCTCGCTGGCCGTTGCGGCTGGAATGCAAATTTCCAGCGCTTCCAGTTTGGCTCTCTACATACAGTTGCAACTACTACTCCTACTTCTCATTGTGTTATGTTCTTTCAATATGCATCTTGCTTTTTTTGTCATTGTATTGGTCACATGTACTATTTTTTTCCAGTGCGAATTCCGTTCTAGCTGAAAGGTGTTTTGGTATCATATTTTTCCTCTATGGGATTAACGCCTACGTGATTATGGCCCCGTTTTTTGTTGCCATTTGTCGTCATGAACTAAGACAGCCTCGAACTCTTCACTGCGATGACGCCCTCTTCAGGGAAATGAAAGTCTCTGAAATTTCACTTGATGAATTCCGCGTGAGGCGTCACCGCCCCAGAGTGGTCATTGCTGTTATCCTGTTCAGCAGTGGTTCTTTCTCTGGGATACATGGGCACAAGTGAAATATAAACCTAAAACTAGTGAGTTTTGCATGTCCCACGATTTTCGTATTAGAATGCGGTCTTCTCCAGAAGGCCGAACAACAGCATAGCATAAGTCATGGAATACGTGAGAGGACAAACAAGGGAAGGGAAACACGGGACTTTGGAAGTGCCTTTATTAAGAGAATACTGATAGTAATTAATTTGCGCGATATATAGGGACCGAGAGGCATAGTGTAAATGAAAACAATTATATTATAATGAAAATAAATACAATGTAATATATCTTAAAGTTTAGCAAATGTAGAAAAAATTCTATCCTATCAGGAATTACATATAAAAAAAATTTTAAAATCTCATATTTTTTTATTATGCTAAGATGCTACCTTTTATTCTATCTATCCACTTCTTCAAATTAGAAATAAAAAGAAACAATTCAAAATTCATTCAGCCAAACGTCAGTTTATCCATATGGATTTTTAGAATTTGGAAGAGTTGGGCAAGAGAGGAAATTAGCAAGTGTTACACTTGCTTAACCCATTCAACCCCGATGACAAGATTATTTGTCATTTGGTCAAATAAAACAAAAAATCATAAAACACCAAAATGTTTGATCAAACAGCACCAGAAAAATATGACGTCAGTCCTCGCTTCGCTGCGAGCGAAGCGAGGATTGACGTCATATTTTTCTGGTGCTCTTTGATCAAACATTTTGGTGTTTTATGATTTTTTTTTTTTATTTGACCAAATGACAAGACATCTTGTCATCGGAGTTGAATGGGTTAAAAAGGGTGACAAATCCAATTCTAGTAATTTTCAGCTTTTACCTTTACAATAGTTGTATGTAAACTAATGTAATGTATCTTGAGAGACAAAATTGTATAATTCTTGGATGGAAACAATATTATTAAAAATTTAGAACAGGGTTTCCGTAATAAGCGCTCTTGTCTGACAAACCTTCTAGACTTCTTGGATGGTATTTTTTTTTTTTATTCTCATTTCTTACAATCCATTTTTTGCAATATTTTTCTGTTTCGTTATCAAGTTATAGACGAGATTTGAAATATTTCCAACGTCTTATTCACATTATTTCTTTTTACCTAATTTTGTGTTCCACTCTGTCAACTAAAAATTTTGTAGATCAATAAAAGTTTGTATAAAATCATATATTACAAATATGCAAGTGTCTATTTTTAATTTTCTTTTATAGCTTGAGCCTGAATTGGTTGTGCTCACAAGATCCAATTTTTAAACCAACTTCTGGATCAGTTTTATTTCCATTACTGGTAATCAATAGGTCGGACAAACTCCCCTGACCTGTAGGCTCTTTCACATGCTGCTACATCCAGTAATTGTCTCCGAAAAAGCCCACCATGCAAATACCTATACTGCCATGACCCATCGTCGTCCAGTTGTTTCATTGCCGTCCAATTAATGTCAGTACAACTGAAATAACTTATTACTAGCACGTCATGATTGCCAAAGCTAGACAGTTCTTGAAATCACAATTTAGCATCTAAAAATGAAAATTATTCTGGCCTCGCATACAAACTTGTTTCTTCACTGCTTACCTTCCATAACTCATGTAATTTTCTAGAGTTTTTTCTTCGCACGATCTTCCCATTGCCTGGGTCCTTCTCCTTCCCTCTCCTCCCTTGTACTCCCGACCTCCCCTTGTCCCTCTTAATCCCAATCGTCCCTCCCTCCGAACCCCCATTGGGCCATCTGAAGAACCCTCCTCCCTTGTCCAGTCCCCAACCCACCCCTGATGACATGAAAACACCTTTAGTCCTATACAAACATTTTGGGTCACGTGACTTTGTTTACCCTCTGGAGGAAAGAGGTAAAACAAGGCGGTCTGAGTCCCAGAGGGGAGGAGGGTGGGGTGATGAGAGATCGTCAGGAGGAGATGAGAAGGAAGAAGGGAAAAAGGAGGGGAGAAAGAAGAGTGAGGAGAAATCGAGGGATGGGGTTGGAGTGGAAAAGAAGATTCGTAAGTATGCCACTCGGACGGAAGTGGGCGCTCCTGTCATCTCCTTCGACCTGACATTGTTTCACAAATTTTGTTCCTGGTAACTCCCAGTACGGGGTGTGTTTGATGCAGTCGCTATCTTAGGGACTTTAGTGACATCCCTATGGACCAGAGTCGCGCATTATTCATTGATTACTGGAGACTAATCTTTTCTCAAAGATAAAAGAATGCTGGCCACTTTTATCATTCTACCATCCCTCCGTTCTTTTATTTGTTTTAACGGTGGTATTCTTAAAAAATTCTTTCCCTTCCAAGGATTTATATAAGATTTATATAAGGAAAGATTTTTTTTTTAAGAATACCACTCTTTTATTTGCTTTTAACGGTGGTATTCTTAAAAAAACTCTTTCCTTCCAAGGATTTATATAAGATTTATATAAGGAAAGACTTTTTTTAAGAATACCACCGTAAGATTCTTACGGTGGTATTCTTAAAAAAAATTCCTTCCCTTCCAAGGATTTATATAAGATTTACATAAGGAAAGATTTTTTGTTAAGAATACCACCGTAAGATTCTCACGGTAGTATTCTTAAAAAAAATTCCTTCCCTTCCAAGGATTTATATAAGATTTACATAAGGAAAGAGTTTTTGTTAAGAATACCACCGTAAGATTCTCACGGTGGTATTCTTAAAAAAAATCCTTCCCTTCCAAGGATTTATATAAGATTTACATAAGGAAAGAGTTTTTGTTAAGAATACCACCGTAAGATTCTCACGGTGGTATTCTTAAAAAAATTCCTTCCCTTCCAAGGATTTATATAAGATTTACATAAGGAAAGAGTTTTTGTTAAGAATACCACCGTAAGATTCTTACGGCGGTATTCTTAAAAAAATCCTTTCCTTCCAAGGATTTATATAAAATTTATATATGGAAAGATATATATATATATATATATATATATATATATATATATATGTGTGTGTGTGTTCGTAAAGAGCTGGAGTCCAGGAGCCATGTTATCGGAAAATTTCAAAACACTGTTACTCAGAGTCCAGTGTTTTGAAAATTTCCGATAATATATATATATATATATATATATATATATATATATATATATATATATATATATATATATATATATATATTCCAATGCCACCGTGAATCTCTCCAACATCACCTGAATGACTCCACCTCTTCGGTGGGATATTGTCCCTTAGGGTAGACACGGTGTTTATTACTGAAAAAGTTACAACGTCTTAGCTACCGAGGGGGCACCATGGAGACAAGTAGAACACTCCAGTGGCAGCCAGAATGGAAAGAAAAGTGCCACCGATATGGAAATGTTAAATAAACAGCGCCAATAAAAAAGAAAAAAAAAAACGAGATTGCATTCATGAAAAGAATTCAATCGCATTCGAGAACTCGTATACTTTTTTTTTTTTTTCCAAATGAAATCAGCGTGTTCAGAGCATGTTTTCAACCGATTTCAACTACGACCTGTTAAGAGTCGTTTATTTCCAGAGGAGAAAGACTTAAGAACCACGTTTGCTGACCAGAATGAACCACATTTTTACTGGAACAGCCCCGTTTTCGGTACGAAATCCCTTCAACTAAATTGTAATTTCCCAACGATAACTATCGCTTCTTTCCGTGAGAGACAACAACGCACCGAAGAGATGTCATAGAGGTGATGCAGGAAAGGTTTAAAATAGGTAGCAGGACAGGATGATAGTAAAAGCTAATAGTGATCAGGACTTTTTTGAGTGGAAATGAATTTCCAATCATGAAAGAATTCTGAATGATTTGGTCCGCAGAGGTGACGCTTAAGTCCCTAAGATATTGACTTCAGTAAACATGAAATCAATAACCCGTACGGGAGTGAGAGTATATCAGATTGCGAAGAATTGATTCCAGCACTTTGGAAGCAATTCTTTAGGTGAATAAAATTGTCTTGTTCCTTCCACCCGCCACCAAGTGTGTAAGGATTAGAGCGGCAGAAAGGCTTAATTACTCTAGTCAGGCCGAGACCACCTTGAAGGTTATATTTCCGGACACTACACTTCGTTGTGTATAATAATTCTATTTTCAAACAAACTTTTGCTGTGATTTAATTGGCCTTATTTTCTAATCTTGCTGGGAACTGTTAAAACTGCTCTTCTCTGCCCAAATGCGGTATAAATATATTTTTCTGGCGACACCAAACTGGGGTATTAATCGAATGTTATTGTGCAGTATTAATTGCATAGTAGCATCCAGGCAATGCTTTAGGAACTGTTTTTGGGCATCTCTACAGATTAGAACCACACACCATTTTTTTTTATGTTAAAGAAAATTCCTTATATCTAGAAGTAATGGTACTACTTTTTGTACTAAGACTACCCCTTCGTTATGCTCTTCCCTTAAAACTACTTCTTACTTTTTCTTTGAGTATGACTTTTTTTTACCTTGTGTCCCTTGTGGTTGGGTGAGGATAGAACTCTGCCTCCGTGGTTCTCATACAAGTCCTAAAAGGCTACAAAGTGGGACGAAGTGATGGGACTAGGTATCCTGTTCTCTGGATATTTATCCTACGAGAAGTCAAGTCATAAGAGGGTCTGGGAGGA
>NC_134793.1:30558693-30581193 GCF_046742065.1 Oratosquilla oratoria | reverse complement strand
ATAAACAGACGTGTGCGCTGACGTGGATATAAACAAAACACGCGCGCGCGCGCACACACACACACACACACACACACACACACACACACATACACAGGGTAGGGGTGTGTGAGTGGAGGGTTATGGGAGTGGAGGAGTCTAGGAGTGAAAGGGTCTGGAAGTGGAGTGATCTAGGACTGGAGGGGTCTGGGAGTGGAGGGGTCTAGGAGTGGAGGGGTCTAGGAGTGGAGTGGATTGGGAGTGGAGAAATCTGTGAGTGGAGGGGTCTGAGAGTGGGAGGATTTCTCTTCGGCCTGTTCTTCGGTTAGCTCGTCAACGCGGAAATAATCTAAAACGCGGTTCTTCTTCAGATTTTGTATAAGAATAACAGTAATAGACTCATAGTCCGCTTCGTGGAGACAGACCCCGGTGTACCCAAACGTCACCGGTACAGATCAGATCGTGGAAGGGAGAGGAAAACTCAAAATGTTATTATTTATTAGGAAGATGTATAATATATAGACGACCAAAGTCCCCAGCGACTGTTATCGTGCACTGAGGCGCGCAACGACCCGGCGATTGAAAATTGCACCAATCACAAATCGCTTTCAAAAGCTTTGCTCATTTTTCTGTCTTTCAATTGGTCAAAGACTTAACTCGTTCACTACGCGTATATAAACTATTTCCAGGCCAGCAGCTATTCTTCTAAAAAAAAAATTCGCTCTTAATTAGCACAATAATGATGTGACGTTAAAAAGAACGGTATATGAATGCTGAAATGAGGATATAATGTAACATATGTTTCTTCTGTCTTGGCACATATCTCTTTGGGATGCTACAAGGGCGCGTCTCGGCATCTCATAAGGCGCACTAGTGGTCCGACCGGGCGCGTCTCCTTTTGTGAACCACCGCCGCTCTAGCAGCCGCAGCTTCTCTTTTCTACTGCCCCCTATCACCCTCTGACTAGCTATACTATTCCACCTCCTCTCCACAAGGTGTGCCTTACATAAACACCACCGCACGGGCTCAAACAAAGCCTGTGGGAGTGATTCTTCACTCCCGAATTTCGAAAAAAAAAAAAAAAAAAAATGGCGTAGGGACGGGAGGAAACGAGAAGAGGAATGATGACGACGATGAAGGAAAGCGCAAAGGTGGGCGAAGTGGTCCTGGAAGAAGCTAAGACCGTTAAGATCAGTTCCAGCAAGGCTGGAACTGATCTTAACGAAACACAATGTGATTCAAAATTTAAGATATCAGAATCCTACAGGCCCAGAAATCATGCAGATCTCAAACTGAATATGAAAGTAGGAAATACAGAGCTAAGAGGTATACAAATAAGCCAGATACAACTTTTCCAGAGATATATAGAAAAAAAATCTTTGAAGTAAAGGATTGGAGAGAGTTGAGAGGGGCAATTGAAATTAAAAAGAAATGTAATTTTTTTCCTGAAATTTCATAACTTCAGTTTGAAAAAAATATGTACCAAATACAGGTGGAAGAGAATATCAGAGGATAAAAATTATTTGAGAGAAGGTGCGAAAAAGTGTGTGTGTGTATGTGTGTGAGTGTATGTGTGTGTGTGTGTATGTGTGAGACAGAGAGAGAGAGAGATAGAGAGAGAAAGTGAGAGATAGATAGATAGACAGATAGATAGATAGAGAGAGAGAGATCTGCTGTTTCTAACAACTTTTTACCATCTAAGCATAAAGGAGCTTTAACAATACTAAATTCTATGAAGATTCATTTCAACTTTGAACACGCGTCAGCATGTTGAGAAAATGGTATATGTATACTGTTATTCTTGACTAGTATGATAGTCAAAGTGTGTGAAGGATTACGAAAGACGGGTGGATTAAATGTTTTGAGATAAGGCTCTGGGAAAATAACCAATTTGGTTTTAGAAAAGGAGGGTCCTTGTGCGTAGCTGCAGCTTTTGCAATTGGACTGTTAGAGGAGGCAATAGTCACTGCTGGAAAGTGCGGGATTCGAAACCTACAACAAAGTAAGCGCGAGACCAGCACGCCTCCTATTACACCACCAGCACACGAAATATTCAACTTTATATTGGAGTGATTGATGGGTAGAATTGAGAGGGTTGGGTGGATTGTACGTATCTAAATGCAGATGTTTTTGATAAGGTGTTACATGGTAGACTGATATAGAAATTGAAAAAAGTTGAAGGATCCAAAGGAAGCATCTTGGAATGGATGGTGGATTTACTGAAAGGTTGATTCATATGAACAGTAGAGAACGAGGATATGTAAGACTAGACAAAAATGATTAGTGGGGTACCGCAAAATTCAGTGCTGACGCCTCAAATTGTTTTTAGAAACGTCAACGACATGATCAATGGAATAAGAAGCTATGCTAATTTATATTGTAATGGTGTCAAGATTATGAAAGAGTATAAATCGAAGAAGATTGTGCAACAGAAATACATAGCAGTGGATTGGTAAGAGTGGGAAGCAAATGTTGGTAAAGATTCTAGCCTCTGTTAGACAACAGAGTAACATAACCCGATGGTTTAAAGATGTGACAGGGATAAGAGAAGACGACGCTCCAGCAAGATTAGCCTTGTTGCTTACTATCTATTAAATTATCTATCTTGGTGCCAAATCCTAGAGGTCGTGGGCTGTTCGGGAACGTCATTCGTCTTCATTCCTTGTCTTTTTTTTTTTTTTTTTTTTTTTTTCTTTCTTTAGAAATGTGGCCCAGTCACGTACTTCCTCCTTGGCCTTCTTCACCCTCTCCTGCCATTGATATTTCTAGTTTCTGTGTTACAGAAATACTCAGTGGTGAATCGTGAGGAGTAGAAACCAACTGTTGGTAATGATTCATGGTGCTAATACTCTGCTATACATTGTAATTCATAACATAGTAACCCAATGGTTTAAAGATGCGACAACAGTAAGAGGAGATAACACTCCAGTGAGACTAGATTTACTGCTTACAATATATCTATTTATCTATCTATTTTGGTTCCAAATTCTAGAGGAGGTGGGCTGTTAGGGAATGTCACTCGTCTTCATTCCTTGTCTTTTGTAGAAATGCAGCCCATCCATGAAAGTCTTCCTCGATTTTCCTCTCCTGACATTGATTTTTTCCAGTTAAATACCCCTCTTCCAGCTCTCATCGTCTCATCAAATGGTCTACGAAAGCCATCTGTCTCCCTCCTCACCAGGTCAAATGATTCCCTTACCGTTCCTATTTCTATATAATTAAAAAATAAACTGACCCTTCGCGTTTGGTGGTAAATCGGTTACACCGCCAACTACGGTGAAGAAGAACTCGAAGAAGAAGAAGAACTCGAAGAAATCGAAGAAGAAGAAGAGGAAGAACTCGAAGAAGAAGAAGAAGAAGAAGAAGAAGAAGAACTCGAAGAAGAACTCGAAGAACTCGAAGAAGAGGAAGAAGAACTCGAAGAAGAAGAAGAAGAAGAAGAAGTAGAACTCGAAGAAGAAATCGAAAAACTCGAAGAAGAAGAACTCGAAGAACTCGAAAAAGAAGAACTCGAAGAACTCGAAAAAGAAGAACTCGAAGAACTCGAAAAAGAAGAACTCGAAGAACTCGAAAGAGAAGAACTCGAAGAAGAACTCGAAGAAGAAGAACTCGAAGAAGAAGGAGAACTCGAAGAAGGAGAAGAAGAAGGAGAACTCGAAGAAGAAGAACTCGAAGAAGAACTCGAAGAAGAACTCGAAGAACTCGAAGAAGAACTCGAAGAACTCGAAGAAGAACTCGAAGAACTCGAAGAAGAAGAAGAAGAAGAAGAAGAAGAAGAACTCGAAGAAGAAGAACTCCAAGAAGAAGAAGAAGAACTCGAAGAAGAAGAACTCGAAGAAGAAGAACTCGAAGAAGAAGAAGAAGAAGAAGAAGAAGAAGAAGAAGAAGAACTCAAAGAAGAAGAAGAAAAAGAAGAACTCGAAGAAGAAGAAGAACTAGAAGAAGAGGAAGAAGAAGAATTCGAAGAACTCAAAGAAGAAGAAGTAGAACTCGAAGAAGAACTCGAAAAACTCGAAGAACTCGAAGAACTCGAAGAACTCGAAAAAGAAGAACTCGAAGAACTCGAAAAAGAAGAACTCGAAGAACTCGAAAAAGAAGAACTCGAAGAACTCGAAAAAGAAGAACTCGAAGAACTTGAAGAAGAACTCGAAGAAGAAGAACTCGAAGAAGAAGAAGAAGAACTCGAAGAAGAAGAATAAAAACTCGAAGAAGAAGAACTCGAAGAAGAAGAAGAACTCGAAGAAGAAGAACTCGAAGAAGAAGAAGAACTCGAAGAAGAATAACTCGAAGAACTCGAAGAAGAACTCGAAGAACTCGAAGAAGAACTCTAAGAAGAAGAACTCGAAGAAGAAGAAGAACTCGAAGAAGAAGAAGAAGAAGAACTCGAAGAAGAAGAACTCGAAGAAGAAGAAGAAGAAGAAGAAGAAGAAGAAGAAGAAGAACTCGAAGAAGAAGAAGAAGAAGAAGAACTCGAAGAACTCGAAGAAGAAGAACTCGAAGAAGAAGAAGAAGAAGAAGAAGAACTCGAAGAAGAAGAAGAAGAACTCGAAGAAGAAGAAGAAGAAGAAGAAGAAGAAGAAGAAGAAGAAGAAGAAGAAGAAGAACAACAACAACAACAACAACAACTCGAAGGACTCGAAGAAGAAGTTCTCAAAGAAGAACTCGAAGAAGAATTCGAAGAAGAACAACAACTCGAAGAAGAAGAAGAAGAACTTGAAGAAGAACTCGAAGAAGAAGAACTTGAAGAAGAAGAAGAACTCAAAGAAGAAGAAGAAGAACTCGAAGAAGAAGAACTCGAAGAAGAAGAACACGAAGAGGAAGAAGAACGAATGAAGAAGAAGGAGGCTAGAAAGGAACGGAGAGAGGCCAATGCAAAAGATTTAACAATTCGCAAAGTTTTGAAACAAGAAAAGCAAGTAAAAAAAAGTTATTACTTAAAGGAAAAAAAGAATTAAAAAAATATAAAAAGGGTATTTTGAACGGAAATTTAACACCAGCACAAATCGCCTATATAGATGACTTGCGAGAACAGCTAGATGTTGACAAGAAATAAAAAGCAATATGATTTTGATATTTTATTTTCCAAAAAAGGGGCGTAGCCCAGGGCGCGCAGCGCCCGCGCCTAAGGCGCAGCGTCGCAGGCCAAGGCCCCCGGCGTAGCCGGTGGGCTTGTCTAATAGTAAAAACTCATTTGTTCTTTGATTTGCCCATAATATTCGTAACTGTGTTCCTCCAGAAACTGATCTCTGATACTTAAAATCTCCGCTTTTCTTCCCCTTGTTCGTTGTTCATGACTCACACCCGTACAACTTTTCTTCATGTAACTGTTGATATTTCTTAGCTGGCCAGAGTTTTCCTATGTTTCGTGTACGTCTTCGTTATTCCTATTCTTATAATAACTACAACAAAGTTATGTCGTTGCACATTAGTAAAATAATACTGATGACCCACTTTCGGAGAAGAATAGGCGAAAGTATTAAGATCTGTATATTTCGATTACAAATTGTGATCCTCTTCAGCAGATCAACAGTTAGTGATCGAAATATACAGATCTTTATACTTTCGCTTATTCTTCTCCGAAAGTGGGTCATCAGTATTATTATAATAACTACTTATGTATCCCGTCCGTCTGTGGTCATCATATTCCTTTGATTGTTATATCTATCAACTTCAATTATTTTCCGTTCACCCTCACTACTACTTTGTGTCCTTCCCTTTCTCCGAGATTACAATCATCTCTGTCCTTTTGGTGTTCATATTCAGACCTCTCCTCTGAACCAGCTCCTACAATATTTCATCTAAATCTACGATCAGTACGATATCGTCAGTAGTCTTTTGCAGTTTCTCATAGCGTTTCATTGTACTGGTTGAATAGATCTGAAAATATCAAGCACCCTTTTCTCACATCACCTTCGATACTCTTCTACTTAGGCTCCACACATCCTACTCTTAATGTCGCTTTCCGATCTCAGTATAGGTTCCTAAATAATTTTATATTTTTCTGATCTGAGTTTAGTTTTTCCGAAATTTGTATCAGATCGAGTTTGACGAGACCGAAAGCCTTCTCTCAATCTACGAACCAGGAGTAGATGTGTCATTTCGTGAATCCAAACTGGCACTCTGATATCATTTGTTGGAATTTGTTCCGGATCGTTGAAGGATTGTTTTTGATGACCTGGCTCATGATACTAATTCTACGGCGTTTATTTCACCCGGGAGTACTTGGCACCTTTGACATAGCTATAAATTCATATACACACTTTTGTTCTGGTATATCTCCCGCATTCGCAAGGTTCGTTAGTATACCAATTGAAAAATTTGTGAGTGCTTGTAGCATCACTATCTCCCGCGGCTTTTCCCTATTGTATCTCTTCCGTAGCATATTCTGTCTCTGAGAATCATTGCTTCATCCTTCTCAATGTATACTATTACCTCAATGTATACATCTATAAATTTATATATATATATATATATATATATATATATTTATAAATGTATAAATCCATAAATCTATATATATATATAAATTTATAAATGTATAAATATATGGATATATAAATGTACAAATGTAAAAATGTACAAACGTATAAATTTGTAAATCTATATATATATATATATAAACTTATAAATGTATAAATATATAAATGTACAAATGTACATATGTATGAATATGTAAATGTATAAATGTATAAATGTATGAATATATAAATGCATAAATATATGAATTCATAAATTTATAAACGTATAAATGTATACATGTATAAATGTACAAATGTATAAATGTATAAATATATAAATGTATGATGTATAAATGTAAAAATGTACAAATGTACAAATGTATAGATATATAATTTTATAAATATAGGGATGTATAAATGTATAAACCTATAAATGTATAATTCTATAAATATAGGGATGTATAAATGTATAAACCTATAAATGTATAAATATCAGTTTATAAATGTATAAATGTATAAATGTGTAAATGTATAAAAGTATAAATGTATAAATGTGTAACCGTATAAATGTGTAAATGCATGAATTTATAAACATATAAATGTACGAAAGTATATATGTATAAATGAATAAAAATGTAAATGTATAATGTAAAAATGCATACACCTATGAATGTATCAATATAAAGATATACATGTCTATAAATGCTTAGATGCAGAAATGTTTAAACATATAAATGTAAAAACGTGTAAATGGATAGATGTATTAATGTATGAATATGTATTGTATAAATGTATAAATGTATTAATATATCAATGTGATTGTGCCAACTGCACTGAATGGGGCAGGAACATATAAAATAAGAGGGGAAGAGAGGAGGAGTTTGAATGTGTTTGAGATGAGGTGCCTGAAAGATATGGTAGGAGTTACTAGGCTGGATAGAGTGAGAAACGAGGAGGTGAGGTGGAGAGCGGGGTTGGGAAGAGAGTTGGGAAATAGGATTGATGAAAGAGTATTGGGATGGTTTGGATACATGGAAAGAATTAGTAAAGAAAGATTAGTAAAACGTGTGGAAGGCAGAGGTGGCAGGGGCGAACAGAAGGGGACGACCGAGAATGAGGTGGATGGGTGGGGTAAAAGGGTCGTTGAGAAAGAGTGGGATGTCTGTCGAGGAAGGAAGGGAGAAGACAGGGGTGAGTGGAGAATATGGTTGTATATGGATGATGCTGTGATGCATGAGGGGGATGGTGGGGAATAGGGAACTTAGGAAGCGGTTATGAGTGAATAATATTTTGACGCAGCCTGAAGGGATTTCTCCGTCTTCTCCTTTTCTGCACGATGGGACGGAGAACGGGATCACGGGTTAGGGAAAGCGGCCTTGCTGTGGATGTGCTTTGTTTTGCTACACTGTTTCTGGCCCAGGGCAGTGGGCGAGATGCAGGGTTGTCCCGTCATCCAGGAGGAGCCGTGAAAAGAGGGAGGTAGGGAGGGGGTGGTGGATGGGAGTGGAGTGGGTGGGGATGGGATGATGGGTGGGAGTGGAATTATATCTTTTGACATCCATCCATCCTTCCATCTCATCATATATATATATATATATATATATATATATATATATATATATATATATATATATATATATATATATATATATATATGGGCATGGTTCATTAAATTCCATGCTACAAAGTCCTCTGTAAGGGGCACTGTCCTAGCCTTCCGATAGGGGGGAGTTTATGATGTATAACCATGAATATATATATATATATATATATATATATATATATATATATATATATATATATATATATATATATATATATTCATAGTGTACAGTATATGGCAGATTTTCCCTCAAGCATACTACATTTAAGTGTTACGACAAAGCTTCTTGTATTATTCTATTCTCTTTCGTAGAATCTTGCCTTCTGTAGGCAGTAACCTTAATATTTCTACGAATGTCATTCTGTGGAAGAGAGCAAACATAATCTGCAAATAAACAGAACACGTTCTCACACCTCTGGGCGGTTCCTCAGCGGCAGGTAAAAATCTAAATGCTAATCTGTTGTGTGGGGATTATATTATTATAATACCCACACAATAGATTACCCTTTAGATTATTACCTGCCAATGAGAAAGGACCAAGAGGTGAGAAAACGCACTCTGGATATTTACACATTGTGTCTGCTACTTCACAGCATGACCTACATAGAAATATTAAAGTTACTGCGTACAGAAGGCAAGATTACTTTAAGAAAGAAAGAAAAATATGACATTGTTTTGTCATAACAAGCTTCCCATTCACTTTAATATATATATATATATATATATATATATATATACATATATATATATATATATATATATATATATATATATATATATATATATATATATATACAGTGTATAGTCTTCAAATATCATCTCATGAGGAAGTTGAAAGGTCTGTGAATACAGTTACTACTAATTGAAAAGTCATGATGTTCCTCCTTGTGGACCGAATTCAATTTGAATGAAGTGAACCCCTGGACAACTACTAATAGTTTCCTTCGAGGATGAACAAAATCGCCTGTGGGAGACAGCAGGACCAAAACAAAAATGACTGTACTTCACGATGTATTCTCTAACCATTATAAAAGATCTATTTCTTCTAGTACAAATCCTAAGTTTCCAAATCATATAATTCACCCGGAGACACTAACTCTCCCTCATTGTCCCGTCTTGTAGCGTTCTGCACTCCGTTACTCAAACCTCGTTTCATTCATATTTCTATCATCCACGCATCCACTCCTTCCCCCATACCACATTCCCACGCAACACACACACACACACACACACACACACACACACACACACACACACACACACACACACACACACACACACACACACACACACACACACACACACACACACACACACACACACACACACCCTCCCTCCCTCCCTTCCTCTCCTCACTGCATTCCTTGTAGTTGAGCTACATTGTTCCTCTTCTCGTTCTTCTGTCCTATGTGAACTGCTTTAGACGATTCCCCGCCCACCTTTGTCATGGAAATTTCGCCTCCCCTTTCCACCTCCCCCCACTCCCTCCCTCACTACCTCCCTCCCTTCCCCTCCTTTTGGCCCTTCTCCCTTCCCCCCGTCCCTCCCTGTCCCTCCTCTTTCCCTTCCCTCACTATCTCCCTCTCTTTATGAAACCATCAGTCTCTCAAATCCTTCCTCACATCTAGTTCGTCGATTTTCCTTCATTTGACACGTTAACCAGATTTTCTTTCCAACTGGGTCGGCTTGACAGTCTGTATATCTTCCCATCATTTCTCTCATTATTATTATTATTATTATTATTATTATTATTATTATTATTATTATTATTATTATTATTATTATTATTATTATTATTATTATTACTTATTATTATCATTATTATTATTATTATCATTATTATTATTATTATCGTTATTATTATTATTAATATTATCGTTATTATTATCATTATTATTATTATTATTATTATCATTATGATCATTATTTGTTATTATTATTATTATTATTATTATTATTATTATCATTATTGTTAATATCATTATTATTATTATTATCATTATCATTATTATTATCATTATCATTATTATCATTATTATTATTGTTTTAATTAGTTATCATTATTATCATCATTATTATTTTATTTTTATTTTTGTTTTATTTTATCTATTTATTATTGTTATTATCATTATTATTATTATTATTATTTTTATCATTATTGTTATTGTTATTGTTGTTGTTGTTGTTGTCATAATTGATGTCATTGTTGTTGTTGTTGTTGTTGTCATTGTTGTTGTCATTATTGTTATCATTATTGTTATCATTATTGTTATCATTATTGTTATCATTATTGTTATCATTATTGTTATCATTATTGTTATCATTATTGTTATCATTATTGTTATCATTATTGTTATCATTATTGTTATCATTATTGTTATCATTATTGTTATCATTATTGTTATCATTATTGTTATCATTATTGTTATCATTATTGTTATCATTATTGTTATCATTATTGTTATCATTATTGTTATCATTATTGTTATCATTATTGTTATCATTATTGTTATCATTATTGTTATCATTATTGTTATCATTATTGTTATCATTATTGTTATCATTATTGTTATCATTATTGTTATCATTATTGTTATCATTATTGTTATCATTATTGTTATCATTATCATCATCATTATCATCATCATTATTGTTATCATTATCATCATCATCATCATTATTGTTATCATTATTGTCATTATTGTTATTGTCATTATTATTATTGTCATTATTATTATTGTTGTTATTGTTATTATCATTATTATTGTTGTCGTTATTATTATTATCATCATCATTATTATTATTTTTAATATCATTATCATTATTATTATTATCATTATCATTATTATTATTATCATTATTATCATTATCATTATTATTATTATCATTATTATTATTATCATTATTATTATTATCATTATTATTATTATCATTATTATTATTATCATTATTATTATTATCATTATTATTATTATCATTATCATTATTATAATTATTATTATTATCATTATTATTATCATTATTATTATTATCATTATTATTATTATCATTATTATTATTATCATTATTATTATTATCATTATTATTATTATCATTATTATTATTATCATTATTATTATTATCATTATTATTATTATCATTATTATTATTATCATTATTATTATTATCATTATTATTATTATCACTATTATTATTATCATTATTATTATTATCGTTATTATTATTATCGTTATTATTATTATCGTTATTATTATTATCGTTATTATTATTATCGTTATTATTATTATCGTTATTATTATTATCATTATTATTATTATCATTATTATTATTATTATCATTATTATTATTATTATTATTATTATTATTACTATTATTAAAATAATAATAATGATAATAACTAATAATGATGGTAATAATAATAATAATAATAATAATAATAATAATAATGATAATAATGATGATAATAGTAATAATAATAAAAAAATGGTTGAAGGTGATGCTGTTTTCTGCATTAATAATTTTCTTGCAGATACTTCCTAAAGATCTCGCTAATCGCCGTGTAGCAGGGTCTAAAACTCTGTAGAACTCGTGCGTAGGTGGACATAATCTCCGATCCGGATTTCGACTCAACTGAGCCCTTCAGGGAGTGTGTCTAGTGTCAACTGAAAGCCCTATTTGACCACGTGAAATTATTAGACTGGGGAGGATCACAAGATATTTTGAATAATGTCCATGAATTATCTGCAAAAAAAAATATTAATGCAGATTTACTGCCAGTAATGATGATAATAAAAATGATAGTGATGATAATAATGATAGTGATAATAATAATAATGATAATAATAATGATAATAATAATAATAATGATAATAATAATAATGAGAGTAATAATAATGATAGTAATAATAGTAAAAATAATAATAATAATAATAATAATAATGATAATAATAGTAGTAATAATAATAATAATAGTAATAATAGTAAAAATAATAATAATAATAATAATAATGATAATAACAACAACAATAATAATAACCACGCAACCCCTACCTGTCCTGAACCCACACTGTTCCTCACCAATCACTTCCTCTATTCCTTTACTAATTCTCTCAGTCAAAACCCTCCCATAAACCTTCCCAACTACACTCAACAAAATGATTCCTCTGAAACTACTACACTCAAAGTTATCCCCTTTTTCCTTGTAAATTGGAACTATACAGGCACTCCTCCAGTCCGCCGGCACTAAACCCTCTTTTAGACAATCATTAAATAACCTCACCAGCCAGTCCACCATCACTGTACCTCCCTTTTTTAGACAATTTTATAAATAAATAAAAGTGATTTGTATACACGCAAATAAAGGAAAACTTTTTTTAACCAAAAAGATTAGTTTAAGAAATTTAAAAAAGATTGTGTTATATGAAGTTATATATATATATATATTATACATATATATATATATATATATATATATATATATATATATATATATTTGTTTTCTGCCCAAAAATGATGAAATTGGTACAATTTAGCTATCTGGGACCAAAAAATAATTCTAAAAGCTACAAAAACAAATTTTGATAGGAATAGTGGACATTTTCTTTTGCTTTTGGGATGAAAAGAGTTGGAAAATAACACTTGCTTCCCAAAGACAAGACTCGTGTTACATAGTGTTACATAGTGATAACACAAAAGAAAAGTAGGAAGAGTTCTGGATGTCCATGTTCTTAGGGGAGAGTGGGGAAAAATCAGGTAATTTTTTAGTGGAAGGTAAGTTGTGAGTGGAGGATAGATGGAGAAAAAGGTTGAAGGAGGGATGATGATGATGATGATATGGTTTAACGTCACACACTCCCCCCTATCGGGAGGCTAGGACGGTGCCCCTCACAGAGGGCTTTGTAGCGTGGAATTTAATAAACCATGCCCTTGGTTCAACTTCGCCGGTGGCAGGATTCGAACCGCCCTCACCTCGACCTTCGCCGCAAGTAACGACGCCCTAACCCACTCAGCCAGCGAGCTTCCTGAAGAGGAGAAGAGTTCTGGATGTCCATGTTCTTAGGGGAGAGTGGGGGGGAAAATCAGGTTATTTTTTAGTGGAAGGTAAGTTGTGAGTGGAGGATAGATGGGAAAAAAGGAAAAGGGTTGAAGGAAGGATGCTTTGTGTTAAATTTTTGAATGAAAAGGAAAAGGAACAGGGGCAACAGAAGAAGATCAGAGAACTGTTGGAAGTGGTGAAGGATAGAGTAGAGGTAGGAGTGGAAGAGGAATGAGGGTGTTTCAAGGAGAGAGCGACAAGGTGTGCAAAGATGGCATGTGAAACAAGGATGATGGAAGGGAATTGAAGGAAAAGTAGTGAGTGGTGGGATGATGAAGTGAAGAAGCAAGTCTTCAGGGGATGGTTGCAAAGTAGGACCAAAGAAACATATGAGAAGAACAAAGAAAAAAGAAGACAAACTATAAGGCAAAAGGGGGAAAAGGGAGAGTAGTCGTAAAATGGGGTAGGAGTGTAACAGGAAATATACATACATACATATACCAAAGGCTTTTTCCCCCTTACACGGGGGGTAGCCAAAAAGAAAAAGGCATAGAAACCACTCCCACCCATTCCATTTCCTATATATTCCACTCCCCTCCACCCTCCTCTCTCCCTCCTATCTTGGCACCTCCTGGTCATCCCTGCATCCTGTCCACTGCCCTGGTCAGAAGCAGTGTTGCAAGACACAGCACCTCCACAGCAAGTAATAAAAATATGTTTTGAATGGAAGTTAGGAGAGGAGCAGGGGGTAAGTCAGACAGAGAAGGAAAGGTAAAAGGCAAAGATAGACAGATGTTAACGGAAGAGGAGGCGGTGAGAGGAAGATGGCCAGAGTATTTTAGAGAGCTGCTGAATCTGGAGGAGGACAGAGAGGAAATGAGGGTTGCAGAAGGAAGAGCCAAAAAATGACGGTGATGAAAGAGGAAAATGTAAGACATACAAAAAGAAAAAAGAAAAAAAAAGAGGTACAAGAAAATTTGAAAATGATAAGAGAAGGTAAGGCACCTGTGTTGGATGGGTGTCATGCTGAGTGTCTGATGAAGGGACGTACAGTAATACTGGAGTGGCTATAGAGATTATTTAATGTGCCTAAGGGAGGGTAGGTTGCCGGAGAACTCGAGGAGTGTCTGTATAGTTCCACAGTACAAGGAAAAGGGGACAAATGTGACAAGTATTTTAAGAGGGATCAGTTTGCTGAGCGTAGTAGGGAAAGGCTTATGTGAGGCTATTAATTGAGATGGCGTCTCAATCAGCTTCAGCGGCTCCGTTCGTAAGTGTATTGCTTAAAAACATAAGAATAAAGGAGACTGCAAGTAGGCCTTATGGTCTCTTGCAGTCTCCTTTATTCTTATGTTCTTTTAGCAACTTTTTCTGTTATTAATTTCCGTCAAGAAAAACGTATATTACGTTGATGTATTATAATTTACAAAATTAATATCTAATTTTCTAATGGTAAATCGCGTAGGTGTGCGTTTCCGAAAATTTACCGTGGCTTCTTTACATTAAATAAACTTCTAGTAATTCTGGTAAGGAGGTAAAAAGCAAGTTGCGCATTTTTTTTTTTTTTTTTTTTTTTTTTATATTATTTTCATGTTCCGTTTCTCCCCTCAAACCTGCACTATATATGGAGTCAGATGTTTGTCCACTGTTTTATTTCTGAAGAAGCCCTACTGGGCGAAACGTTAGATATACTGCATCCCATACACTGTTACATACGGGAGATAAAGTGATACTTCAAGATACGTCGACTTTTCCTACTGTTAAACTGGCAAAAATCTATCTAAAGAGTGATCTAGTATGGCTTGTAAAAGTAGTAGTAGAAAGAGTTGTCTGTAAAGGAAGTCAAATTACTTCTAGGAAATTATTTAGCTGGAAAACTGATGGTCCTTAACCCACTGGCTGAGCGCGTTAGGGCGTCGTTACTTGCGGCGAAGGTCGAGGGGGATGGCGGTTCGAGTCCTGCCACCGGTGAAGTTGAACCAAGGGCATGGTTCATTAAATTCCACGCTACAAAGCCCTCTGTGAGGGGCACCGTTCTAGCCTTCCGATAGGGGGGGGGGTTGTGACGTTAAACCATATCATCATCATCCTTAACCTGACTGTAGTTGAGGTCTCATCCGCCGAAAGTCCCACTAAGAACTTAGAAGAGTCACAAGCCCACCATATCCCTGTTTGTGCTGTAACCAGATCACAGAAAATCTCCGATGGATCTGAAGTATCATTAACCTCCCCTCTTACTCAATTACCTTCTGAATTATCATCCAAGATGATATCATTAAAGCCCAGGAAACTGACAGCACCTTATCAAGATGCAATCTTAGCTCAGTGATAGGTCTCGAATTAAAAAACTCCCTACTTCTACTATCATAAGAGCGTATCGTCCCACTGAATTACAGAAATTAGACACATGGTCTGAAATACACCGAGTAGTTTCAGAATCTATTAGAGAACCAATTATGGAATTAGCCCATATTGGGTTGGCTGGACTTTTAGGAATTCATGAAACATACAAAAGGTAGTACAGCATTACTTCTGGCCTGGCATGAAATATGACATAACTAAATTTGTCAGATGGTTAGGAAACCATAAAAGGTAATACCTCCAGCTTCTTTAAAACCTATCCCAGTAGTGTCAAATCCTTTCGATAAAAGTAATAATTGATTGTGTAGGTTCTTTTTCAAAACAAAGAAAGGGAATCAGTATCTGCTAACGATAGTATGTGTCTTAACTCTGTGTCATAAACACGGTTTCTCTGAAGAAGCTTGATGCTAAAAGTATCAGTAAATGTTTGCCACACCTATATACTTCTGTATGTATTCTCCGAAAAATCAACGCGGTAGGGGTACCAACTTCACTGGTGACTTGCCTTAACAAATCCTAAATGAACTAGACATTAATATCATCACCCAGCTACCACCCTCAACCACAAGGTCGCCTAGAATGGTTTCATCAAACTTTCAAAACCATGTTAAAAGAAATATCATATGGAATCAAAAAGAAACTGGGAGGACAATCAGTATATCTTATTTGCTTTGCCTGAGTGTCCACAAGAGTCGTTGAGCTATTCCCCCTTTGAATTATTGTGTGGAAGGCAAATTCGAAGACCTTTAAAGGTGTTAAAGGACAAATGGTTCAAAGAATTCCCTGATCATCCCAAAGTAACTGTAAAATCCAAACTGTCAGAAGAAAGGAAAGTAGTTTTAGCTAAGCTCCAGAAAAGTCAAAATGAAATGAAGAAAATTTTCTTATTCCTTCCTATTTCAGGGAATTCTTTAGAGAGTAATATACGGGTCCTTATGTAGTAATTAAAAAAAATTCAAGCTATAATTACGTAATTAGCAACACAAACCGACGAAAGGACACTGCTAAATCATGTTAATACAATTAAGCTTTACGTTGATAATAACTACAGGAGGACTTCCTTAATAGCGAAAAAAGTTGACTTGTGTAAATTATGATATGGAGAATGTTGATGCTCCTTCATCTAGTGTTACCTCCTTAAACTCTCAAATTCTTGAGAACCTAGATGACTACTTAAATGACTAGAATTATCAGGAGAAGTTGGGTATGAAACACACATTTTATAGAAATCCACAGGTTACCCATAGGAAGCCTGGGTTCTGTCAGCTTCTATAACATGATGTGGGCATGATACCGGATGCTGTACCTATCAGTCAACCATCTTACAGAATCAATCCAGAAAAATAAATCATTATGAAGGAAAAAGTATAGTTCTTGTTGAAGAATAATTTGGCTAAACAAAGTAATTCTCCTTGTGCTTCACCTTGTTTGTTGACCCCAAATCCTATTTTCTACCGATTATAGGAAAACAAACACAGTCACTGTTTAAGGTGCATATCCACTTCCCCTCATGATGGTTAATTAGATGCAGTAGGTCAATCTAAATATGTACCAAAGATTGACCTGCAAATTGGGTTGACGAAACGCGCATAGACCATCTCCGCGTTCGTCACTCCATTTAGTCTCTTCAACCACGCGGGAAAACCCTTTGGAATGAAAAATGCTCCAGCCATCTTCCAGTGTGCCATCAGTCTTGCCTTTCAAGACTTGGATTTGTTGCACTCTCATCTTGACGACATTATCGTCATTTCAGATACCTGGGCTGACTATGTAACTGGAATTTATGTCTTGTTCTCCGGGTTGTCGGTAGTGAGCTTTACCATAAACTTGGCGAAGTCCGAGTTTAGCTGCGTTACCGTAAACTACTTCCGCCAATTGGTTTGAACCGCCGTACTCGTCCAATACAATATATATATATATATATATATACATACATATACATTATATATTATTATATATATATATATATATATATATATATATATCACAACTAACACCACAGTCGGACGAAAGAAAGAGTTGCGTAAGCGGAACTATATATTTCGATTGCTACCTGCAATCCTCTTCAGTAGTACTACTGAAGAGGATTGCAGGTAGCAATCGAAATATATAGTTCCGCTTACGCAACTCTTTCTTTCGTCCGACTGTGGTGTTAGTTGTGATTTATAAATGTGTTACTACATTTCTCACCTGTGATTATATATATATATATATATATATATATATATATATATATATATATATATATATATATATATATATATATATATATTTGTGTGTGTGTGTATGTGAAAGAAATGGAGGTCAAATGCGTCTTGTATACATTTCGTGATACAGATCTTAAAAGTGTCTCAGGTCCATATGCATGACAGTACATAGAAAGTGTTCAGGGATCAGACGGAAACCCTACAAGAGAACCCAAGGCGCCTGCGACACGCATAATCTCCATAGAACAAAGCCCTTCAGTATGTGTACTGTAACAGGCGTCATTCAGGAGTGGAAGTCAAGACGTCACGTCACGCGTAACAGTTTCTCGGCAGTGGGGGTGGCAGTGTATGTGATATGTGTGTGTGTGTGCGTGTGTGTGTGTGTGTGTGTGTGTGTGTGTGTGTGTGTTGGAGGCGATAGAGCTGCAAAAAAAGCCTCTCACTGCCTTTCCAAGATTCAATGGTTCTTCCCTCCGGGTCTGGTAAGGTTGGCGAGGGGTGGGGTGGGGGTGGGGGGTCGGTGAATACGCGGCAACCGGCGGAGGTTCTTTGTTGCCGAATTTGTTACATTGCCTTGCCCTGGTACGCCCGTGGTCAGCATCATCCAGGTGTGAAGCCTGTTGCAGTGTGTGTAACTGGTGCGGAACGCAATGGGCCTTCTTGCAGAGACACCTATACACAGCAGAAGAGGGACAGAGGCCGCGAAGAGGGCGTGAGCTGTCCGTGGCAGGAGGCAAGCTAGGCGGGGGGGGGGGGGAACTGATCTACAGCGCCTCATTGACTTTGGGCATTGTTGCACATTTTCTGGCAAGGTCTCCTTTCATTTCTCCTCTCTCCTCTCCTCTCTCTCCTCTCTCTCCTCTCTCTCTCTCTCTCTCTCTCTCTCTCTCTCTCTCTCTCTCTCTCTCTCTCTCTCTCTCTCTCTCTCTCTCTCTCTCTCTCTCTCTCTCTCTCTCTCTCTCTCTCTCTCTCTCTCTCTCTCTCTCTCTCTCTCTCTCTCTCTCTCTCTTTTACTTATGTATACATTTAGATATAGCTCAAAATAACGCATGGATTCCACTGCCATGCCGAAAGATACGATAACCATATTGAAGAACATATGAACAGTATATTCTAAAACGTCGAAGGTCACAAGGTCTCAGCGGCCGGACTTAAACGCAAAAGGCTATCGACTTCTGTCTCCACTACCTAATTCTTTAACATTAATTATGACCGTTGCAACAAGTCGGAATATCGTAGGAATTAACAGGTACTCTGCTATATGGAAATATTTACCCATTTTCCCACAAATACCTCGTCGGAGGAATATCGTCGATTTTTTTTTTCTCTTTTTGTTTCCTTGCTCCCTCACTTCCTCATTTTTAAGTTTGTTTCTATGTTCCTTTGTTTCTTTATTTCCTCGTTTCTTTCTTTTTCTGTTTTCATTTCTTTCTTTGTATCTTTGTTACTTTGTTCCTTTGTTTCTTTGTATCTGTGTTTCTTTGTTTCTTTGTATCTTTGTTTCTATGTTTCTTTGTTTCCTTGTTACTTTGTTTCTTTGTATCTTTGTTACTTTGCTTCTTTGTTTCCTTGTTATTTTGTTTCAATGTTTCTTGTTTCTTTGTTTCTTTGTTTTTCTGTTCCTCTGTCACTTTGTTTCCATGTTTGTTTGTTTCTTTCTTTCTTTCTGACCTGGTCAAGGGACAGGAGAGAGGAATGGTCCTTCCTACGGGAGTAGAATGGGTGGGAGTAGGTGCCTACCTTGGCTGGCTACCCTCCTTATAAGGGGGAAAAGGCCTTTTGGTATATAGATACGTAGATCTCAAAGGCTGAACTTCTTAATCTCTATTACTCAGTCTCTACTTCTTAGTGTTGTATTGTGATCTTTTGTTGGTTTGTATTGGTAGATTCTCTCTGCCCATTTTTCAATTCCTTTTCATTCTTATCTAAATATCATTGTCATGTCACCTCTATCTTATCACTCAATGTGGGAAGTTCAACTTTCTCTCTCTCTCTCTCTCTCTCTCTCTCTCTCTCTCTCTCTCTCTCTCTCTCAGACACACTCTCCCCCTATGTCTCACTCATTGACTCTTCTCCTCTTTCTGTCTCTCTCTCTTTCTCTCTCTCTCTCTCTCTCTTTCTCTCTCTCCTCATATCATTTCAGCCGGATAATTTTAGTTACAATCTTTGTATCTGTCTGTCTTTATGTCTATATTTCTGGCTCCTGTCTCCTGTCACCCAAGTCTTCCTTAAGCGGTCCACAATCTTCTTCACCTTTCATTTTCCATGATTCTAACTTCATCTGCGTACAAGTTTGCGTAGCTGCCCATCCCACCCATTGTAACATTGATATACAATGAGAAAATGACTAGTGCCAGAACTGATCCTTGTAGTACCCCACCAATCACATCTCGTCAATCCGACGTCTCGTTTTTCATTGCTGTTCGCATTTGTCTTTTATTCAGAAAATATTTCATACATTTTCCTATGATCCCTCTAAATTCTACGTTTTCTAAATTCTATATTGATTTTTCGTGCGGCATGTTGTGTAAATCCTTCTCCAAATCCAGATATACACAACTTATCCAACCTTCTCTCTCAATGGTTCATGCCAATCAATCTCGAGTAAAATTAAACAGTTCGGTTACACATGACTTTCATTTTCTAAATCCTATTCTATTGGCAACAAAGATTCCTTCCTCCTCCTTCCTCCACGTAACTCATCTATTTTTTATATATATTTTTAATATATTTTGGCTATCGTGCATGTCAAGGATACCGATCTCGAGTTCAGCTGATCCTCCCTGCTTTCTCCTTTGAATACTGGTACCACATCGTTAGATTTTCATTACAGTGACACCTTCCCCTCTTCCTGAGATCATGCGTTCGGTTGTATTGTTTCCTTGCTTCTTCCTTTGAATACTGGTACCACATCGTTAGATTTTCATTACAATGACACCTTCCCCTCTTTCAGAGACCATGCGTTCGGTTGTATTGTTTCCCGCTAATTGTTCTCTACACTCCTTCAGTATCCAATTCGAGATCCCCTTTCTCAATACCAGGATCTCGAGAAGTTGAATCATCTCACGTGTGTGTTTTTGCGTTCTAGTGGTGACACATCAGTTTTGTCTCAGCACATTTACGGAAATTTGCCCATGCAGAGTGCAGTGCTTTTATGGGAAAGCTTTCAGTTCTTGTTTTGCATTCTTGTCGGTTAGTGAGTACGGGTGTTTCCCTCCTAGGATGGATTGTGACTTTGCATTACAAGAACACCATTTCCCAAACCATCCAGGATACCAGCTTATGCTGGAATAGATAAGCTTTAAAAAAAAAAAAAAAAAAAAAAAAAAAAAAAAAAACAGTGTTGGTCTAAACCAGTGACGTACTCTCTTTATTTTGTTCTGGCCAGTACCGGAAGACTTACGATTCTTTCTCGTTCCTGGTCGGGAACTCACCCCAGCATGGTCAAAAAGAAAAGAAAAATATCAAAAGCGTGTCAGCTGAGCGGTGGGGTCATGTTTTAGTTATGTTGGTCACATTTTCCATCGTCTCTCCCTTCTTTTTTTTCTCTCTCTCTCTCTTTGTCTTTTCCACGTTTCTTTCCTCCTTCCCTTCCCTCCTCTTTCCTTTTCTTCATTCCCCTCATCCCTCTCTCCCCTTTTCTATCACACCGTTCCTCCTCCTCGCTTTCCTGCTGAAGCCACAATCACCCACTCGCTGCCCATCAACGCAAATATCAATTTGCACTCCATACATGACGTAAACCTGCCAATCACAGTTGTTGCCTTTGAAGTTGCTGTAGTTGTTGTTGGTACCTGATACTGTCTTCTTTGCTTGAACAATCTTGTCTGGCATCTCCCTTCCCCCCCACCCTCCTCCATCCCTTTCTACCTGTCTACCCCTCACCTTCCCTCTTTTCTCTTTGTTCGCTGCATTGCCTTCAGTCGCCCAATCCCCCGCCCTGTTCCTCTCACTGACGTTTGGGGTCGGAGGGGTTCTCTCAAGTTCCGGAAAACTGGTGGTTGACTGCTGAAGGAGGCAGACGCTTTCGCACTGAGGCTCCATTCTTGGATCAGGAACCACGCATAGATGGAAACAGGAGGAGCTTCTGGCCTGGGTGTATGACATTAACTCATAGACACAATCTCAGCGAACCCACTCATTACGGTTTATTTTTCTGAGGTCGACAGGCGATTTTAGTCAGTTTAGGAGACATCATTGTGATGAATGGGGTAAGGTGCCGTCCATTGATAAGATATTTCAACTAACTTGTTCATTTCTTCCTTTGTTCATTTGTTCATTTGCTCATGTTACGGGACTCCATCTCTTGTTTTTTTTTGTTTTTTTTTTATTATTCGTTTGTTCGCTTCATCAATGGTTCGTTTAGTTTTTGTTCTTTCCTGAGTTTGTTCATTTGTTCGTGTGTTTGTTTTTTTTCATCACTCCGTGTGTTTGTTCTCGTGTTCTCTTCGTCTGTTCTTCTGGTTTATTCGTTTGTTCGTGTTCTCACTTGTCCGTTTGTTTGTTCGTTTGTTACTGCGTTTACTTGTTCTTCTGTTCCCTTGTCTGTTTGTCCATTCTTTTGATTGTGGATTCATTTCTTCGTGTTTTTCCTTGTTTGTTTCTTCGCTTGTTAATTAGTTCGTTTCTTGTTTACTTTGTGTGTTTAATTGTTAATGTGTTTGTTCGCTTATGAGTTTGTTGGCTTCTTCATTTATTTGTTTGTTCATGTGTTCGTATGTTCGTTTTTTCGTGTGTTAGCTTTTTGTCTGCTTGTCTGTCTGTTTTTCACCTTTTCGTGTGATCATTTATTTGTTCGTCTGTTTGTTTGTCCGTTTGTTCATGTGTTCATTGTTTGTTTGTTCGTCTTTTTATTTT
>NC_134793.1:30541193-30553693 GCF_046742065.1 Oratosquilla oratoria | reverse complement strand
GGTACATCACAGGGGATAATCAAAACTATGTAGGTAATTCACACCAAACAGAAATATATCAGCTTAAAATACCCAAGAACAGTACCACGCTTCATTGCCGTGAAAACCCTTCCGAGATTCTCGCGATGCAAGAAGCCGGCAGGCCACTCTTATTACTGATAAAACGAGTTTGGCGATTTGAGTTGCCAGTCGGCGATTTGTGACTTATTTCATCTATATATTCAGATGCTCATATCTATTATTGAGCTCATAGATACGTGACGGACCCAGGTTTACTTGCGATTAAAAACATTGTTTTTTCCTGGTGTAACAGAACATTCAACTCAGTTACCCAAACCAATGCCGTCATCACAACGGGGTTAGATCGATTGCTAGTAAAATCGTTGAGGAGTGCTGTATCACTTCAGCATTCTCTTCATATATACGAAGGTCGGAGGAAACTGCGGTTACATATCAACAAAAGCCAGACAGTATTGTCCGCCAGGGAGACACTTTCGTTCTTAAGGTCGAAGACTATCTCTATTAACTGACAGAAGTTTATAGTTAAATTTCATCGTTTCATCTAGGCTGAAACCAAACGGTTTTATTCAGCCAGATAAGGAAAAACAAAAACAAAAACAAAAAAACATATCCGCTCCATCTGTAGCGGGTCCTTAGGACATCGCGACCCTCCTTCGTTTAGGCGACGTAACTCGATCGTGACTCGGCCGTGAGAGGGGCGTTGCGTCATTGCTCGACCGTGACCCAGAAGCGGCCACGAGACAGATTTTCCTCGGTGTCTCCCCTCCCTCCACCTCGACTCTCAATTTTAATTCCATGGTGAGGAGAACCACGAGGATCGCGTAGTAGATCTCCAGTCCTCCATCAGGACCTGCCCTGGGAACCTGCCTTATCTCGCTTTAGCGAGGAGGAGGAGGAGGTGCTAGAAAAGGAGGTCGACCGTATTAGCTGAAGTGATCCACCCAGAGCTGGAATGTGGATACAGTGTTCGTTGTCTTTTACCAATTTCGCGTGAGTAGTACACTGATAAAAGTAATTTTTCTTATGTCTATCGATGGTTACAGTTTGTGCAGATGAAGGAGGGTTGGACACTGAACTAGGCGAGGTCTCTGTTGGCCAGCTGATGCTACCTCTCACTCACTTCGCTGAACACAATCGCTAGGCAGGTAAAATAAAACCTACCAGGTCTGTTGCCGTGTTGCGCTTTCTGGTCGGGTCACGGAGAACGTAGCCATTGGAATCGGACGACGAAAGTGGTGAAACAGTGCGAAAATAGCGCGGTCTCGGCATATTTATTTACCAAATATTCAAATGGCTTTAGTTTGAAAACCTAAGGAGTGTTGTTCATTCCTTTTGTCGTGCCCGGGGGATGGGGGAACAAATTGAGACCACAGTTCTCAAGTTGAACCAAAGTGGATTCAGCATAACGGTGTTGCGGCCTATTATACTTTGATAATGATATGACAGAAAAAATACTGCAGATTCTTCACGAGAAGGCGGCCCAATCCTAGGGCTCTCTCAGTTACCCAACCCTTTATTGTTGTCTGTAGGGACACATCAAATGCGGGGTTACATACTACAGAAATCCCAAACCATGAGGAATTCTGATGTATACAGGACAATTTTGTGAAAATGTGTTCACAACATTCCTGGGGTTTTGGAATGTGTTAAAAAGTAACCTTTGAGATGGTCTGCAGAGCACACTAAACAAGGTTTTTGGAACTTTGGATATTTGCTATCCATGTTAATACCCGTTCTCACGTCCTCAGCGTGAATAGAATCCTGTGGTTGGTTGTGCTATGTCACGCCCGTGTGTGAATAAAGTCTCCTGTTTGTAATTTTAAGGTACGCCTTGCGTGAATATGCCATAAAATTGGAATGTATTCCCTAATGTATATAAATACATACACACATACATATATATATATATATATATATATATATATATATATATATATATATATATATATATATATATATATATATATATATATATATTCGTGAAATATACAGTGCGCAATACCTGTCTTTTGGAGCGCGCCCATTACGTATTATGAGATGACGATAAGCTGAGAAACATAACATACTTGTACGGGAAAAGCTCACTCTGCTTTTCTATTGGCTGAAGATCTTTAAACTATTGCTTTACGGACGTTTTTGCCATTCTTGAAGCGTCGGCTCCCATTTCCGGGGGTATAAAAGGGTGATGCAGAGAGCGACCCAAAGAGACTATACAGAGAGAGAGAGAGAGAGAGAAGTAGAGACAGCTCCAGAACGAGAAAAGAACCGAGAAGACAAGAAAAGAAGCAGGCGGCGCTCAGTGCCCATCTGAATCTACATAGAAATAATCCTACCTTCGTCGATTACGACAACTACGCTAAACAAGTCCTTTGGACCACAACTACTGCCCGTCTCCAAGCAAAATGCAAAGCCTTCGTGTATTTGCCGAATAGCTTCGGATATTCTCCGTATTACTGCTGGACTACGAGCGACTCGACACTCTCTCTCTCTCTCTCTCTCTCTCTCTCTCTCTCTATTATTTTCCCGTCTACCAGAAGCTTCACTTACCAGAAGAACCACTAGAAGCTTCCCCTACCAGAAGTTATCGTCCATAATCTTTACCTCAAACTAACTATTTGTCCCCCTAGAACGTTGGTACGATCTCAGCAACCGGTATCAATACTCATCTACGCTATAATTAAGATTTTGTTCCCTCACCTGGACTTATGTGTTGCAAACAAAAACACACTCAACAATTACTTGGTAAATAATATAATCAAATTACTTCATGCCATATGTAATATGCTGTTATTATTCTATGGCCATTTGTGTTGTATGTGTTATTTTTGCTTTTGTAATAATATCTAATGTTAACGAATATTTTTATTATCCTGGCTGAACTCTGTCATTCGTCTGAACTACGTACGGCCTTTTTTTCTTGTGTCGCGATTAGCCTGACCCATAGGTGAGTCGTGACACCTGTTAAAAGGCATATGGCGTCGTCAAATCCAATCGACCACACTATTGAGCTCTTAGCCACAATGCTACTACTAGTGGCTTTATTTCGGCTGATTCCAGACAATTTTCTTCAGGTGAAGGCAGGACCCCATCCTAAGTGGTTGTCTACATTCTCCAGGTTTCCACATATTTCATCCTGTTAGGTGCTACGACTGAAACTACCAATGTCGTACAGAATTTGAAAAAAAAGAAAAATTATTGAATTCCGACCCTTTTTCTCAGATGTTTTGTGAATACCATTTGAAAGTTATGTTTCATAGAAATAGTTCTTCTGAAACTGAAAATAATTTCTAAGAAAAGTATCAGATTATTTTTAACATTATGCATTTCAAAGAATAGTGAAATGCCATCTGGAGTAAAAGGATGATCAGCTCCAATATTCTCTAAAAATATAAATAATAGTAAATAAACAAAACAAAATAAAATAAAATGAACGGCAGACATTACAGCATATTGCTTAGGTGTTTATCGAAATGAATCTTGAATCTTAAAACCTCGAACTGTACTGCAACGCACTGCCTCTATAGGAAGTTTATTCCATTCATTTACTACACGGTTTGTAAAGTTGTTTCTAACTGCTTCCAAATTAAATATGTTTCCTGATAGTTTGAGACCATTATTTCTTGTCTGACTCGCATTCAGTGTGAAATTTTCGTCATTTTTTCTGTTGTCAATTCCCTTTAGAGTCTTAAAGACCTGTATCAAATCACCCCCGATTCTAATATCTTTTAAGGAAATAAATTCACGTGTTTTAGTCGATTTTCGTACGATTTATTTCTGTTATTTGGAATCAGTTTTGTGGCTTGCCGTTGTACCTTTTCAATCTGTTAATGTCTTTAATGAGATTCGGTGATCATACGGAAACAGCATATTCCAAATGTGGACGAACTAACGATTTTATATAGCTTGTTAATGACAGAAGGACTTTTAAAATCAAAAGATCGTGCAATCAGTCCTAGAACCTTATTTGCCTTCTCTGAGGTGGAAATACACTGCTTAGATGATTTGAGGTCATCACTGATAATTAAGCCGAGATCCTTTTCACTATCCACTTTTGTTAATGAATTTCCAAATAACTTGTAATTGTACTTATTGTTATATTTACCTGTGTGTATACCCTTAGATTTACTTGTGCTGAACTTCATTAGCCACTTTTCAGACCATTGCTCTAGTTTATCTAAATCTTCTTGAATGTCTAATTAGGTTAAGTAATCATATGCCATTCCGCACAGTCTTGTATCATCAGAAATTTGGAAACAATATATTTCAGTCCGTGGTCTATATAACTTTTACTTCATTAGTATATTGTACAGACTTCAAATTATTTTTCCATATTTTTTTTTAAATTGTCAATTTTGTTTTTCAATTTTTAGAGTACCGACGTAAAAGTGATCAGTATTTGTTTATTTTTAATGAAATTTATGTTCTAATCATAAGAGAATACTTCGTGACTCTGGTCCGTAGGGATATGACTGTAGTCCTTAAACTACTGTTGACAAATCTTAAGCAATCAATACATCATACAGGTGTCCAAACTAATTTACTGTTATAGAGTTATTTCTACAACTATCAAGATTCCCTTTGGTTGTAAAACACAGAAGATCACAGGTATATTCAAAAGTACAATAAAAGATGGTGCATACCACTTGAGAGCTAGGAAGTGTCAGGTACTGAAGTGTGGGGAGAACGGGCGAAGAGGTGATGCCCGATTGTGACAGAAGACATTAAGAGCCTCATCTTTGATTTAAGTGCAAATTGAGGACTGAGGGATGCCTGGGCCGGTCTCGGGAGCTCTCTGGAACGTGAGGTGAGACTCAAGTAGCTGCCTACTGGCCGGTCTGCATTGATTCCAGGGTAATCAATTGCCAACCGAGGCCGGGTCGCATGCTCAGGAAGCGAGCAAATTGGGTATTGTGCCGGTAGAGTTGGATCAGAAGGATCAGTTGTTTCCAGATAGAGTCGGATGAAACGTCAGTTTTTAGTTCAATTTTTTATGTTTTCAGCTTGCTTAATCTGTTCCTTGACGGTGGGAATAATTTCCGAGGGTTACTCGGGATAAATTCATCCTCACGAATGCGGGCATCGCAAAGCTGAACAGATTCACATGGTCTGTGAAAATTAACATACAAATTGATAAGTTAATCGAAATAGATACAAGTCTTTAAGGAAGAAAAGAGGTTTCCTTAGAGAATTGAAATATTTTCTTTTTACTGAAGAAGACTAAGCTCTTTGCTACCATGACGTCATAGTAATCTGCAGATCTCATTCTGCTTCACACTAGACGATGACGACATCGGGTGGTTCTACAGATTTGATTCTGGTTAACATTAAACGGTTTTATCAGTGTTGGAGGACCTAATTTTAGTAAAGAGAAATAATTTTGTCAGTAATAACCAGCTCTTCTATCCTTGGGGACATTATCGCACTAAAGAGGTGGAGTCAGAGAAAAAACTGGAGGATTGTAGAATGGAACAACAGTAGAATAGAATAAGGAGAAAAAGAAAACAAAAAGAGTAAAGAGGAAAAGATGAAAAGCAACAGTAACAGAAAATAGAAAAAAATAGATTTATATATTTACAAGCACCCGGCTTCGCCGGCCCTGGCTGCGCCAGGGGTGCTTGGCCTTCGCGCCCAGGGCTCCGCCCTGATTTAATGTCAAGATTGATAATAAAACATATAATCTTTATATACAACTTTTATTTTACATTATTAGTTATGTATATTTTTACAGTTTCCTTTTCTTTGAAGATATAGTTGCAGAATCTTCTTCGTCGCTACTACTTGATAAAATCTTGTATAACAGCTGCATTTGCTTTTCTTGTAGTTGCTTCAGCCTCTGGATTTCTTCTTTGTATTCCTTCTCCCTCTTCTCAGTCTCTTCTTTGTATTCCTTCTCCCTCTTCTCAGTCTCTTGTTTTAATTCCTTCTACCTCTTCTCAGTCTCTTGTTTTAATTCCTTCTCCCTCTTCTCCAATTTTTCGAACATCATCTCCGCTACCTCCATTGGTGCTCCTTCAGAATAGACGTCTCCGTAGAATTCGTCTGGCATTATCATCTTTATGGCTTCCTCTTCGTCGATGCGTGGTATAACAACAACAGATTGATCAGGTTCTTCTTCCCCTACGGGCAACTCAGAGGAACATAAACATTTAGATATTGTAGGAGACTTCGCAATTCCTTGTTTTTCCATGTGTATTGCCGTGTCTTTATTCCCTTTATTACCGTGAAAAAGTTCTTTATAGACACAGTTACGTGCAGGTTTCCGTTCATACTCATCACCCCGCTTACGATAACCCGTGTATATGATCAGAGAATCGTGGCTAGTGACCCTAGAACAGGCAACATATAATTGTCCGTGAGCAAAGCACTGAGCGCTATCCAACAGCAAACCACATCTATCAAACGTCTGTCCCTGTGATTTATTGATAGTCATAGCATAGCACAACCTTATAGGGAATTGTTTCCTCCTGAAGATAACAGAAGTGTCTGTCGTTTCCAAAGTCACCCTTGGTAACATTACTTGTTCTCCCTTATATGCTCCTGTAAGGATGTTACCAACAATGATGTTCCTTTGAAGGTTTGTCACAATGATCCTTGTGCCGTTACATAATTTAGGGGGGCAAATATTCCTCATAACCATTACAACAGCCCCTATTTTTAGTTTTAATTCATGAAGAGGAACAGAAGGGCTATTGATTGAGTTATATACAGATGTTTGTATATCCATCTCATTGTCTATTGAAGTATCTTCACTTCTATAAACTTTCTCTTCTGTATTGAGTTTCTTGAATACCATATCGTTTATGCAGTCAACATCATCGTTGGTTGGGGGAAATTATGGCTCTCTTTTCCTCTTCTCTCTTCTTTGCTTCTTTAGCTTGGCGTATTTTCTCCTTTTCTTGAAGTTTTCGTTTTCTTCTGCCTCTTTATTCTTTTTTCTGAGCTCTTCTTCCTTTAATTTCATAATTCTCCTCCTTTCAATTTCAATTTTAACCTTCTCTATGGCAAACTTGTTTTTCTTCTTGTTATGATTTGAAAGGCCTCCACTCTTAACGAAATTTTTGTAGCCTGCAAAATAGTGTTTGGCAAAACTTTCAGAGACTGTTGGTGTTATATCTCTTTCGTGCAGAGGCAACGTTGGAAAATTTTTATCCTCGTATACGAACTCATCATTGTCTCTCATCGTTTGGTTGAACGCTAAGACCTTCAGGTGGAACTCCTTTACGCTTTCTTTCACCAAAAAGGTTTTTGTGGCTCCATATAATTGTGGAAAGAGCTCGCTGTGTTCAGCCCGTAATTTGTTGAGTTTCTTGAAGTCCCTTGATACTTCATTCTTGGGCAATTTTCTTGTTCCGGTTACCCAACCCCAGAAGTGTCGCTGACGCCTTTTTTTAGATGCGGGATCCTCCAGCATTTCGACTTTGTAACACACGTCATGGCCATCGTATAATTCTCTAATAATAGCTCACATGAGGTGCTCTCAGACTTGTCCCCAGATTACCGCACTCTGGCCCGACCCTCCGGAAACGACTGTGACGTCACCACTACCTGCCCGTTTTGACAATTAATTTTTTTTATATTAGTAGATATTATTTATTTTATATACCAAGGCTTTTTCCCCCTTACTAGGGAGGTAGCCAAATAGATGTTTTCATATATTCCTCTCCGTATGACTATTGTACACTTTGATCCACAGGGGAGAAAACTGATCTACCTGCAAAGACGCAAAGACATCATCATGTCTACTGGTTTCGCTAATCCTCACTATTTTTTTGTGTTGCAGGCCAGACGACCAAGATCCAGACCAATATACTCATTCGCAGTATGGGACCAGTATCCGAACAGGCCATGGTACGTACAACCCTTGCGTCCGTCCTTGGCTTATAATATTTATACACTGTAAAAAAGTCTTTTCTATCTACCTTATCAGTATATTACAAAAGAAAATGTATGCGTTTCATATTGTAGTATTTTCATCTATGAAATTATGCAAGTCATTTGAATTTATTAAACTATATATGTTTATGACTTCATTTGATATTTTACATTCTTAGTACTTTGATATATTTGCAGAAACACTAGAACATACAGAGAATTCCCGGAAACATTTTGTCGACATCTTTCCCGTGAAAATTGCAGATTATTTGTCTTTTTAATGCGTGAAACGTCGTACTAGTAACAAAGGCGTCGTCTCACATGGTTTAAATCTAGCATTTCTATTCGTCGACATTTATATTTCTCCTGTGACGTGTTTATCGGGTTCAGAAGGTGAATCATATTTTTATTTTCTAGAATAGTTTGACTTGCATAAAAGCAGTATAGTAGATATTTCAAACATAACTTTACTGCACGAAAGGCAAAAAGAGATAAAGAGATAAGACGAAGAACTGAGGTTGATATTTTGAGGTCAGTAAAGCAGAAGAGCAACCAAGAACACAGTTGCCTGGAGTATCTCAATTGTTTTTATTTCATTGTGAACTAGTAGCATTTATTTTTTATCCTCTTGTTAAACTAATCTCAATACGATCTTCTATCTTATATAAATTTTTCGGCCATTTCCCTAACCTCTTTTAACTTCTTTTAACCTCTTTTTTTATCGTAAAGGATTGTGTTGACTCCCTGTGAACTAGTAGTATTTATTTCTTATCCTCTTGTTGAGCTAATCTCAATACGATCTTCTATCTTATACAAATTTTTCGGCCATTTCCCTCGCCTCTTTTAATCTCTTTTCATACTGTAACTCCGGAATCGTAAAGGACTGTGTTGACTCCCTGTGAACTAGTAGCATTTATTTTTTATCCTCCTCTTGTTGAGCTAATCTCAATACGATCTTCTATCGTATACATTTTTTTTTTATACTGTAACTCCGGAATCGTAAGGGATTGTGTTGACTCGACTCCCTGTGAACTAGTAGCACTTATTTCTTATCCTCTTGTTGAGCTAATCTCAATACAATCTCCTGTCTTATACAATTTTTTCGGCCATTTCTTTTAACCACTGTTCTTACTGTAAACCCCGGAATCATAGAGGATTATGTTGACTCCTCCCTGACAGGAGTACTCCATGGACTGCTACCTAAGGCAGTCTTGGATGGATGAGCGACTCCGCTTTAACGGACCCCTCGACAAACTGACCCTCAACATCAAGATGCTGGAGGCCTTGTGGAAGCCTGACACCTACTTCCATAACGGACTCGGTTCCTACGTGCATACCATCACCACACCCAATAAGCTCTTCAGGATCGACCAGGAGGGGCGCATTCTATACTCTATGAGGTCAGTGACGGTGTCATGCACGGATTTATGATCCCCTGTGTGGCTGTTGGGAACGTCCCAGTTAGGATTGTTTTGTATTCATGTATGTATGTTTATGTGCGTGCGTGCTAGGTAGGAGTTCATAGCTCGTATTTTCCGATTTGTGGATGATGCTGTGACCTCACTTACAAAACACCCATCTTCTTACTTAAAGGAGAAAGTAACGGCTTATACTATCAGTAGAAGTCTTTGATTCCTCCTGTGGATGTACGATTCTCAACGGTTATTCTGTTGTGCGGACCAGGTGTCCTAAGGGGTCAAGGTCAGGTTGGGCTAATTCCATGGATAAGTGGGGCTCCCGTCGGGTTCTGGTTAAACCTGACGCTCAACAGTGCTACTGCTGAGACGTACGCGACGTCGTATGGCTTGATATCTATCTTCTCGTAGTGTGACGCCCTGTGACGTGTAGTATATCTTCTTCCAACAGTGCTCGTTCCGGCTATCTGTTGCTGTCCTCAGCAATTTGCTCGTAGAAGATAATTTAATAATATTTACTTAAATCTAAGGATATGTGGAAAGTACATGCAGTTCCGTTCACCTAGAATATATGATCTTATGCGGAAAAACCACCAAGGAAAAAGAAAAACTGATGACCAAGTGCCTTCGTCTATTCAGACATCCTCAGGGTACAATAGACGAATAGACGAAAGCGCTTGGTCTTCAGTTTTTCTTTTTCCTTGTTGGTTTTTCCGCATATTTAGAATCACGAGTTTATGTGATTTCTCATGCATATGATCTTATATAGTGGCTTTTTTGCGTAAGCCTTATCTAGGAAGAGAAGTAGGTGGGGTTGGTGGAGAGGAGATGGGAGAATCTTGTGATGGAGGGGTTGTTGGAGATGGAGGTGGGATATACTGGAGGTCTAGGCCTCGAGGGACTACTTTGACATTATCTTTGTGAAGGACTGTCTCTTAAATTCTGCAAACTAAGTGTTTTGACCTTATTGTTTGGTATTAAACCAATAACGCGAAAAGGTCCCGTGAAGATAGGAGAAAGTTTCGATGTGGGTTGAGGGTGTACATAATGTCTCTAATTTTAACTACAGTTTCTTGCTCCTGTATTATGAAGCCGTGCCATATTGTTTTTGGAGAGAGTAAGGCTATTGTGAATTTTCTTGAAGAGTGTTGAAATTTTGTACTTTTACCTTGACATAATCGCCGAAATTGTAAATGGGAGGTAAATCTGACTTACGGAGATCATATGGGAGCTTTTTGTCCGAGTCAAAGAGGGCAAAAAGTGGTTACTCCGATATTGACCTGTTAATAGCACTGTTCATGCAAGCTTGGATCAATGGTATATGTTCATCCCAAGAAGAATGTATGTCAGAGGCAAGTTGTAGGGAAACATTTGGAATTTTGCGGTTCTGTCTCTCGACTAAACCGTTAGAGCTAGGATGATAAGGAGGAGTGTTGTATTTCGTGATGTTAAAGTGCTTACAAATGTTTGTGAGAATTTCATTGTTGAACTCTGTTCCGTCGTCTGAAATGAGTGTTTTGGGTGTAGTGTACCTTTCTGTGGTGAAATAACGGTTTATGAAGGAAGTCCAAACGACATTTGAACATTTATTGTCTTCAAAACGTCTTTTTTATCACATAGGTCATCTTCAAGGAGGGAAGTGTATAGAAATAAGGAAAACATGGATACATGTAAAAGAGGCATGCACAACTTTGAGAGTTTGTGCCTTCCGAAAAGGAGTGGGTGGTTTGAACGACTCTGGTTGGGAGTATGAGGTCGTAGGGAAGACACCCTCTGCAGTTTAGAAATAAATCAGGAATAAGGAAGGCTGTTCTTGACTAATTAAGATGGCTTCGGTCATGGTGAGGCAGCGAAGATAGTTTTCTTGGCAAAAGGTTTTAGTGTTGGAACCGAACACGCTTCTAGTAAAGGCCCCCGATACACTATCAGTCATGATTGCTCAATGATGATGATTGCACAAGCATATCCATTGTGTGTGGGTATGATTGAAGGGTTGTGCAAATGATTGAAGATGGTTGAAGGTGGTACAACATTCTTTGATTCTAACCATCAATCATGACGCTTGTACAATAATGATTGACGGAGTGTGACAATGACTGGATAAAAATGCCATTCTTTTACCATAAGCCATGGCGAGTATAAGGGACAGTCAGGAGGTTTGGGGGGATTTTTTTAATTATAACGAGGCTTCCCAGCATTGTGAAAGATAAAAAAGAACCTTAAAATACTGGAAAGCCTTTCACTTGCAGATATTGCATCTCAGTTTTTGTGTCCATCTTCCGTATGAGTGGCATAACTATTTCCAGCAAACCAATACAAATTTTCCTTGTGCATACATAAGAAATTCCTGTAGTCTATAGTAGAAGAGATTACAAGCTCCTGTAGAAGGTTGCCGTGGATAAATCCATGACCTTTCATCCACAATTTTTTTTTTTTCTTCTTTAGCGTCATGCTCTTCTTTTTCATCTTCTTCTTCTTCGTCTTCTTTTTTTCTTCGTTTTCGTCATCTTCTTCGTCTTCTTTTTCTTCTTCTTCTTCCTCTTTCTTCGTCTTCTTCTTCTTCTTCTTTTTCCTCTTTCTTCGTCTTCTTCCTCTTCTTCTTCGTCTTCTTCTTCTTCGTCTTCTTTTTTCTTCATCTTCTTCTTCCTCTTTCTTCGTCTTCTTCTTCGTCTTCTTTTTTTTCTTCCTCTTCTTTTTCTTCTTCTTCTTCCTCTTCTTCTTCTTCTTCTTCTTCTTCTTCCTCTTCTTCTGCCTAGACTTTGGTTCAGCCAGAATCCCTGCAGAGCACCTCTAGCCTGCTGGCCGGGCAGAAGACCATTTCCGTTCTGATTAGCCTCGCGCGGATATCCTGGGAATCAGCCCCCCCCTCTCATCTCTCCTCTCTCTCTCTCTCTCTCTCTCTCTCTCTCTCTCTCTCTCTCTCTCTCTCTCTCTCTCTCTCTCTCTCCACACCCCATTCTCCATTTTTGTCCGCTTTTCTCCCCTGTCCCCTGCATTGGATTTGCTCTTGTCGCTCTATTTTTTTTCTTAGTGAGTCTTATACTCTTATACCCCTTTATAATTTTTCTAGTTTCTGTTCCTTTTCCTCTACTCCTTTTTTTCCCTCCTCATCACGTCGTTTACCTCTTCCTTCTCTTCCAGAGTTTCTAATTCTTTTCCCTCTCGATCTCCCCCTTCCCTTTCCTCCTATGT
>NC_134793.1:30488693-30533693 GCF_046742065.1 Oratosquilla oratoria | reverse complement strand
GATGAGCACCGAAGAGGTACAAACTCTACGTAATAGAATTGTTGCCCTAGAGAAGACTGTTTAAAACCTAATATGCTATCACAGAAAAACTATGCCTGATAGAAAAATTCTGAAAACATATTTGAAATCAGCAGAAAAAAATTCTATCAAGTTCATCTCCTTTTGCTTGTGGGACAAGTATTTTGATAAAATTTGTTGACCAGTGTTATCAGTGTCTGCCAAATGATTTATGCAGTGTCCCAAGCCCTTGGTACTCGACTTCTGGTCTTCTGACTTATTTACACACTTCTTGTGACTCGTTGCAAGCGCCAGGGGAATTATCTTACACACAATTATCACAAAAGAAGTCAAACGATTTGACTCGGTGAAGCACCTTGTAGATTTCTGCCCAGCGATTCTATTTGGTTTAGGAATAGTGTTGGGACAAAACTGGGATGCTGCCAATTTTGATTTCAGACCACGCTTTGTTCGAAGTTCATCCCTCAGATGTATAAACCCTTTGACGCTAGAAGAAACAAAACTCTGTGGTTATTCTTTTGGATGGGTTAAGTGCCTCGGTGTGAACCCGAGGTCACTTACAGACTGCAGACGGCGACGTCGACGAAAGCAACAACGACGACGACAGCGACTACGACTACCAGTACGACGACGATGACAACGACAACGACAGCGACAGCGACAGCGACTAGGACTACCACTACGACAACGACAACGACAGCAACTACGACTCCGCCGACGACGACGACGGCGGCGGCGGTGACGACGACGACGACACCGACGACAGAGACGATGACGATGACGACGGCGAGAACGACGACAACGTTCTGTACCTCCAGCCCTTGTCTCCGATCTCCCGTTGATTAGTCACGACCTTCCATCACTACTGCCCTTGACATCGTCAGGACTCCAGCAGCAGCACCAGCATCTCCGCCATTACCAGCACCAGACCACACCTGGCTGTCCACCTCATCTCTTCTAGTTCAATTATTTTACTTAATTCTTACTCTCTCCCTTACTCTGTTGGTGTTTGGGCCGCTTGCTGACCCCTCACCGACGATTCTATCTGCCTCCATTGTTCAATTATTTTACTAACCTATATTCAATTATTTTACTAACCTATATTCCATCTTTATATTGACATAAAGTATCTCTATCATTATCCCTAAATAACTTACTCAACTTCTCAGATCTTACGATCTGTCTATAAAATTTAATAATTACTTTTCACAGGATCTTTATATTACCAAGAATGTTGCCATAACAATTATTCATCTTGTTTTTCCAAGTTGAGTTAAACAACTGAGGAATGGAAATATTGGAGCAGATGAAAGCTCAACAGACAGAGAGTAACAATACCTGAAACAGCACACTTGAAGGCCAAAACCCCAACCATGAGTTTACAGTACAATAATGCACGAGCTCCTTGCCCAGCGTGATCAGGCTTGTCACAGCACCCTTCATATCACCATCCAACATCTCAGTGAGGCTCGTACGCAAGCAAGCTGCACAAGAACATAATACTGTAGACAAAAATACGCCGGAAAAAGATATATATATATATATATATATATATATATATATATATATATATATATATGACGTATGCAGAGTAGGAAACACAGGAGTCTTAGTCTTGAGTTTTATATATATATATATATATATATATATATATATATATATATATATGTATATATATGTATATATATTCCTGACTTTGAAAAAGCATACCTGCGAAAATAGTCTGGAATGAATATATATATATATAATATATATATATATATATATATATATATATATATATATATATATATCAACTGACACCTCAGTCGGACGAAAGAAAAAGAGTTGAGTAAACGAAACTATATATTTCGATTGCTAACTGCAACCCTCTTCAGTTAGCAATCGAAATATACAGTTTCGCCTAGTCAACTCTTTCTTTCGTCCGACTGTGGTGTTAGTTGTGATTTACAAATGTGTTACTACATTTCTCACCAGCGATATATATATATATATATATATATATATATATATATATATATATATATATATATATAAAAACACACAAACACAATATATATATATATATATATATATATATATATATATATATATTATATACATACATATATATAAAAATAGATTGGATTTATTCAAGCAGTCCTCTAGTCCAAAGCAAAGAGGTAATGTATGCTTTCGTATGTACGTTCTTCCATGTGGAACTGCGCATGCGCCTGAGTAATCGAGCTTCAGTATTTTGTAATGGGGGTTGCCATGGGTCACTGGTATCGCGTGTGTCTGGTAACTACGTAAGGAGGCCGGACGGGTGTTCGAATCCTGGCCACGGCGCAGAGGCTAAGAAGGGTATTCACAGTGAGTAATGACCGCCCCCCCCCCAACCACCGCTTACGTTAAACCATTCCGTGGTGACCTCAGATCAGAGGTTCTCAAAATGGGGGTCCCGACCCCCAGAGGGGTCACGAAATAATTTTGAGGGGTCGCGATCGAGATTGAGATCCATACAAGCTTACATACGTACATGCATGTATACATACATACGTGCGCACATACATAGGCTACATGCATACATACATACATATATACATAGGCAAGCAGATACACGGAGACAGGGAAATGCATTATTGTGATTGTCAGAAATTTGTTGTTGCTGGGGAAGTGAGTCGCGACTCTATCGAAGTAATTTGGTGGGGGGTCGCAGCCAAAAAAGTTTGAGAATCCCTGATATAGATGACCATACAACCTTAATTACGATACTTTTTTTCACTCCTGGATTTTGCATAGGTGAACTGAAGTTCTGAATGATAATGCAGTATTCCTCCGTATAGGCTCAAACCTAGGATTTATGTTCAGCATGACCATGGTTTAAATTTAACATGTGGAAATGATTGAGTAATAGAGCACAGGCAAAAGAAATTGCGGTTGAAAGTTTCGTATGGGCCAAGTTGCTAAAGTCCTTGCTACATTAATGTTTACTGCTTGGCAAACGTCCGATCAAGGACACGCAGCCATGACAACAAGCGAGGGAAATGAACAGTTGAAGAGTTGACTAACCACCGACCAACGACCCCTACACCTCCTTTTCACTTCACTCAAATCTGTAATATTTCAATAATCGCTTCTTCCTTCCCTCACAGACAGTAAGAGACAACGCGGTCTTGACAACAAGTAAAAAGAGATGAACAGTTGCAGCTGACGTCAAGTCGCCTTATTTCTTTGTCTCTCTATTCATTTGTACATAAGAATATATGCGTTTTTTTAATTTTAGTTTATTTTACTTATTCGTATACTTATTTATCTATCTATTTACTTATTTTTAATTTTGTTCATTTATTTATTTTTCTATTCTTTGATTTATTTATCTATTTATCTATTTGTCTATTCTTTTATTTATCTATTTATTCATCTATTTACCTTTTTACTTATCTAGTCAGTCGTCTATTTATATATTTATATATGTATTTATATATTCATTTATATATTTGCGTAATTAGCTATTTATTTTTTGCACGGTGTCACTCTGACCAATCAATTGTATTATGACTTTGCGATGAGAAAAAAAATATAGTGTGACTCCTTTAAAAAGGTCCTATCGGATTTAGTCTTCGAAAAGGAACCAAAATGGCAGAACACGTTCGCCCACGTGATCTGTCTTTGTGGGTGGAGAAGTCCATCTTCGTACCTCATTATGGCGAACCGGAGGAAAACAAGAGTAATTGTGGTTGGGGCCTAATCAGGTCCAAAGGAAACGAAAGGAGTGAGATGGAGCACGGCTTCTTCCATTGGCCTATCGAGCTGCTATTCGGAGAGAAAGTAAACATTCAGCTGTAGGCCTAATTAAGTATTTGTATATAGAATGCGGCGACCTACAATAACCGTGCCACAGGAAGCAGATATAACAATAGAATATACTCGTGAATACACTATACAAGATTAATAGGGTGGTCGACGAATGGAATAGACTTAGTAGCCATGTAGTAAGCGCTGAAACTATCAGTTGTTTTAAGAAACGATTAGACAACTTTATGGATGGGGATGACAGGTGGTGATGAATACGGAGCTGCCTAGTGTAGGCCTTATGGTCTCTTGCAGTCTCCTTCATTCTTATGTTCTTATTAAACTGAACATGATTTTCTTTTCCAGTATTGTTGCCTTTTGATCGAACACACATTTATTTATGAAGCTTATTTTCTTTTTCCACGATTACCCTCGTAATTTTGTATATAGGTAATTCGAGAATCTTCGAAAGGAAAAAGTTTAAGAATTAGAATTCAAGATTGACTTTGGTCCCCATTTTGATGCCTGCGGATGTTATGATTGTATTTCTTTCACCCTCAATGCCATCTGTATATTGTAAACATCAACAACTTAAAAGCACTTCTGTTTTAGGATTCAGATGGCGTTATTATTTTTTTTTAGAGTATTCTTCCATGAAAAAGAGACAAAAATTTTATGATATGGGTGCAGATCTATAATACATTTGGTTATTCAGTTACGCTGGCCTCGTTGATTTCACATGATTCTTTTACATATCATGCTGAATTAAGTTCATATTTCATAATAGATAGTTTAACATTTCAGTCCACCATCGTAGGATGATTTTACTAAGCTGAATGGAGTCACCTGGCTTCAGCCATAACAAAATCCTTTAGTAGTATTGAATACTTTATTTGGTGAAAGTATGTGCCCAACTCTGAAAGGAATGTTGCACGTCAGACGGTTTTAATCAGCTTACGGATTCCCCTCTATAACTAATGCGATAAATTGAAGAAAAATATAGGTAAATCCATTGAAGAAGACTGTTAGTTTTAAGGCATTTGTTTAGGCCAAAGGTTATTGATTTTACTTGTCTTTCTGTCTTAAGAAATTTTTCCGCGTTCACTCATCTAATAGAGAAGTCTTCACTCTCGAAAGGTTGACTTGATTAGCTTCTTTGCTGCACTTTACAACTCTGATATCTATTCAGGTGATTCTACTCAGGAGAGGTAAACTTTATCCACAGCAACAAAGCTCGAGCTTGCATCAGCCTTTTTGCTGCGTTTTATGATTTCAGCATGTGTTGTAGATAATTCAGAGAGCATGCAGCCTGGCCTGCTTTTAAAGACATATTTTCTAATCATTACTACACTACATACGACACAATTATTTTAATAATTAGCCTCCGGGTCCTCTATTGGGAAAGAAAGAAAACTGAAACCATCTCAGATATGGCTCAATCTATAGATGATGACCTCAGTATTTCTCTCGTTGCCCTTTCTAACTACTCATACCTGTAATAACAACATCTTTCAATCAAATTTCTTCTCTGAGGAACACCACTTCTTCTCTTCCAAACGTATTTTGTCTTCTCATTGAAATATACGTATTCAGACATACAGATAGCAATCTATCTCATCCCACTTTATTCAAATTCCTGATCCAACAGGATCGTTGCGCACATACGCGCTGCGTATATGTGTGCAACAATCTTGTCCCCCGTGTTCCCGAAATCGAATCTTCTAGAGATTCAAACGTCTGGCTAAAATCCAAAATTTACTATTTCCGTGAATAGCTGTGCTCTATATACGGTATCATGAAATTTTCGTCTGCCAAACTTCATTGGTGGAAAAAATATGTCATACTTTCCTTTCCCTGAGGTCTTTATATTAGGAGATTGCAAAGGATTACAAAGAAAGATCATACAGGTAGGAGAAAAGATTATAACAAACTCCTTACCGACAGGAGACCTTTTGGTCCATAACTAGGTGGGATGCGAAGAAAAGATAGTTAAACGAATAAGTCAGTAAATGTGCAAACTAAACAATTGACAGGAATTACAGTATGTTGCTTAGGTGTTTATATAAATGAATCTTAAAACCATGAATCGTACTACATTGCACTGCCTCTGCAGGAAGCTTATTTCATTAATTGACTTCACAGTTGACGAAGTTGTTTCTACACACCTTCAAATCAAATCTACGTCATGACAGGTTGAGACCGTAATTTTTCGTCTGATTCGTATGCAGTGTGAAAATTTCACACTTGATGTTTTCAGTTCCCTTTGAAGTACTGAAGACCTGTATCAAATCAACCCTGAGTGTACACATTTTTAGGGGAAATAGATTCATATAATTTAGCAGGTTTTCGTATGATTTATTTCTGATATTTGGAATCAGCATATTACAAATGTGGACAGACTGGTCGACAACAGATGGACTTTTGAAATCAAAAGATCGTGCAATCAGTCCTAGAATCTTATTTGCTTACTCTGAGGCAGAAATACATTGCTTACATGATTTGAGATCGTTACTGATAATTGGATCAAAATCCTTCACACTAGCAATCAGTCCTAGAATCTTATTTGCTTACTCTGAGGCAGAAATAAATTGCTTACATGATTTGAGATCGTTACTGATAATTGCATCAAAATCCTTCACACTACACAAATTTGTTAGCGTTTTTCTAAACAACTTGTAGTCGTACTTGGTGTGATTTTTACCCATATGCACAAATTTACGTTTATTTGGACTAGTTTTCAAACCTTTACTGTAGTTGATCTAAATCTACCTTAATATCAAATTTGTTCGAGTGATTATTTGCTATTCCACACAACTTTGTATCGTCAGCAAATTTGGAAACGATAGCTTGCAGTCTACGGTCTATTAATGACATTTTTCGTCTTTACAGACTAACTTAGCACTAATCTGCATTCCAGAACAGAACAACACACTAACTCGTTAGTAAATGCAGCCAGGGATTTTTTTTATCAACATCATAAATTTCCATCACGTTTCAAAACAAAGTCAGGCAGTAGTATGATATTTTAGCCCAAATAAATTTTTCCGTGGGAGGCAAGATCTTTCATGGGTGATACACAAATCCACCAGGCACATGAGAAAGGGCCACATCCCACACGATCCGGTTCATTAAGGAACCGGTGTCTACGTTGTCTTCTCTCAGATTTAATTCTAAATGCACAAAATACATTTGTTCCCCTCAAGTCAATACGGAAGAATAGTAATACTCCCAAATGGATGACGGATAGGCTGAAACATGAGATCGGAATAAAAAGAGGACTTTACGTAAGAATTAAACACGGGGAATTACACCTTAGATCCAAATATAACGATATTCTATACTCTTACACTAAAGTATATAAAGCGTCAGATAACAATGATAGTTACTTTAGCAAAGCGTTCGACAAGGTGCCCCACTAAAGACTAAATGAAATCAAAGCCCATGGCATAGGAGGAAAATTATTAGAATGGATTACTGCTTAGATCAGTGACAGAAAACAGCGGGTCACCATAAATGGTGTAAAATCCAGGTGGGGGAGTGTTTCTAGTGGGGTCCCCCAGGGCTCGGTTTTGGGTCCCTTATTGTTCGTCATGTACATAAATGACTTGGACAATGGGATTAATAGAGATGTTAGTAAGTTTGCGGAGGACACTAAAATAGGACCCCAAATTAGGTCAGGAAACGACGCCGAGATTCTGTAGGACGATCTTAACAAGCTGTTCACATGGTCGGTGAAATGGGTGAAATGGCAAATGAAATTCAATTTCTCAAAGTGCAACGTGTTAAACGTAGGGCTGCACTGTATGGGGCAGAGTGTGTTTGAAATGAAGTGTCTGAGAGGTACCGTAGGGATTACAAGGTTGGATAGAGTGAGAAGCGAGGAGGTGAGGAGGAGAATAGGGGGAGGAAAGGAAGCTGGCAGATAGGGCTGATGAAAGATCATTGGGATGGTTTGGACACATAGAAAGAGTGAGTGAAGAAATATTATCAAAAATTGTGTGGAAAACGGAGGTGGAGGGAGTGAACTTAAGGGGACTACTAAAGAAGAGATGTATGGATGGTGTGGAGGGGGCATTAGGCAAAAGGGGAATACTGATCGAGCAAAGAAAGGAGAAGGCAAGGGACAGAAGTGAATAGAAAATGGTTGTGTATTGATGATATTTTGACGCAGCCCGAAGGGATTTCTCCATGTCTTTTCTATTTTTCGCATTAGGGGGAAGGAAGAGGCGTCGCCGTGTAAGTGAAGAGGCCCTGCCGTGGATATATATATATATATATATATATATATATATATATATATATATATATATATATATATATATATATATATATATATAACGTAGAAACCACTGTTGGAGTAGAAAAGACTGGAAACGGGGAATCTATATATTTCGATTGCAAACTGCAATCCTCTTCAGTAGATACAAATAAGAGAGGGCGTGCTGTTTAAGTAGCACCCTTAACAAAAGAAAGGGGAACATGGGAAGATATCTCTACCCTCGGCTCACTCCGTATGTGAGGTCAGGAGGCAAATGAGCTTTCAGCAGTCACTCAGACAAAGTAAAAAGTAGCGTCGCTTCAGGATTATTCCTTCGAGCTCTTAGAATTTGCAGCCCCCAGTTTCTTGAAGGAGAATTAAACATTATAAAATCTCAACTTAGTAATTTAGCTTACCCGGATTGGTTCTTGGTCAAAGCCCTCAGCCGAGCGAGATCCAATTTTTTCAACACCACCCCTACTTCCTCTAATTTTTCATTGGGTAAGAGCTCTTTAATCGTTCCCTTTTCTGAATCATTCATTCCCTCGACCAAGTTTCTTCCCAAAGACAAATTAAATTTGATTAATTATTACCCTAACACCATTAATAAAAAGGTGGTAAATGTCCATCAAAGGTTAAAAGAAGAACAGAGCCAAGAGGTTTATTCGATTCCATGTAAAGGTTGTGACTTAGTTTACATCGGACAGACTGGAAGGGATTTGAATACCAGGATGATTGAACATAAACGTTCCATTAAATATGCACAAGAGAGCTCAGCTGTGTTCCAACATGTTAAGCAATTTAAACATTGTTTAGATTGGGACAGAGCTGAGCTTATTTATAAATCCAGATGTGAGTTCAGGAGAAAAATGGTAGAATCTACGATCATTGAATTTCAGCCCAACATGAATATTTCAAAGGGGCAATGGTCCCCGGACATAATGTCCGGACTCTTCATCTCCAACCTAGTGAAAGCTCATTTGCCTCCTGACCTCACATACGGAGTGAGCCGAGGGTAGAGATATCTTCCCATGTTCCCCTTTCTTTTGTTAAGGGTGCTACTTAAACAGCACGCCCTCTCTTATTTGTATCTACTGAAGAGGATTGCAGTTTGCAATCGAAACATATAGATTCCCCGTTTCCAGTCTTTTCTACTCCAACAGTGGTTTCTACGTTATTGACAAATGTGTGATTACATTTTTCACCTGTAATATATATATATATATATATATATATATATATATATATATATATGTGTGTGTGTGTGTGTGTGTGTGTGTGTGTGTTTGTGTGTATATATATCAACAGATACTGAGTGGTCCCCAGTTCACAGATATTCATCTTGTCAACCACATTAATTTATTTCCATTTTAATTCCTTAAAAAAAACACTATGGAGACTAGCAGAAGTATGTAGCTCGACGGAAGTATATACGGAAACTGAGACGTTGTCAGGCTCAGTGCTCGAACTTAGCCAATACGTAACAAATGTACTGTGACTTAACTAACTCAGCCATTCCTCTTGATGGCTGGTTAAATCACAATACATTTGTTACGTATCGTCTAGGTTCGAGTCCTGAGTCTGACAGCGTCTCAGTTTCCGAATATGCTTCCATCGAGCTACACACTCCTGTTAGTCTCGATTGTGTTTGCAAGGAATTGAAATGGAAATAAGTTAATGTGATTGATGATATGAATAAATATATATACTGTAATGGAGAAGAGACCATAAGGCCTACACTAGGTAGTTCCATGTCACTTACCACCTTTCATCCCTATTCATAAAGTTATTTAATCTTTTATTAAAACAACAAAATGTTTAAGCACTCACTACATTATTACCAAGTCTATTTTGTTCGCTATCCACTCTTGGTAAACCAGTTCTTCCATATTTCATTCTTAAACTTAAGAATTTCCCATTCAAATAAATTATTTCGAGTCCTGCTCTGCTGTCTTAATATGATGATCTTTCATGTATCACCTTTGTTAAAGACCTTGAACCATTTGCATACCTTCATTAGATTACCCCACATACTTCGTTTTTCCAGAAAGCGTAAGTTTAGGTGCCTAATGCTTCGTATGGTAAATTCCTAACCCCTTATTTGATTTCGGTCTTTCTTCTCTGTAATAATTCAAGCGAATTGATATCCATTCTGTAGAACGGAGACCAAAACTGTACCGCATAGTCAAGGATGGGTCTAACTTTTGCCAGATAGAGTTTAATGATTACTCTTTACTTTTGTTTGTAACCGTCCCAGCAATAGCTGAGTTTAGCACTAAAATAATTCAGCCAAATGGCGTAGTGAACCACAATGGAACGTTTACTTCGTATTCACGACCTTTAGTACACTATGTACATTTCCAGGTGATGTGAACATGTCAAAAAATTATAATATTTATTTGGCAAAAGATATGGTCGTAATGCACGTGGTGAGATCTCACACAAAGGATCAAAATGACGAAAAGGAGTTGGAACTCCGTGGGTTGGTGTTTAAGCTCCGTGGGGTAGTGGGCCTTGTTAATGAGATAATGGTGTGGTATCCTGATTGAATGTCTAGGTTGGGAGACTATTCTTCCTGTTACAGTGAGTCCTCCTTATACAGTAATTCTTTATCCGGTAAATTCACAGTTACGGTATTTGGTAATTACTACCCTCGATTCTATTTACGGTAAGAAAAATTCACAGATACGGTATCCACTAGATATTTTGAAGAGGAAAGAGCAGGGAGAAGGTACGTCTGCCATATTCTATCATTACATGTTATAATGGGTTCGGTATACGGTAATTTCAATTTACGGTGAGGTTCTCAGGAACGCATATGTACCGTAAAACGAGGACTTACTGTACTGAGTTCTTCTAGTTTACTCATGCTTTCCATCCTGGACCTCTTCGAAGGATGTTTTTGTGTTCTGTCTTGTCTAGACACCAAGAAGTTTTACGTTCCGGATGGCATAACCCTATCATTTCCAAAAACGGCTCCGTGACGATTCCCTGCCTTGGTAAGTTATTCCATTTGGTACAAATCTTTCATTTATAAACTATCCTCACATGGCCCCTCCTTCCAGCATTTCTGATTTCCTCTCTGACCATTAGATAGCTGCTGTTATAAACTGTCATTTCTCTTCTTACATATCTATAGCCACTTGTGACACAGCATTCCGTGCAATTTTCCAATTATTAGGACTGCTTAAAAAAGTGATGCCAAAATAGAATTCTTTACAACCAAAAAACGTATCGGTGGACTATAAAAGCATTGTATTTTGAATTTGTGGGTTCACAGCAGAAGTCACGAAGGCTTTTGTAATCGACCGTCCTCGGGGGCCGCCATGTTTTCTGTAACTGTAATGTCAACAACCTGAGCCTTTTCCTCCCACAAACCTTCCGAGTCCTGGGTTCGAGTCGTCTTTCTAGGACTCTGGGAGAGGAAGACGAGAAAAGCACGGCCTCTATGAAAGGTTCTGCTTCTGCACTGGCCTTACTGACGTCATCGTCATCATCGATTGGGGGCATATGCCAGGGAACACGTTGCTACGTTCACACGCAGGCGCCAGACCCCACGGTCTCTCCGAACAATCTCACATGCAGACACCCTTTCATCTCACTCCAGACAACTCTCGATAGGTTCAACCAACTTGTCCCAACTATGAATTCTGTGGACGTCTCCTTCGTCTCCTCCTCCATCGAGGGTCGCCTCTTGTGGAGATGACCCTGTGAGCTGGAACAGCCGTAGGGATACGGACCACATGGCCATATAGCCAGAGTTCACGTTCACAATTTATACTGGTAACTTGCCGAGACTGAGTCGCACAGTATTGCCTCTGGTTTGATGCGAAGTCATTCCAGCGATACCCATGATTCTCCGGAGGCATTTAACGCCAAATGCAGAGAGATTCTTCTTCAGGTCAGCATCCACTGTCCATGTCTCACAGCCGTACAGCAAGGCAGGGAGTACACGTGACTTGGAGATTCGAATCTTAGTCGTAATGCATAAACAATGACAATGCTATATACTCTGCTTGAGTGGGTCCATAACACCATAGACAATGTCAAGCCTTCGAAGTATTTCCTGAGATGACCCACCAAGGTTATGCACTACACTACTAAGGTATGTAAAACCTTCCAAGACCTCAATGTCCCCGCCACATGGATGGGCAGACTGAACTGTACCTTCCATTAAGCCCCCAAATTCCTGAACCTTGGTCTTGGTCCAGAAGACCCGAAAACCAAGCGGTGGCTTGAGGGCTGCAGCCAGGACCTCCAACGACTCCACAAGAAGGACAGCATCATCAGCAAATACAAGGTCAATGACCTTGTTATTACCAATAGATGCTCCGCAACGACATTGATCGACAGCTCTGTCCAATACTTAGTCATTGTAGGCGTTGAAAAGTATTGGTGGGAGAACACATCCTTTCCTTACTCCAGAATCAACTGGAAAGAAGTTAGTCACCGTTCCTTCATATTTTACAGCAAGCTCTGTCACAGAGTATAAGCCAGATATCAAGTCAGTAATCCTTGCAGGAATTCTACGGATCTGCAGAAGATCCCAGTGCACTCTACGATGCACCGAGTCGAACACATTCTTATGATAAAAATAAATTGAAAGAAAACCCTTTTGAAACTCATGTTGGCGCTCCACAAAAATACGAAGCGCTAAGTTCCGATCAGGTATTGGCTTACCTGATGTGAACCCAGAATGTTCAGGCCTCTAAAACTTTATCAGATGTGAACGATCCCGTATCAGCAATAAATGGACAAACACCTTAACTGGCATACTAACCAGTGTAATGTCACAGAAGCTGTTGTAGTACTGTCGGTCCCTTTTCTCCATCCAGATAGGGACGCCCAACTTTTTTTTTCCCAGTCAGAGGAAATGGTACCGGACTGCCAGACACCAGACAGTACCACATGGAACCCATGGATCATGGCCTCACCTTCAGCTTTCAGCAACTCCACAGTGATGTTATAGATGTCAGCTGCCTTTTCACCCTTCAACTTACCACATCTGTGACCTTTGTCAGAGAAGGTGGAGACTCGTCTATCGGTGGATCAGGAACCACCACCCGAACATCATCGAGGGGAAGGTATCCACTTGAAGGGTTACCCATGAGCAGCTGCTCAAAGTACTCGGAAAAGTGGCTACAACCCTCCACGCCTGACACTATTTCACTATGAGCTGTTTTGATTGTTCTCCTCTAGGTCACATATTTGGAGCGGAGTATTTTTAGGGCTCAGTAGGCAGGTCTGAGGTAATTTGTATTAAAATGGCTCTCGACATCTTCAGCTATCCATCTGATGTACCTCTTCTTATCCATTCTCATGAGAACTCTACTCCACTGTGCCTGAGTCCTTTATTGGTCTAGGTCCCCGGCCATTCTGGCAGCGCGGCCTAACTCAATACTCTCCAGTGTCTTCCGCGATATCACACCACTCGACCTTGGGCGCTCTCCAACGTACTTGGCAGCTTTCAGAGTTTCACCTTTAAAACTGCCCCACAGTTTTTAGGGTCCCCAAGAGAGCCAATATTACCTACTCCCTGGGATACTACACACCTATTTCCAGTATTTTATAAGAAATTCTTATCCACCACCAATAGGGAGTGACAAGATTTTGTGCCTTGTTATTCTCTCAAAGTCAGAGAGGAGGAAAATCTTGAATTATCAACAGACAAAATTTTATTACTAATTCAAAATATTACATATTACACTTTAACGATTACATATTACACTTTAAGGCATGAGAGAGGTGAGATACATTCACTGGCGTCTTGCATTCTTGAAGAGAGTCGGTTGATTATTTAGTCAGGAGATTGGAGAAGGACATCCACGTTGTCGTGAAGTCTTGAAGAGCAGACGGTTGTCTCTACTCAGCCGATGGGCTTGAGAAGGACCAACACGTTGTCGGGAAGTCTTGAAGAGGAGGCGGTTGTCTCTGTTCATCCGACGGGCTGAAGGACATCCGCGTTGTTGTGAAGTTTTGAAGAAGACACCAAGAAGATTCTAATCAGGAAAGGGGTGTCATGCAGATCAGCACTACGATGTCGTGTAGGAAGGAGAAAGTCACGTCTGTTTCTTCTCGTGGTAAGATATCTTTTCTCCAAGATCGTCCTTTTCCAGCCCTTTTTATAACCTTCTTTGATGACGTCACTACTACGCATTTATGTGGAGTGGCAGATATTGCTTATATAAATAACCTACGTAAACGTCTCGAACGTCGAGAACGTATTTTCCAAACTGTATCTTCTCCTTCCGCTCTCATACCTCCACATAATCTACGTAGCGCCAGAATTTCTCCCAATTTATTTATCTACAACAATTTATCATAGACGTTGTCGTTGGTAAATTAAGCAAAGGAACAATCACTGTAATACGACACAATCTTAGCATTGATCCAGGTAACCAGTTATTGTATAAATGAAGTGAAGATTTCATGTGTATTGACAAGGAAATTTCAAAATTATCAACTTGAGGCCATGTTTAGTCTATATCGCCAACTTGCTGGCGACAAGTATTTGAGTGTAAATAAAATTACGACTTATTTCAGTATTAATAATACCCCTCAGAAACTAGAACGTAGACTTATTTGGTTTAAAAATAAACGAAATAGGAGAAAGTGCAGTGATGATTTATTTAGATTCAATAATTTAAGTGTAGATCTTAATATAAAAAAATTTAATGGTTGCTTACGCCGTCCGGTGGTAATTCGGTCACACCTTCGCGTTTGGTGGTAAATCGGTTACACCGCCAACTACGGTGAAGAAGAAGAACTCGAAGAAGAAGAAGAACTCGAAGAAATCTAAGAAGAACTCGAAGAAATCTAAGAAGAAGAAGAGGAAGAAGAAGAAGAAGAAGAAGAAGAACTCGAAGAAGAGGAAGAAGAAGAACTCGAAGAACTCGAAGAAGAAGAAGTAGAACTCGAAGAAGAAATCGAAAAACTCGAAGAAGAAGAACTCGAAGAACTCGAAAAAGAAGAACTCGAAGAACTCGAAGAAGAAGAACTCGAAGAACTCGAAGAAGAACTCGAAGAACTCGAAGAAGAACTCGAAGAACTCGAAAAAGAACTCGAAGAACTCGAAGAAGAACCCTAAGAAGAACTCTTTATTTTCCAAAAAAGGGGCGTAGCCCAGGGCGCGCAGCGCCCGCGCCTAAGGCGCAGCGCCGCAGGCCAAGGCCCCCGGCGTAGCTGGGCCGGCGCAGCCGGTGGGCTTGTAATATTGAAAAATAAACATGGATTATCTTCCAGTTCTCATATATTTGGGATGCTACTGTTGCTATGTGGTTACCAAAAATATTCAAGTAAAGACTTGCTAACTTGTAATGAAAATGGAGAGGATTTGTCACAATTTCAGCCACATACAGAATATTACCAGAATTTTTTTTTTTACCTTGATGAGGGAGTAGTTAATATAGTTATGTACAATTATATTGCAGTCAATAAACTAACAGGAAACTCTGACTTCACACATTTATTGAATCAGAGAAATGTCGCCACGGAAATGACAATGAATATCCTTGCAGATAGAGATGTTTTCCAATAAATAATTGCGGTAATGAAGGCAGCATAGACAAAGCTCAGAAAATTTTAGTGTGGGTGTAAACAAAAGCCTTACTCAACAATTTCTTTACTAAGAAAAAATTATCTCACACACTAAAGTAAGAGTTTGAAAAAAAGAAAGCTTCAGGCATTAAGGGGATAATGTTGCTAAGATTAATGTCAATCATATCCGTCATTCACTTTTCTTATTATGATAAAATTTAATTCAACTTTGTAATTGAAATTTGCGATTAGAATAATGTTGTGGGTTTCCTTATCCCAATTATATAAGCTAGAGTTGCATAGTAGTTGCAATGAAATGCTGATGTTGGTATAACTAATAAATGCTAAAGAACTAATTATTCTTAAATTACAGAAGTACTGCTGTTTTATGCATTATTTGCTTAAAAAAGCAATTTATAAATTACTGTATAATATACGTAGCACCATAGCCGATAGAGTGAGGGAGATGATTAAGGCTGATGACGCCATGGCCCATCGCTCAGGTCTTCTGAATAAAAGGCCGTGGCCTGACACAGATTTTTTTTTTTCAGACGTAATTATAACTCCCCCCCTTTTTCATGAATAATAAAAATACTTCAAAACTTAGAGTTAAGTGAAAAAAAACAGGTTTAAGTTATTAGGTTTAAGTTCTGCCTTAACCAAAACACACCCACACAAGTACATACCTTTGTGTCTTCGTCTGGGCGACGTGCCTCCCCCCCCCCCCCACGCCTCCCAGTAACTGAAATAGGAAAGACCTGCGTACCGGAAGCCCGGCAACCTATCTATCTCTCTCTTCCTTCCGTCATTTCTATCTGTTCTTCCCCTTTCCCCCCCTCTCACTCCGTGGTGCCACGATAGTATATTGATGTAGTGTCCAGTGTAATGCGGAGGCATTTCACCTCTTCCGAAAGGGAAGGTTTTGCTCTCACCACCGTCGATTCAAGTCAATCATCCCAGCCGATCTGCCTCTCCAAGCAAAGAAGGGGAACCCGTCTTGGCTTGAACAGAGATCAAAGAGGCTTGTTGCCAGTCTCAAAGGGGGTCACCTCACGGCACTGGTGGTATCTCTCAGCCTCCAGGATTTGTCTCTCGTCTCCTTGTGTCCAACACATCTTCCTCACTGGAGGGTCACCAGTGGTGGCTGGTTTAGTTGCTGACAGTCCGACCATGAGACAGGTAGTACTGGGTTACTTAGTACCAGTAGAAGGGCAGCCGTCTCACCATCACTAAAAGGATGGCATATCATGTGATTTTTTTTCTATCTACTGACAATAAATTCTATTTAGTTGAGGAAATGGAAAGAGGTAAGCTTTACTATAACAAAGCCCTTTTAGAATTATTTCTATCTTATAGATGAAACAGCTAGAATAAAAATGTATTGGGTAGAAGGGGTAAAGTATTAAGACTACCTCAGATCTAGTTTTCTATGCCTATATACAGTATGAGAAATTTAAGCACTAGCATAAGAAGCATTAAGCCCTTACCCTGAAATGCAGTTGTGTTTAGGAACTCCGGTGTATTGCTTTTGTTTACTAAAAGCAATTTCACTGAGCCTTGTCATCCATTCTTCCTTTCCGTCCTCGTCTCAGTCTCCTCCTCTTCGCGCCTACCTTCCCCCCCTTTCTCCTCCCCTCTTCTCATTTGTTCTTTGCTACATTCGTGGGGGAGGGGGGAAGGGGGGCTTTATCCAGGGGAGTAGAACGGGGAAAGTAGTAGGGAGAATACAACAAGAGAGATGAAAAAGGTGCATGAATGCCACCTGTGTTGCCGTTTTTCAACACTGCATAGACCTCGGCCAGTTATCTTTTGCTCGAAAAAAGACAGTTTTTCGGAGTCGGGCACTAGGTGTGGGGTCGGGGGGGCGGAGCGTGTGGTGGGGTTCGCTGGCCACGTCTGTCTCATTACAAGTTTTGTTTTGAGTTCCCGTTTTCGTTTCATCACGAAAGGAGTACGAGCGAGGATTTATTTTTCCTCGTGCAACTGAAAACAATGTTTCAGTGATGAAGCATGAAGGCCAGTCGTGAACGAGATCCGGTGGGGAAACAGTGCATTGATGTTTATGCAAGTAAATAAATAAATGAATAAATAAACTACATTGTATTCAGTTGCCTCAGCTTTAAGCTTATTCCATTCAGTGATAACTTAGCTACCAAAATTGTTCTACCTACATCTACGTCACATCAGTTTGAGGCCATTATTTCCCCTGTCAATATTTTGTGTGAAAATATTCTGAATTTTGATGTCATCAATTATCTTTGAAGCACCAACGGTTAGTATTACACACACATACAATGAAGTTGGTAGATAGGGTTGATAAGAATATGGTTGTTTGAATAATGTAGAAGATAGTCGTTCGGGCACATTGAAAGAATGATTGAAGAAACACTTGCAAAAAGAGTGTGGAAGGCAGAGGGGAAGATGGAGAATGAGATGGATTGATTGAATGAAAGGAGCTTTGGTTTTAAGTGGGAATATCCACTGAGCAATTAAGGGAGAGGATATAAGATAGGTGTTTGTGGAATGTGGTTGTAAGTGGATGATAAACTGGCTTGACCCAATGGTGTTTCTCTTTGTCTACCTCTGTGATTACTCGTGAATGGGCAAGGAAGGAGGATCGCGATGTAATAAAGCGACGGAGATGCACCAGCGTCATCTGTCAGGCTCTGCTGTGGATGTGCTGTGTCTCGCTACATTACTGCTACAAATGAGATGTTTCACCCGTTACAACCTTCGCAGTCGAATCACTTCTTCATAAAATTGCATCTTTCCTACATAAACAGAAATAATATCTACTTCCACGTGTTCTTAAGATGAATTAAATTTTATTTTAAGCAGCAGTATTTTCCTGTAATGAAATTGTTCAAAATTGATGTACATTTTGTTATATGTCAAATTACTATATTTTTATCTTCTTTGAGGATTAACCTCGCTGTGGTCAGCGAGTGGTAGCTGTCCCGAGCATCTGTTAAAAGAAATGCCTGTAGACTATCAATTATTCTATGCTAATGTGCATACGCACACGCGCATGCATAAGCTACTTGACGTCAGCTCCTGGGAGTAGCAACGGACCACCTATTGTTTGATCTGACCCGCGGTCAGTTTGGCTTGACCTCAGAAATCAGCCATCAAGCCACTTGCATCTTGACCGGGGAGTCGGCCATACAACGTTACCATATAATAGACGCTAGCATGATTTCACCACTTCTTAGACTTAAATATGTACTGTATAAGAATTAGAGTAAAGATTGAGTGTCCCTACTCAGTTTCATAGTGTCCATAGATGTAAATAAACAATCAGATGTTAGAAAAATAAGTTATAACATATTGTTGGCAACCGCCACCATTTGAATTCTAAGTTGTAAAATATATTTTTGGCAACCTCCACAATTTTTTGTCACCCCCGTTGATTGAAAGCACCAGTGACGGCGGCGACACAATAAAGGCCAGAAGCCACACACAGTTTATTTTCAACGCCTCCAACTCATGCCTACATTTATATATATATATATATATATATATATATATAAATATATATATATATACTCGTATATACATACACACACACACACACACACACACACACACACATATATATATATATATATATATATATATATATATATATATATATATATATACTGCAGAAATGTTAGACATTTGAGTGGAAAAGGTGGTAGAGAATCGCAGGTGGGAGTAGGAACACTATATTACTGACGTTTCGACTACAAATCACCTTCAGAGTGATAGACAACGTTGATTAACAGTATATATAATCTTATTGCGGATCATCCCCTGGACGTCTTAGAACGGAGCACGCTGATTGGTCCGTTCCTCCTTCCAAGACCAGCTTGGCAGTAGCTAATGAGAGGTTGACGAAGCCGTCTCTTTAGTTCTTAACCTCTCCCAGTGTGATGTATGCCGCCTCCACCAGTCTTCTCATTCTCTTCCCTAGGCCCGTTCGGAGAGGTCGTTGCCTCTTCCCATTTTGGTAAATGTCCGTGTGTTTCTGTGTGTATGACTAGGGAGTTTGATGTTCTGTGATCCCGCAGGTCGTTCTTGTCTTCAGCTAATCTCTTTTTCATTCTCCGTGACCTCTCGCCGAGAGATTAGATAAACACAAGATTAGCTGAACACAAGTACGACCTTTGGCATCACAGAATATAAAACTCTCTAGTTATACACACAGTGTGTGTGTGCGTGTGCGTGTGTGTGTGTGTGTGCGTGCGTGTGTGAACATTTTCGTGTGTTTTCGTCCTGATTTATCAGTTATCCATCAGGATACTCCTAAGTTTTCCAGTCCTGCCCTTCAGGAGAACCACCTTTTCCTTGACGAATACTGATAACCTCGTTGTTTTTTCCTCTCCTGCAGATGCGTACACGGAGAAGGACGTCAAGTATATGTGGGAACCAGTGAACCCGGTCAGCTTCCAGCCAGACCTCGCCCTCAACCAGTTTGACCTACTGGACATGCAGTCGAAGAATTATTCGGTCAAATGGAGGACGGGCCAAGGCAAGTAGCTCTGGGGGTTTCCTGAATCAGGACTATAGCTCCTGTGACCCGGTGACCTATTTCAAAGGTTTCTGATGGCAAACTCTACATGATCTTAATCAGATAAACAATATTATCGGGATGGGACGAGAGTCTCAATCAATTGGGCCAGTTCCCATACAGGGTATTGGGTGCATAATTCTTATGCTGACAGTGTTTTAGAATATTTAGTGACATTCCTGCGTACCAAGTCATTCAGATTTCTTTTATGGTCGGAGACTAGTTTCTTCTCAATAGATCAGGGGTTCTCATTAGGGGTGACATTCACCCCCAGGGGGGGAATTTTGGGATTTCTGGGGGGTGATTTGTGACCACAGTCAGCTTACGGGGTGAGGAAAGCAATTATAGGTTTTGGCCTATCTGGCCTGTCACCTGGGCTGGATTTATACTAATTTGGGAAAAATATATACTAATTTGGAAAAAATAAAAGGGTTTTTAGTAATATTTGCATATTATTTAGAATGCACCTTTTGAAACAGACAATCTTGGAAAGGAGGGGGGGGGGATGACATTCTGACAAATGGTGAAAGGGGTGAATGGGCCAAGTAAGGCTGAGAACCCCTGCAATAGATGAATGCTTGTCACTTACAAATTCTACTATCCCTCTGGTCTGCTACCCTCCTTAAGTCTCTATTCTACTGTCTGCACGAATCCACTTCATCTTATCGTGCAGAACTAACTGCTCAGTAGCATGCTGGCAGTGACTGAGGGACCGTTTTGGGGAGTCCCTACGGACTAGAGTCACGCATCATTTTGCTTATGTTGGAGTAGAATCTACTCCTAGAGGAACTATTCTACTTTTTGTATTAAGAGTATCCTTCCTCTGTACTGTTCCTTTGAAACTGTCCTTCACCACTTCTGTAAATATTCCTTTTCTTTCAAAGGATTACAAAGGATTACAAAGGCTGAGCATACCGACAGGAGACCTTTTGGTCCATATCCAGGTCGGATGCAAAAAAAAAAATAATAATAATAATAATAAATAAATAAAAACTATAATAATATAAATAACAAATAAAATACATAAATAAATGCATAGGTATAGTTAAATAATAAACAAACAGATAAATAGTAAATAATAATAAATTGACAAATAACTAATAATTATCCCTTTATCCCGTTAAGTAGGATGAAAGAATTCTGCCTCTATGATACCCATGCGAAGTCTATAGAGACGACAAAAATGGGGCGGAGTGATGGAAATAGATATCCTGCTCTGCATACCTATCTTACGAGAATTCAAGGGATAGGGTCTGGGAGGAGATTTCCAACCAGAACACTAAAATTTGGGTCATTGAATATATATATATATATATATATATATATTCCACAAAATGCAGATCTTCGTTAGGAGAGTGGTTTCATTGGTGACAAAGCCACCCTTCATCGAATTTAAGGTTGAAGGTCGTTATAAAAAAAAAAAAAAAAAATGTCATCCTTCAACTTGGACGACTCAGCGTTCCACGTTTCTCACACCCAATTAAAAGTTCCTCCTCCTCCTTCCTCATCAGTCGCAATTTCTTCTGATTAACTCGAAGATTCCCACCCTACTTCCAAAATAACGAGGACGGCAGGTACGCTGTCCTCGTTATTTCAGAAGTTTCGTGACTTGATTGATCGTGGCTTCGCCCGAACTTCCGTCGAGGGGTTTCCAAGTCCTCCACCGTATCGACGGGCTTCGCTGTGACTGGGAGACGGGAGAGGTATGTAGTGGGTAGTGGCTGACGGTATTTGATATCTTTATATATGTGTACACACACACACACACACACACACACACACACATATATATATATATATATATATATATATATATATATATATGTATACATATAACCGTGACGTCAAGAAATGGTAGTCATCCATTTTCTTCCTGCACGGGAGTGCACAGGAAGGCTACTCACACGGACAGGCTTCTAGACTATGACAGCTGTCACCCGATGGAACACAAAAGAAGCGTGGTTAAAGCATTGTGGTCAAGAGCGGAGAAAGTGTGTTCCACAAGTGAGGACATCAGGAAGGAGAAGAGCCACCTTAAGAAGGTCTTCAGAGATAATGGGTACCCTAGGTCAGTGGTGAATAGATGGACAACGACGCAGGAGAATAACGGAGTGGGCGATAGAAATCGTAACATGTCGAGAATTACGATACCATATGTGAAATGGGCTTCTGAAGTAACAGCGAGGCTGCTAAGAAAACACGGGGTGGAAGTTGCTCACAAACTGATGAATACACTGAAAGAGGCTTTGACGAAGGTGAAAGATGTAGAAAGTGTAGCCAATCAGATGGGGGTGGTGTACGATGTAAAATGCAAGGATTGTGAGGCCCATTATGTAGGAAAGTCAAGTAAGTTGGCGACACGACTACAAGAATATCGGAGGGTATTGCATAGGAGGGATATGAGCTTGGCGATACTGAGACACTGCGAACACCGACACTGCGCATACCAACAACACGAGATGGATTGGCAGAATGCAGGTATCAAGATTAAAGGGGCCGGAAAAGGTGTGAAGCTATTTCCAGAATCTTGGGGCAGGTGATCATGCTAGCGTAAATAGATGCGTCAACTTAAATCCCATTTACGAGGTCGCTAGGGACAGGCTGGACAGAAGATATCCGGTATCTCTAAAATGCATATTTGACGACCTTTGCATATCTTATACATGCATGCATGTACACACACACACATACACACACACACACACACACACACACACACACACACATATATATATATATATATATATATATATATATATATATACATACATGTGTGTGTGTGTGTGTGTATTCACTTGGTCTTTGCATCACGTGTTGGACTCGTGATCGACAGCTATTTCCCTCCTGGAAGAGAGCTCAGAGCTCGTAGGTCCGATCTATGGGTAATGCTATGACCTTGCACACACACACACACCCAACTCCCCGCCCACGAGAGTTGGAGTAACACCCCTCAGCGCTGCGATACTGATATCATTTCAGACCCTCGCCCGGGGCTGAAATAATATCAGTATCGCAGCGCTGAGGGGTGTTACTCCAACTCTCGTGGGCGGGGAGTTGTGTGTGTGTGTGTGTGCAAGGTCATAGCATTACCCATAGATCGGACCTACGAGCTCTGAGCTCTCTTCCAGGAGGGAAATAGCTGTCGATCACGAGTCCAACACGTGATCCAAAGATCAAGTGAATACACACACACACACACACACACACACACACACACACACACACACACACACACACACACACACATGTATGTATATATATATATATATATAATATACATATACATATATATATATATATATATATATACACGTGTATGTGTGTGTGTTTGTATCTATGTATACATAGATTTATTTTGAAAGTATGGGTATTCCACTCTATATTTCTGATCAAACAGAGGCCTAAGATATCTACAAATTATGTTGAGCATTTATTTGTAATCATTATCTATTTGATTATTTCTTTTGTATTTGTTTGATTATTTGTTACTTATCTATATATTTCCATTTATTTGTTTATACATTTATTCATATAATCCACGCATATTTATACATTTCATGTTTATCTATATATATTCTTACTCATTTATTCATTTTCCTATTTGTCTATGTATTGTTTTGGCTGGTGGGCGGGGTAAAACAAAAACTCAAATATCATGAAACTTCTGACGACGCAAAACAGATAAACAAAAAGTCAGCAGCTGTAGTTCAACGAACACATTTCACACTTTTTATCCTGAATGTTATCGATCATAACTGCTGTCCAGTTCAGTCATGCCTTCACCATAATTGTCCATAATGATGACAGTATCTTCCCCATCTTCTTTCCTGTTTCGTTCATTACAAAGGCATAAAAGACAGCTGACTCTCTCTTTCTCACTCTCTTTCTCTCTCTATCTCTCTCTCTCTCTCTCTCTCTCTCTCTATATATATATATATATATATATATATATATATATATATGTTGAGGTGTGAAGACAGAATGAGTGGTAGGGTGGTGAGTTTAAACGCCAAGAATCCGTTGAAGTTTTATTTCTGACGTTTCGTCCAACTAGGACTTCTTCAGAGATAGCCGACACTCTGAAGAAGTCCTAGTTGGACGAAACGTCAGAAATAAAACTTCAACGGATTCTTGGCGTTTAAACTCACCACCCTACCACTCATATATATCTATATATATACAAATATATATGTATATATATATATATATATATATATATATATATACAAATATATATGTATATATATATATATATATATATATATGTATATATATATATATATATATATATATATATACAGTATATACATATTGTTACGCCCAATGAAAATATTGTTGTGACGTAAGGGATTGTGTATACGCATATTAAGAACTTGCGCAAAAGGATAAAACGACTGCTCACACTTTATGCTGTGAGAATGACCTCCTGGCCATCGGTTCTACAGGACTGTTTGAAACTGGGTTGGTTTAGGAGTCAAAGTCAGTTTTCATTCTTGATTTGTCACGTGACATTTGACAGCCAATCAAATGTGTTTACCGTCTCCGTGAACGATTTTGCTTAAAACCAGCAGACGTGTTTGAACCAGACCTTGCTATGGAACAGGAATTGTCTCCCAGGAAAAGGTATTTAACTACTAGTATGACTAATTTGCCACCTGTAACGTTCTATTTAATTGTGCTTCACCTAGAACGTGTGCAGTAGAGATAGCCCTAGCGTGCGTCGGGAAGATATGGGATTTTGGATAGACTTCCCAAAAGTTCGAGTACTTTGACACGCTCATATGGTCAAGCCTCAAGTGATTTAAAATCTTGTATCTCAGAGTTGTTCAGTCACGTCATTAGCATCATGACGTTTAACTCAGACTCAATTCCTTGCGTCTCAAGGGGTGGACTCAAGTCACGTGGCCTACGCTGCGCGGACATTGTTGGATTTTGTCCCACTGTTTGTATGGATAGCAGCAGTTTGTTAACTGCTAATGTGGTAATGCAATTAAGTGACCATTGACCATTTGATATATTATAATTAGGAAAACATTTTATCAATGAAAATTCAATGATTTTCCTTCTGAAACTAAATTTTAACTTGTAAATGATTTCGGCATCGTCCCAATCTATGCGGTGGTCTTTATTGGCAATGTGCTGAAATACCGCGGAGTTAGTTCTCTTGTCCATATTTCACTGAACTCTTATGTTCCTTTATCTTAGTTGTCAGGTCTCTTCCTGTTTGTCCCCAGTAAACACCATCACAATCAAACACCTGGGTTTATGTCCCCTATTGGTCTTTGGTCTACATTGACTAATTTGCTGAACGACAATATTCTTCTACCAAGGGATCATCGAATCCAATCGCATAAAGCGGGCCCTACACGATCAATATTATTGCGCAATATTCCGGATTGTACAGTATTATTACCGGTGTAGGGATGGTGTTGAAGAATGACACAATATGTTGAAGACAACAAATGGACATGCCAAAGACGTATGCCTCTTCAATACCATCCCTACACCGTCAATAACATTGTGCAATACGGAATATTGCGCAATAATATTGATCGTGTAGGGCCCGCTTTAGAGGACGCAGGCGAAGTAGCAGCCTACCTCTGTAACACATCAGGAAGTTACATACATTATCACGTTTATTGACGTCATCTTCTTCCCGTCAGGTGTGTACTCGGTTCTTCAGGTCAACTTCACGCTCCAGCGCCATACGGGCTATTTTCTGATCCAGGTGTACGTGCCTTGCATCCTTATCGTCGTCCTCTCGTGGGTCTCCTTCTGGATCAACAGAGAGGCCACCAGTGATCGAGTCGGACTAGGTAAGGAATTATATATATATATATATATATATATATATATATATATATATATATATATATATATATATATATGCGGGAAAACCACCAGTGAAAGTAATAAAATGATGACCGAGCGCTTTCGTCTATTTAGACATCTTCAGATGTCTAAATAAACGAAATTGCTCGGTCAATTATGTCCCCAGGTCAATTTCTTGTTGTTTTTTCCGCATATCTAGAATCACTAGTTGACTGTATTTTTATATCTATGTGTTTTATTGCAAAATATATCCATTCCAAGATAGCCGACAAGATAAACGACTATATGCGAGTTCGAGAGGTTGTCGATATCAACAAATACAAGTGCATGTTTGCCGATGACGTCATAAATGTTTAATAACACACACACACAAACACACACACACACACACACACACATACACACACACACACAAGGGGACATGAAAAGAAGCTCAAAAGGGACATTTATAGAAGGGTCTTGAAAAAGAACAGCTTTCCCCACAGAGTGGTGGATATATGGAACAAACTAGACGAAACAATAGTGTGTGCAAAAACCATACACGGATTTAAGAGCAAATTAGACACGGCGAGATACGGAGACGGGACACCACGAGCGTGGCTCCCCCTTCCCGTTAGATACAACTAGGTAAATACAACAAGGTAAATACACATATACACATTCCGATACCGGCACGTCCGGGACCCTACAGGTTCCGAGTACTATTTTCTTCTTGTTGTTGTTGTGGCCGCAGGGATCACCACCGTGCTGACGCTCTCCACCATTAGCCTGGACAGCCGCACCGACCTCCCCAAGGTGCATTACGCGACCGCTCTTGATTGGTTCATCCTCCTCAGCTTCGGTTACTGCATCGCCACGCTGTTGCAGTTTGCGGGTGTCCACTTCTTCACAAAGGTGAGGATTCTTACGGGGGGATGGAGTATGGTAGATTTATGTGTGTGTGCGCGTGTGTGTGTATGTGTGTGTGTGTGTGTGTATGTATATGTGCGCGCGTGTACGTGGGTGTGCACTAAGTGTGTGTACGAGTGTGTGTGTGTGTATGTGTGTGTGTGTGTGTGTGCATGTGTGTGTATGTATGTACGTGTGCGCGCTTGTACGTGTGTGTGTACGTGTGTGCACATGTGTGTGTGTGTATGTGTGTGTATGTATGTGTGTGTGTATTCACCTTGGTCTTTGGATCACGTGTTGGACTCGTGATCGACAGCTATTTCCCTCCCGGAAGAGAGCTCAGAGCTCGTATGATCGATCTATGGGTAATGCTATGCCCTTTCACACACACACACACACACACACACACCCAACTCCCCGCCCACGAGAGTCAGAGTAACGACCCGAAGCACAGTGAAACCGAAATAATTTCATCCCTGGGCAGGATTCAAACTGGGTACTGCGAGCACCACCATACTTCCCATGCCAGCACTCTACCAACTGCGCCACCGAGTCGTGTGTGTGTGTGTGTGTGTGTGTATGTGTGTGTGTGTGTGTGTGTCTTCGTGTGCATGTGTGTGTATGTGCACGTGTATTTGTATGTGTATGTGTACGTGAATGCGTATGTGTATGTGCATGTGTATGTATATGTATATTTGTATGTGTATGTGAATGCGTATATATGTGTGTATGTGTATGTATATTTGTATGTGTATATGTGTTGATATGTGTATGAGTATGCGTATTGTGTACATGGGAAAAATTACATGTGGCTGGACACATCCAGATGTGTTTGTGTATGCGTGTACAATATGTGTACATGAATATCACCTCCTTTAACAAGTGTAGGTATTATCAAATGTTGAAACTTATTTCTTGTATTTTTCTCTGTAGCCATCTTCGATTCTTTTTATTTCAAGAGTTTGGCTCAACTGGTAGATTTTTCTATTTACCTCTCACCCTGCATATGAAACTGTACTTGTTTGCTGTTTTATTGTAAATTGTGTCTTTGTTTTTCACTCAAATAGGGGGACAATGACGGGTACCAACCAGCGTTCCCTCTAAGCTGTGCGCATGCGCGCGTGCCCACATGTTTTACAACTAGCGCACGTAGAGAAAAAATGTGCTCACACTGAGTTGGCAGTCGAGTCGTGTGTGTGTGTGTGTGTGTGTGTGTGTGTGTGTGTGTGTGTGTGACTCACCTTGGTCTTTGGATCACGTGTTGGGCTCGTGATCGACAGCTATTTCCCTCCCGAAAGAGAGCTCAGAGCTCGTATGACCGATCTATGGGTAATGCTATGACCATTTCACGCACACACACACACACCCAACTCCCCGCCCACGAGAGTTGGAGTAACGACTCGAAGCGCAGCGATACTGAAATAGTTTCAGCCCTGGGCAGGATTCGAATCAGGTACCGCCGGCGCCGCCGTACTGACAGTCTGGGACTCTACCAATCGCGCCACCGAGTCGTGTACGTGTGTGTGTGTGTGTGTGTGTAAGTGTGTCTATGCGAGCGCTCGCATGCATGGATTTCCATGCGTGTAAATGCGCGTATATGTTTGCGTATGTATAATTTGAGTTTCTTCATTTTATTTCTATTTTTACTACAACTGCCCCTCTTTTATGCTGCTCCCTGTACCATTTCTATGACTCTACCTCTTCCTATCCTCTATAGTTGGTGGATGATGTACGTGTCGAGAGAGATGATTAAGTGCTATGGAGTGATGGGACTAGGGCTCCTGCTCTCAGTAACCTTATCCTACGAGAAGTCAAGGCATAATAGGGTCTTAGAGGAGAACTCAGACCAGAACTTTATAAAAATGGGTCATTAAATGTGCGTTAATGGTTATAAACTGGACAAATTTAGATTTAAAAAGGAAATAGGAAAGAATTGGTTTACTAATAGGCTGGTCGACGAATGGAATAAACTTAGTAACCATGTAGTAAGCGCTGAAAATATCAGTTGTTTTAAGAAACGATTAGACAACTTTATGGATGGGGATGATGGGTGGTGATGGATACGGAACTGCCTAGTGTAGGCCTTATGGTCTCTTGCAGTCTCCTTCATTCTTATATTCTCATGTGGTTGTGGTGCAGATGAGAATAAAAGGGAAAGACTTTGCAGTTTGTGTGCAAAAAGAAAGATGGATGTGTTAGCGTTAAGTGAAACAAAGTTGAAAGGAAGGGGTGATTTCGAGTTTGGGAATGTGGTGAGGGAAAGTATTGGAATTGGTGGAGGGACGAAGGAACGAGAGAGTGAGTGGTTCTGCTGGTGAATGGTGTGATGGGAAAGAGCACGAAGTGGAGGGAAATGTCTTGAAAGTTAATGTAGGTGAAGGTGAAGCTGGTATGGGAGATGTGTGTTTTTGTGATTGCATATGAACCTGGTTGTGAGAAAAGAGGAGAGGAGAGCATTCTGGATATCTTAAGAGTAATTCAGAGATTTTTGAGAAGAATGCAACATATAATCCTGGTTGTGAGAAAAGAGGAAAGGAGAGGAGAGGGGAGTATTTTGGATATCTAAAGAGTAATTCAGAGAGTTTTGAGAGGAATGTTGTTACAGTGGTATTAAGGATATTACTGCTAAAACAGGGGATGAGCCAATAATTGAAGTAGGAGGGAATAATCTTAATGGAGAAGTGATGTTGGGAATGTATTTAGAAACGGAGTTGATGATAGCAAATACATTGTTTAAAAAAGAGGGCCAATTTTAATTATACATGTAAAAGGGTGGTGGGTGGGGGTGTGATTGATAAGGATGAACTCTGTAGAGGTATCGAAAGGAAGGGTTGGGAGAGTTCTGGACGATATTGTTTCTAGGGAAGATTCTTTTTAATGGAAGTTGAGATTTGAAGAAGAGAGAAGGAGTAGGAAGACAAGGGTGGTAGGTAGTGAGATGCTAAAGAATTAACAAATTAAATGAGAAGGAAAAGGAGAAAGAATATTAGGAGAAGCTGAGAAAAGTATAGGAGGAGGTGAAGGAGAGAGAAGTAGAAGAAATGTTTGAGAAGTATGATCGGGGTTGCGAAGATGAATAGATTGAGAAATGGAGAGGTGAGAAGGAGAATGGGAGCAGAAAGGGATTTGGTAGATAGAGTAGATGAAAGAATACTAGGGTGGTTTGGGGCACATGGAGAGAATGAACGAGGAAGACAAGTAAAAAGAGTGTCGAAGGCAACGGTGGATGGTGTGAACTTGAGGGGAAGACCAAAAATAAGATGAATGGATAGGGTGAAAGGGGGCTGTGAGTAAAAACGGAATGTCTATTGAACAGAGAATGGAAGAAGGAAGAGATAGATGCAGACGGAGAATGATTGTGAATGGGCTATGAATTGACGCGGCCCAAAGGGATTTCTCCTCATTCTCTCTATTTTCGCATGAGGGGCCGAGGAGAGAGGGTCACCATGCAAATTAAATGGCGGCCCTGTTGTGGATGTTCAGTGTCTCGCTGTATATCTTCTGACCAGGACATTGGGCGGGAGTTAGGGATAATCCTTCAACCACAAGGAGATAAGATAAAAAATACGAAAACAGCCTTAGGCAGCACTTGCAATCTCTGGAAAGATGAAGAGTGCGGAGTGATCTAATAAAGGTATTCAAGTAGGTCAGAGGCTTTAACAGGGGTGATACAGACAAGGTCATCTTATTAAGGCAGCAGGAGAGGACTTGTGGTAATGGATTTGAATTGGACATATTTAGATCTAAGAGGGAAATAGGCATAAACTGATTTACCAACAATGTTTAACGAATGGCATAGATTTAGTAACCATACAGTGAGCACGGAGACTATTGGTTGTTTTAATAGAAGGTTAAATAACTTTTTAGATGGAGATGATAAGTGGTAATGGACATGGAACTGCCTAGTGTAGGCCTTATAGTCTCTTGTAGTCTCCTTCATTCTTATGTTCTTGTGTTCTTAAAAGGGAAACAAATAAATAACTGATAGGAGTGGGATGGATTGAGGGTTCATAACCTTAGCTGGCTACTTCCCTTATAAGGGGGAGGAAACCTTTTGGCATGTAAATATATATATATATAGATATATATTTTTTTTTTTTTTTTTTTTTTTTTTTTTTTATGAAAGTATAACTGCTCACACATATTCTCCTGGTTGGAGAGTCATCATCACTACAAGTTTAATTATGTAACGTGCGATTTTCATGTAGTTGATCTATCTTCAAATTTTACCCATTCTCTATGTATGGGACGTTCTAATGAGAGTATCAAATCTATCAAATTCACACCTTCGTTCTCTTCGAATTAATATATATATATATATATATATGTGTATATATATATATATATATATATATATATATATATATATTTCTGTGGGAATACGGAATCTGTATTTTCTGCATTTTCACCATTATTTCGTTTCATACATGTTTATGTTTAATCTGAAATTTTTAATTGATCCACTTGGCTATTAATGTTGTTTTAGTCGATTTGTTATTTCTTCACCTTCAGGTGGGTTCTGGCGAGATCTTCGTGGAGGAAGATGACTGGGAGGACGTCGGTCATCAGATGGACGAAGACGAAGAGGACGGATGCGACGGGTCTGAGGCGTCCTCCGAAGGCGGAAGAGGTGTTCTGGCGACATGCCCTCACAACTACGATCCTCGGCGGGAGGTCGTTGTGATCAATGCCCTTCACCACAACTGTCGCGTGGGAGCAGGCACCATCTACACTACCCTCACCTCGGTAAGTCCAGGGAACCTAAGTGAGGTTTTCATTTGCATCGGCAGGAAAGGACAAAGCTGTTGCATTTTCGAAGGACAAAATGTGTATCTTATTAATGTTTTTTAGTTAGAAATTAGAATTTTAGGGAAGTTATTGGTCGGTGATAAGATTGTTTTGGCGATGTTTCAACTTTCGATACAGAATAGGAATGACTGGTTTTGATTGAAAGTTAAACTGGAAAATGAATTGACCTAAATAAATTTACTTTGGTTATGCTCTACTTTTTGATACAAAATGAGAAAGCAATTGAGATATAACGTGAACTCCTACATATCCATGTTCATAAACACAAAGTTCTTTCCTATTAACGTTACTTTTTCATTTGCCGTCGTTGACACTAGACATCACCGCACCACCCACGCCATCATTCCCAACAAGATTCGCAAGAAACGCCAACACCTCCTCCACCACCCCCTCCTCCTCCATCGCAGCCAGGACCTGATTTGCAGCACCAGCAGCTGGATCATCATCAGCAAGACATCATCCAGCTGCAGTCCCCGTCTCCTCATCATCCCCTCCACATTCACCATCATATCTCCCACGTGCAACAGCTCCAACATGTACAAGAAGGACATTCCGATTTGAACCACGCGGCACCTCGCATACCCGGAGGGACGTCAGGGGAAAGAGGATTCACTCTCGAAAGAGGAGGAGGAGGAGAAGGGGAAGAAGAAGAAAGAGGAGGGGGGAGAAGAAAAGGAAATCTGAGAGGAGGATTCAGTGACTCTGTTTTACTGAACCACACGACCGCCTCCATGAACTACTCGACCTTCCGCACGGCAGAGACGCAAACGGAGAAGAAGGAGAGATGCTGGAGGCAATTCATCCAATGCATTTTGGGTACGGTAGTCCTAAAGTCTTCCTTTCATACGTTCCTCTACGTTTCTTCTTTAGTTCGTGACGTTGACCAAGACCACATAGAGAATAAACCTTATCTCTAATGATAATACATTTTGTCAAGTGCAGTTATATGAATGATTGTAATATACTTCAATATTCTCAGGTACTATAGTAGTTGTGTTCATTTGTTTAAGGTATATTGGTAATTTTTGTATAAAACCGCCTTGAAAGGACACTATTTTTTTCTGTTTTCCCTCCTTCCCTCCCTCTATTCCCTCTGCATCCTTCTCCCACCTTCCTCTCCACTCCCCAGGCAACGACAAGTACCGGCGAGAACGTCAGCGGATGGCGACCGTCCAGGGTTCCATCAATTCAGTGTCCAAAGTTGACACTTGGGCGCGCATTCTCTTCCCTGCCTCGTACGGGCTCCTTAATCTGTGGTACTGGTTCTCTTACTACGACTCCGATCTCGAGTTCACGTGGACCGAGCCCGGCTTTGACCACAGCTGAGTAGGGGTAGAGCCTAGCGGAGGTTCCACAGGGGTCTGGAATCTGGGGGCGGAAGTGTTGGTAGGTGTGGAACGTTTGGGGGAAGTTGGGGGAGGCGGAGAGCAAGCCGAATCACAGATGCTGCCGGATTTCCGATGGCCGAGAGTCAAGGACCAACTTGGATTTCATGATGTGGAGTCAAAGTGCGACGTGGATTTCGGATTTTGAAGTAAAAAACGTGGATCCCGAGTTCTTGTGCTAACACGACGCAAGAACGCCTGTTGCCACAAAGATCGAGCTTTGATGTTAGTATGTATGGTTAATGTCGTAGGCTTCACTTTCATTGTGAGTTGATAGGCTTTGATGCTTTGCAGTCAGTATTTTAGGTATGAAATAGGGTAAAAACATTACTGATAAAGATGTTTACGTCAGTGGTCGACGGGATTATAAAGCAGACTTTCGTGTATGCGTGTATGCATTTAGGTAATTGTGCCTAATTGTAATATGCAGGAAAGGAACAACGCTTGTTGGGGCCCTGTCTCTTATTCTGCAGTTTATCATACCTAGCTTCAGAACGTGTGTGTGTGTGTGTGCGTGCGTGCGTGTGTGTGTGTACACATGTATGTATGTGTACACGCGCGCGCGAACACAAGTATTGGAGTCTCCAGGCACCAATATTTGTGTTGAAAAATCGGCTGGAATTATTTGTGATAGCTACAGGGTTTTTTTTTTATTTAGTTTTTTTTTTCTTTATTGCTATGCGATTGTCTAAAACTTATTAACACTAGATGAGGTCACGGCTGACAGTTCTCGTGGGAAATGGATATAACCACTCGTAAGTTCTAAACGCTAAGACTACTGAGCCGTGCGAGTTGACGTCGGGGAATAGTTAGGACTAAGTCCTGAACACAACGGCTTACGTCACAGATTCGGTAGTGGCTAACTCAGGACGATTTTATTAATTTATGGGGTTGACCCCTTAACTAATTGGGGTTTCAATGGGGTTGAAGATCCCTTGGGGTCCGCCCTTTACCTGCATTGGCGCCCACAGAATCAGTAAACCAGGGTACCTTGTTGGAGAAGGTGATAACAGTGAATAAAGCTTGAGTCTTACTGGTTAATAATGGCGTTGTCTAACATGCTTAATTGAACTATAGTTTTAGGCTTAGTTGTTTGTGAGTGATGTCCATATTCTAGACTTGGCTTATAGATAATATGACCGATAGTTTAGGTTTTAATGACGGAGAATTGGATCACAGCTGCAATATTGGAAGGTAACAGAACTAACTGTCTTAGATTTTTTTTTTTTTTTTTTTTTTTTTTTTTTTTTTTAAGTCCATCGGCATCTCTGGCACCCGAACTTCTCATCCTCGCTTTGTTTCGCGACTGATATTTATACTAGCTGCCGTCAGACGATTTTGTTCATTTAAGAGAAATCTCTACAGATAAGGGGTAAATCGTATCTTGGACAAGTCTCAGTTATCCATTTCGCAGCATTTTATGACATACGTTCATATTCTAGCTGTAGCCAGGTGATTCCATTCAGCCAAGGGTGGTCCCTCCGCTCTCCACATCGGAAGGGTAGAGCAACAGGAATTTGTCTTGCTGTACTCTCCTGCAATTGATTTTGTTGGCACCAGTGATGAGCTCAGATAGGCTAAGCTAATGTATGACTCCTCCCGGAGGAAACAGCAGTTTTTTTAAGAGATCTGTTGAAGCATAAGAAAGAAGCTATAGTCCTTGCGCTGCAAGAAGTCCGTTCAGAATTGGGCAGAAGCGGAAATTCCCCGCGAGTGCGACGTTGCCAATTTGATCACCAATTACCGTATCGTCACTGTCCTCACTGACACCTCGGCGTGGCAATATGGGGACAAAAGCAGAGTTGGGCGCGTTCCTTGGTGCGCTCTTAGGTGCGTTCCTCAGTGCTCTGAGCAAAGTTATACCAGTCAGAATACAGAGGAACGCACCTAGGAATGCACCGAGGAACGCGCCCAGCTTTGGACAAAAGCTCTGCCACGTTATTATAATCCTAAAATGTGATACTCCTTTACTATATACAGAATATAATGATAAAAAAAAATCAAATAGCACATACATGGGGAAACAAGAGACATGTTCTAGGGTTGATTTGTCAGAATGGCTCACGATGAATGCCACATCCTCAACGGACTCCTTCGGGTGCCCAAAGGACTTGAATGTGCAGCACAAAAGAGCAAAGTTGATCAACAACGCTAAGATTGTAATATTCTTATCATTCTGCAGCACGTGACGCCTTTTACTGAGAAATTGGGAGAGAGGGAGGAAAGAGAGAGAGAGAGAGAGAGGGAGGAAAGAGAGAGAGAGGAAAGAGAGAGAGAGAGAGAGAAGGAGAGAGAGAGATTGAGAGATAAAGATAGAAAAAGAGAGGGATATTTAGACATATGGAAATATAGGCAGGCAGATAGATAGACAGATAGATAGATAGACAGATATATATATATATATATATATAGAGAGAGAGAGAGAGAGAGATTGAGAGGTAAAGAAAGATAGAGAGAAATAGAGAAGGATATTTAGACATGGAAATATAGGCATAGAAATAGATAGAGAGACAGATAGAGAGAGAGAGAGAGAATAAGAGAGGTAGACAGGCAGAGAAACAGAAAGAGATAGAAAAAATTTAGAAATAGAGGAAAGAGATAGAGAAGAAAGAGTTAGAGTGAGAGAGGAAAAAGAGAGAGAGAGAGAGAGAAAAGAGTTAGAGAGAAAAGATAAAGCGAGAGAAATAGGTAGAAAGAAGAAATATTTGGAGAGAAAAAATAAAGAGAGGGAATAGAGAGAGAGAGAGAGAAATAGATCGAGATGGAAAGAGATAGAAAGGGAAGAAACAGTTAGAGATAGAAGAAAGAAAAAAGAGAGAGGAGAGAGGGAGAGAGAGAGGTAGGAGAGATAGATAGACAGATAGATAAAAAGAGAGAGTGAGTAAGTGAAAGAGAGCAAGCATGAAAGAGGAAATAAAGAGAGGGGAAAGAGTAAGTGAGAGTTAGAGTGAGACTGAGAGTAAGAGTGAGAGTGAAAGGGTTAGAGTGAGTGAGAGCAAGTGAGTTAGAGAGTGAGTGAGAGCGAGTGACAGTGAGAGAGTGAGAACGAGAGAGAGTGAGAGTGAGTGATTGTGTGTGTGCGTGTGTGTGTTTGAGAGAGAGGGAGAGAGAGAAAGATAGTAATTCAGACTAACAAGCCTCATTAACCTCTCATCCTAAACTTCTGAAACAGGGTCGCCTATTATCTCTGGGGTATGGCTGTATTTTATGGATCTGATTCTGTCTAAAGTCAGGGGAATCTGTTCATCTGAAACAAAGCCACCATGATGAAGCCGTTCTAAACCATCCCAACTGCTCTTTCGTCACGGTCATGTGTAACGTTCCCTGTAAGGCCGCTTTCACAAGAGCGTTTCTGTACGCGCGTTCGGGTGCGCCGCGTTTTAACTTTCAATGGGACCGCAAAACGCGTCGTGTGAAAGGTCCCAATTGAATTCTATTGAAAGTTAAAACGCGGCGGAAATGCTCGTGTGAAAGTGGCCTCACTTTCAGTGGAGTTCAATAGGACCTCAAAACGCGTCGTGTGAACGGTCCCATTGAACTCCATTGAAAGTTAAAACGCGGCGCACCCGAACGCGCGTACGGAAACGCTCTTGTGAAAGCGGCCTAAGCTGTGCGCATGCGCGCGCGCGTACATGTTTTACAATTAGCGCACATAAAAAAAAAAAAAAAATGTGTGCCCAAGGTTTTCAAATTATATTAAAATCCATTCAATAAAGAAGTTCCACCCAGACATCAACTTACAAATTCTCTAAAAATATGGAAACTTGCCAACCGCCAAACCAATAATTGCTTTGTTTTTTCTCTTCTAACTCTAGCGCTTCCATTGCAAACGAAATTATTTTGCCGCCGCCATGGATGCGCGCGCATACCTTCCAGGGAAGGCAAAGTTTGCGCACAAGCTAATTTCTGCGCCGACTCACAGCAGAAACTTAGACGGAACGTTGGTGATGGGCCTAGAAGGATTCTGTTTAGCTCAAGACGAAGCGATTCTGCTCAGTCGAGGGAATGACAACCCCAAAGTTAAAGTGACGTCTTGGTGAAGGACGGGCTGAGTGTTGCTGCACATTTTCGACTCCCCAAGTACAGCAGGATTATAAAGGATTACAAAAGAGGAGCATGCCGACAGGAGACCTTTTGGTCCATAACTAGGTTGGATGCGATAAAAACATAATAATGATAAATAAATAAATAAAAATTATGATAATATAAATACATACATATACCAAGGCTTTTTCCCCCCTTACACGGGGGGGGGGGGGTAGCCAAAAAGAAAAAGGCATAGAAATCACTCCCACCCATTTCATTTCCCATATGTTCCACTCCCCTCCACCCTCCTCCCTCCCTCCTATCTTGGCACCTCCTGGATGACAGGTCATCCCTGCATCCTGTCCACTGCCCTGGGTCAGAAGCAGTGTCGCAAGACACAGCACATCCACAGCAAGGCCGCTTCATAAATTCGGCGACCCCCCCTCTCCGTCCCCTCATGCAGAAGAGGAGAAGACGGGGAGAAATCCCTTCGGGCTGCGTCAATTTTTTTTCATACATACTTCCTCACCCCCCATCCCCCACCCATAATAAATGATAATAGATAAGTGCATAGGTATAGTTCAATAATAAACAAACAGGTAAATAGTAAATAATAATAAATTGACAGATAAATAATAATAAATGAAAATCAAGCAAATAATAATAAACAGACAAATAATAACAAACAAATAAACAAATAATATAAAATAGATGGCAGGCATTACAGCATCTTGCTTAGGTGTTTATTTAAACGAATCTTAAAGCTTCGAACTGAACTACATTGCACTGCCTCTGCAGGAAGTTTATTCCATTTATTAACTACACGGTTGGCGAAGTTGTTTCTACCCATTTCCAAATTAAATTTATTTCCTGACATTATTCTTTTCCTGTAACTTGACCCTTTCAACTCAGCCCCCGTAGATGGGGTACTGATGGTATATTTTATGCAGTCGACATCGTAAGGACTTTCGTGACATCACTACCCAGCATTCTTTTAGGATTAGACGGTTGTTTCTTCTCGGAAAAGAATAATGATCGCTTTCAATCTCTTCAATCCTTGCGTTCTGGCCATCCTCCTTAAATTTCTTCTTTCTCGCCTCCAAGTATATAATTTCTCTCCGGTTTGATGTTGTCCACAAATATAGAAGCGCTGGCTATTGCTGATATAATACTCTTCAGTCCAGGAACGTCTTCTGCAGATTTTGTTGTGGTCGACGAACAGCTTTAGTTGAGGAAGACTTATTGAAATGGGTTAGTTGAGATTTAGTAATGTTTTCGATAAGCAATACTTCTATTCCTGGGGAAATATAGAACCGAGGCAGTGGAATCACAGAGTTCGAGATTTAAGGAAGACAGCAGAACGGAAGGACAGTAAAGGCCATACTTTTAAAACCTTTTGCCAGCTTTGACGAGCACTCCTTACTATCATGAAATAACTTCCATTAGAAAATAACTTCGGTAGCTTATACCCACGGAAACTTTTGCCAGCTTTGACGAGCGCTTCTTACTATCATGAAATAACTTCCATTAGAAAATAACTTCGGTAGCTATACTCACGGAAACTAGATTTATAGAATACCTATTAAGACACCTAAGGTTACCTAGAAAACCAGGTCAAGCTCTAGTTTCTAGTGGTAGACAGCGCTCGTCAAGGGTGGCGAAAAGTTTTGAAAGTACGACCCTAAAAGAGTCATCGGATTTTTATTGGGAAAATTAGGCTCAAATCGTAAAGGAGTGAGTGCTGAATGGTTCTAGTTCGTAGAAATATCGACATCATAAAAATTATGCAGTCAGAACCCCATGGGGTGGAGGTATTTGAAACGTAAAGACCTTGACTGAATGCTCTCATTACGTTACATTTCAAATATCACAACTGCAGACGATAGTCTTGTGGCATCGCTCCCTGCATTTTTTCTCGCAATTTCTTTATTTCTTTATGTAATTTTCTTTTTTGCCATATCTGTTATGTATTCCCATGTCCATAGATAACTTACTTGTGCATATTATCAATTGCGTATCTATATGTTCCATTTAGATAGCAATTCAGATATGCTTACTTCTTAATCAATTTACTAATTTTCCTTGCTCGATTAATTATCTGTCAACTGTATCCACTTATTTGTACAGTTATTTGTTAATGTGTTTATCTTTTTATTAATCTGTTTACTTATCAATCTATTTTTACTTTTGCTGAATGAGCTGGTGGTGTAATCGTAAGCGTGCTGGTCTCGCTCCCACTTATTTATGGGTTCGAATCCCGCACTCCTCTCTGATTTCCAGCAATGACTGGTTTTACTTGCACCAACAGTCCAAAAGCATAGGGCAGAGGTGACGGCTTCGGCAGCAGCTACTCAGCGCCTCCTGGCGTACGTTTCTCATCTTTTGTTATTCAAATACTGCAATGGATTTGCTTCGAGCAAAGAGTCTTCGACAGAAGGCGCGCAGTTGCGGCACCGGGACAATTGGCCGCGTTTGCACCAATCAAGTTCGGGCTGATTCCCGCCAAATTTAAATAGCTAAAAGACGACTTTCTTTGCAACATTCTAGACTTCCCTAAGAACACTTCAACAATCTGTCTAACACTTGTAAAGGTTTAGCCCCTTTCATTTCGCCATTCAGTTTCTCAATATATGACGCAAAGGTAATTTGACTTCCGAAGATAAAAACGAAAGATTGTAACAACCGAAGTCGTTTCGGCACGAAGGAACTCACGACGGTTGAGGAGAATCAGCCGAGATTCGCTCGGTGTAAACGCAGCCTAACAGTCACTACTGGGACCCGGAGAGAATTGCGGGGCTCGAACCCGTGGTTAGAAAGAAGCGAGACAGACACGCTTCCGACTGCACCACGAGCACCCTAGTCGAAGAACGACGAGTCAAGAGTCGCTTAGTTTCTATTTCTTTTGAATAACAAGACGAACAAAAGTAGAATGCGATTTCCGTTAATCCTTATAACCCCCGTTTATTTGGTCTGTCTTGTGGCTAAGTAATTCTGTGTTCAGTTGCGGCGTGAATCTCGGCAAAACTGGGCTTACGTCATGAACTTTTGTTCGAAGGTAGTAGGGAATTTTAATCCGCATGAGGTCTCGATCCTTCCTTAGACTGATTAATATTATCTAGCAACACAATAAAAAAAATTGTCATGTATATCAGGATAGTGGAGGTGGCAAACGACGACAGCAGAATGGAGTGACTGATTCTCTGTCCATTTTGATATACGGAAACATGTGGATAGGTGGAAACACGGGGTGATGGAAATACTTTTATTCCTAACTAGTTTCGTCTGCGGAAGGAAGAAGCCACTCAGGCGAAACTTGTCAAAAATAAAAGGATTTCCTTCAGCCCGTGTTTCCCTTTACCTCCTGTCCACATTCTTCACAATGTTCACACATACGCACGGAAACATGTTATGAGGGAACATCAGGAAATTAGCTCACGGGGCAACAAATAAAGAAGGTTGGTTAAGCCGCCACAGTCACACCAAGTTTACGACCTGTTTCCGACCACCTTCGACGATGGCACTTTAGTTTCTCTCATTGAGGTTAGCGCCAGGTAGCTATTTCATACTCATCTATTTCATGACGAGGGAGATTCATTCCAACTGCAGCACTGTCTTAAATCCTTTTTATAAACAGAGGAACGGCACAAATCAGCCTAGTCGCCCGGTGGTCGGGAACAGGTCGTAAGCTTGGCGTCACTGGGACCTTATGTAACCAGTCTGAGGAGGTTCTTCTGCTATAGGTGGTTGGATCCTATATCAAAACACGCTTTATCATTCAGTATCTCAACCTATTCCCTTTGATGACATGCTCTGAAGAAAACTCCATCCTGGCTGTCGTAAAATAGATATTTACTGACAATATTGATGTAATTTTATTTCACCAATACTGACTGTGTCTTGATACGAGGTACCCTATGACAAAAGCATTAATAATATCACTATATTTAATAGATATTGAACATAGGAGAAGCTCTCAAGTAATTGCCTAAGGGAGGTGTTTTGTAGATATTCTGATTAGCCATGCTCTTGTGAACTTATCTACCAATTCCCTTGTTTACCGTAGATTGTATTTTGAACTTAATTCTTATTGGTTTTAACCCATCTCACGTTCGTATTTAGTTGAAACACCTCTTCCATCCCTTGAATTACAAATAAATGGTTCAGTGCTACTGGTACTATCTCGTTTTCATATAAACAAGAGATAGAAAAAGAGATTATATGATATCAGTAATCATTCATGTGATATGATTCCATTTCCATCCCAAGAAATATTTTATCTGTTACTCCTCTCACTAATGGTTCTCCAGACTTTAACATTCTCATTGCATTTTTGTATTGTTTTGCAAATTTCCTTACTCTTCTTTCATTTGTTGTTAATCTTTTATAAGACCACTTCCATCCTCCTTGTTCCTCTATTTCTTGAATATCAATCTCATTCAACTTTGCCATAGTGTCATTCTCAATTTATTCCCTACCCCTAATCTATTCTCATTTGAAGTTTTCATAATCACTTTAAAAATCATATCAACATGAAGTTATTTTCCTTGTTTAGATCTTTCAAATCATTTGATAATCAGTTCCTATTATTCTTTATTTCAATCACAAGTTCTTTAGGAAGTTCGATCAATTCACCTCCTTAATCAATTCTTGTTTCCAGTTCTTCTTTCTCAACTTCTTTCTTTTTCTGCTTTATTTCAATCACGAGCCTGCAGTCACTTCAATCAAACTGTCTGTCGACTTTACTGTTTATCGAACTTACGGCATTTTCATATGTGAAGTCGGAAATTCACTCCTTAGGCCAGCGTTTCTCAACCTTTTTACCCTTGCGTAACCTTTAAAATAAATTGCATGTCTCAAGGAACCCCTGCCCCCCCAAAAAAAAACAAAAAACATATACCATATCTTTCTCATTTTATTTTCATCGTAATAATAGGTTAGATAGGATGATGTCTATATCACATTATTACAATAACCAAGAATATGCCGTGCGTGTTTAATTATATTACCTATATGAAATTAAATAAAGAATCAAAAGTGCATAAGCTTATCTCACTTGTTCTCGCGGAACCCTAAGGGACCTTTTGCGGAACATTAGGTTCCGGGGAACCCTGGTTGAGAAACGCTGCCTTAGGCTGACCCTTTCCTCTTCATTACTGCTGTCCGACTCTTTAGATTCAAACGGCGGTATTCTTTAAAAAAAAAAAAAAAAAAAAATCCTTATGTAAATCTTATATAAATCCTTACGGTGGTATTCTTAAAAAAATCTTTCCTTATATAAATCTCTCCCTTCCAAGGATTTATACAAGATTTATACAAGGATTTTTTTTTTTTAAGAATATCACTGTAAGACCTTTGTACTGGCCTTCGGGTTTTCATACATACATACACATACCAAAGGCTTTTTCCCCCTAAACGGGGGTTAGCCTTCGCGTTTTCACATCCATTAATTAATTTTCCTATAACCCCTTTCTTTCTTTTTTCTTCTTTCTCTTTCTTTGCCATATATTGCCATCTTTTCTTCTTTTCCCTCTGCTCATAGGGAACTCCACATTGTAGTTTCCCTTTTATTACAATAGATATTAATGCTCCAGCGATTGTGTTTTAATTCCCTTTGTTTTTTCCACCACGAGACTACGACCGTCTCGAACATCGACTCCTCAACTGTGTGTGTGTGTGTGTGTCTGTGTGTGTATTTGTGTGTGTTTGTTTGTGTGTCTCTATGTGTCTCTGTGTGCGAGTCTCTGTGTGTGTGTGTGTCTTTGTGTGTGTGTCTGTGTATGTATGTGTCTGTGTGTGTGTGTCTGTGTGTGTGTGTCTCTGTGTGTGTGTGTCTGTGTCTGCGTGTATGTGTGTGCGGGTGCGTGCGTGCGCGATGCAAATACTTAAAGGGTAACCAAGCCCAAGTAAAATGTTGCATTTTCTTTTTTTTTATGTTATTTATTTCCACGATAACCTTGTTTAAAGCAAATATTTTATCTAAAAGAAACTATCTGAGAGACATTCTGACGAAAATATTCGTCATCTGCTAATCTGAATTCTGAAACACAGCATACAGCTCAATCTTTGGGCATTAGTTCCGATGACGTCATGTTTTGTGTACCAACCCAAACGTCCTGTAGCAAAACAGACAATATTCAGTGATATTAGTCTTTCATGGTCTTTTGAGAATAGTCTCGACTTCCTAAATATGTCTGACAATAGTAAAGATGTATGGATAGACGACATAGTTATGAACTATCAATTTGAACAGGAATATCCCTCTGAAGAAGTTTTCATGTTGGTGAATTATTGGTGATTATCTGTGTGTGTGTGTTGGTTCTGCAATGCTGTCTTTGGGTACTCAAGAAAGCAAGGGTAGTATACATAACGTTCACACTGCGGGTCGTAGATGCCACAAGCTTTGTAAACATTGATCTCTACAAATTAATTTCATCTTGGCCCAAGTGTGGTAGTAAAAAGGTTGATTATAGTGATTTGTTAATGTTAGATAAGACCCACCTTTCTGTACACGACAAGTTAGACACATTATTTTAGATTGTTTACACTGTATAAAAAGAAAACTTCACTACAAGTATCGCTAAAAACATACTCATTCGTCCCAGCATATAGCAAGTGATTTTTGTATTTATTCCTGTACAGTACGCCTTTATTCAGCCAGTTACTGAACTGTAATAGGCTGATAGTGACATCGTAAAACTGAAAATAAGTTTCCCTATAGATCTAATAATATATATATATATTTCACATATTGTTTAGTCAATATTGTTTCTCTGAATTCGGAAAAAATCTGCAGTTTAAAAAATTATAGTTAAACTATGTCTGCCTGTTCGAGAACGTGGTTTTACGTAATTTAAATTAGATAATTAGTAATGATGTTGCAAACCCTAACAATACCCTGTTTTCCCTAATTAACCTATCTTGTCTTGTTTTGTTTTATTTTCCCTTTTGTTGTATTTATTCTCAATGTAATTTCTTTGTTATTCACTTATCATTTTTCCTGGTTTTGTTTTCCTAAGTATATCGATCTGATAATTTTAATCGAAATATATATATATATATATATATATATATGTATGGCAAGAGTGGTATAGGTAAATTCCAGGAAGGAGCAGAAGTATTTTATTCTCTGACGTTTCGACAGAGTCTTCTTCAGAGAGATAATAGTACAGGCAAATTGGAATACATTGTCTATATACTAAGCGGGTCATCTCACAGGTCGCCTTGGGATAGAGTCCGCCGTTTGTGCCCCCTCGATGATTAATCTTGCTGTTGTGTGTGCCAAATTTACAAATCCTTCTATGATTGGTTGATATAAAAGTATTAATATATGCAGCTTCAAAAGTTTTTCTTGTCGTCTTTTTCATACCGGTGTGTAGGATTTTGGTGTTGTTCCAATTAGGCATATGTCCGTGTTCTGTAGCGTTTACTACTAACGAATTAGATGTTCTGTGGTGTCGCATGTCATTCTTATGTTCATATAATCTTTTTGTGATTCCTCTTGAAGTTTCTTCAAAATAAGCTGCATCACATCCACCACATGGAATCTTGTAAACCACGCTCTTTTCATTTTTCTCTTCCGTGTGTTGGTTACTGGATAAAATGTCCCGTGTTTTCTGTTCTGAGGAGTGTACGACTTCCTTCCCTATTCTCGCTAGAAATTTGGAAATTAATTCCTTCCTGGAATTTACCTATACCACTCTTGCCATGCATTTGTCTTTTCTCTTGTCATATATATATATATATATATATATATATATATATATATATATATATATATATATATATATATATATTGTTATTTGTTTTGCATGTGCTTTAAAAAAAAAAGTGCTATATAGTATCTTGCCCCATCATTTAGCTCTTTGTGTATGTTCTGTACGTGAATAATGTCATTGTTGCTGGGCGGTTATCCTAAGCTTTCT
>NC_134793.1:30476193-30478693 GCF_046742065.1 Oratosquilla oratoria | reverse complement strand
ATCCAGTTTGTTCTTAAAACCTTGTATAGTTTTGACACTCACTGTTTCCCCGTTTAGTTTGTTCCAGGCATCAATCACTCTGCGTGGGAAGCTATTCTTTTTCAAATCTCTGCTATAACTCTCCTTCTTTAGCTTCTTCTCGTGTCCTCTTGTTTCTCTTCTGTCCCATTTTGATAAGTCGTCTCTATCAAGAACTTCACCTCTTTTTCTTCTCTGTCCCAGTGTTGATAGATGTAATTTATCCAATCTGTGTTCGTATGTCAAATTTGAGAGTGTAGGTGACATTTTTGTCGCTGCTCTGTGAATCCTTTCTAATTTCCTTATGTTGTTTTTTTTGTACTAGGTGCCCATAGTGTCGCAACATACTCCAATTTATGTCTTATCAGTGCAACCACTATTTTCTTTACCATTTCTTCATCCATAAAGTCGAAGGCCACTTCCATTGATCTTAATACAGTAAGTTAAAAGTCTCTCCAACTAATTTATTGACATGTTTATCAGGTGTCAAGTCACTTGAGATAATCACTCCCAGATCCCTTTCTGAGTTGACTTTTTTGACTTCCCTGTTACCAATTCTATATTGACCCGATATTCTATTTTTGCTTTTTTCAAATTCCATTATACTACATTTCTTAATGTTAAAGTTCACTTCACACCTCTGATTCCATTCCCATATTTTGTCTAGGGTCTTCTTGTAGCGATCTGCAGTCTTCTACTGTGCTTACTCTCTTCAGTAATTTGGCATCATCAGCAAAGAAGTTCATGTAACATTTCACTCCCTCATCCATATCATTTATATATATGGCAAACATTGATGGAGCCAATACAGAGCCTTGCGGGACGCCAATTATCACATCGTCCTAGTTCGAATTTTTGTCTCTAAGTACCACTCTCATTTTTCTCCCACTTAAGAAATCTTTCATCCATTCCAGTAGCTTACCTTGTATTCCTCCTATTATTTCAATTTTTCTTATTGCCTTGTATGTGGTACTTTGCCAAAAGCCTTCTCCAAGTCCAAGAAGGCGCAATCTGCCCAGCCATCTCTTTCTTGTATTATCTATATTAATCTTGTGTATAAACATATTAAGTTTGTCGTACACGATCTTCCACTTCTAAAACCAAATTGTTTAGGGTTTAATATTCTATTCTCTTCCAAGTGTTTGATCTGTTTGCTCCTGATAACCTTTTCGCATATTTTTGCTACTTTGCTTGCAAGGGGTACCGGTCTGAAGTTTGTAGGATCTTCTTTGTTTCCTCCTTGATATATTGGTACGATGTTTGCATCTTTCCAATCTTGTGGTACCTTTCCTTTTTTGAGTGAGAAGTCTATTATCTTGTATAGTTTGTCCGTTAGTTCATCTATACACTCTTTCAGTATCTAATTTGCTATTCCATCCGGTCCATGTGATTTCCAAACATCTAGGTTTTTTATTTGGTCTCTTATTTCTTTCTGTGTTACCTTTCTTTCTTTCATTTTAGGAGATCTTTCTCGTCCATCTTCCCAAATTTGTGAGCTCTCAATTGTAAAAACAGTTCTGAAATGTCTGCTCATAACTTCAGCCATTTCTATGTCATCTATAAATTATTTATCTCCTTCACGCAGTTTTACAATTTCGTGTTTGTGTGTGTGTGCGTGTGTGTGTATACGTCTGTATGTGTGTGTGTGTGTGTGTGTGTGTGTGTGTGTGTGTGTGTGTGTGTGTGTGTGTGTGTGTGTGTGAGTGAGTGAGATGCATTTTTCTGTGTGTATATGTATATATATATTATGTGTATGTGTTTGTTCGTGTGTATGTATGTTTTATGTGTGTGTGTTTATGTGTGTGAGTGTTTGTTACTTTGCATGAGTACAATCATAATTTGAGATTTATGTTTCTGTGTGTGTATGTGTGTGTATGTGTGTGTGTGTGTGTGTGTGTGTGTGTGTGTGTGTGTGTGTGTGTGTGTGTGTGTGTGTGTGTGTGTGTGTGTGTGTGTGTGTGTGTGTGTGTGTGTGTGTGTGTGTGTGTGTGTGTGTGTGTATGTGTGTGTGTGTGTGTGTGTGTGTGCGTATGTGTGTGTGTGTGTGTGTGTGTGTGCGTAAAAGTGCTGATACAACGGTGTCGACAGAAAGCTTGTGCGGATAGGATATTCGCGCGCTTTCGCTACTTGTTTTTTTTTTTTTTTCATAGCGACATTGTCCCTCCCGTCTCCCCTTTCCTTTCCGTACCTACTCTTGCCTTCGATTTGCCTTACCTTGGCTTGACCTTGCTATAGTTCCTTTTGCTCGCCGCCTTCGGACCTTTTCCGCATTGGAGTCTCTGCGTCCTGGTGATGGCGCTGCTGCTGCAAATAAAGAGGAGTAGAAGAAGAAGCCTTTCCTTACTCACATGGAAGATGTCTACTCTCCCCCCCCCCAAGCTTCTGCTCCCACCCTCCTCGTCCTTCTTCCCCTCTTCTCTCCTTCCTTCCCTCCCCCCCCACCCTTTATCCTCCACAAGTCATACAGGTCCCACCGTCCTGG
>NC_134793.1:30466193-30473693 GCF_046742065.1 Oratosquilla oratoria | reverse complement strand
ACGCAAACACACACATGTAAGAATCCATAATCCCACACAGACATATGCACACACAACCACAACCTACATATACACAACCACACGCTAAAAAGCGCGTAACAAATTCACACAATACAGACACAGACATACATCCAAACACAAACAAGCACTAACCCATCCACAGATAGACTGAAAAAAAAATCACACAAACACAGGCACAAAGATACACATTCAAGCGCAAACACACACTCACATCAAAACAACTGCAAACAAAATAAAAAGAAACACAAACACACACACACAAAATCACACAAGAACATTCACGTAAAACAATATTCAAAGGATTACAAAGGATTACAAAGGCGGAGCATGCCGACAGGAGACCTTTTGGTCCATATCTAGGTCGGATGCGAAAAAAAATCATAATAATAATAAAATAATAAATAAAAACTATAATAATGTAAATAACAAATAAAACACATAAATAAATGCATAGGTATAGTTAAATAATAAACAAACAGGTAAATAGCAAATAATAATAAATTGACATATAACTAATAATAAATGAAAATCAGACAGACAAATGATAACAAAACAAAAACAAATAATATGAAATAAATTATAATCATTACAGCATCTTGCTTAGGTGTTTATCTAAATGATTCTTAAAGCTTCGAACTGAACTACATTGCACTACCTGTGCAGGAAGTTTGTTCCATTCATTAACTACACGGTTGGCAAAGTTGTTTCTACCTACTTCCAAATTGAATCTATTTCCGGAGAGTTTGAGACCATTGTTTCTTGTCTGATTCTCATTCAATGTGAAAATTTTGTCTCTTTTGATGTTGTCAATTCCCCTTAAAATCTTAAAGACCTGTATCAAGTCACCTCTGAGTCTACGCTTTTTTAGGGAAAACAGATTCATATGTTTTAGTCGATTTTCGTATGATTTATTTTTGATATTTGGAATCAGTTTTGTGGCTCGCCGTTGTACTTTTTCCAGTCTGTCAATGTCTTTAATGAGATTCGGTGACCATGCGGAAACAGCATATTCCAAATGTGGACGAACTAACGATTTATATAGCTTGTTAATGAGTGATGGACTTTTGAAATCAAAAGATCGCGCAATCAGTCCCAGAATCTTATTTGCTTTCTCAGAGGCTGAAATACACTGCTTGGATGATTAGGGGTCGTTACTGATAATTACGCCGAGATCTTTTTCACTATCCACTTTTGTTAACGAATTTCCAAATAACTTGTAATCGTACTTTCTGTTATTTTTACCTATGTGCATTACCTTGCATTTACTTGTGTTAAATTTCATTAGCCACTTTTCAGACCATTGCTGTAATTGATCTAAATCTTCTTGAATATATAATTGGTTTGAGTGATCATTTGCCACTCCGCACAGTTTTGTATCATCAGCAAATTTGGAAACAGTAGATTTTAGTCCATGGTCTATATCATTTATATATACTATGAATAGAAGTGGCCCAAGAACGGAACCCTGAGGAACTCCACTTGTAACATTTTTCCATCCAGAAGTTTTTTCATTTAAAACAACTCTGTTTTCGATCATTCAACCAATTACTAGTCCCACCTAATAGGCTACCACTTATTCCGTGTAAAGCTAATTTAGTAAGTAGTCTTTCGTGTGGGACGGTATCAAAAGCTTTTGCAAAGTCTAGATATATTAAATCTATATTGTGTCTTTTGTCATAATTCGAGATAACTGTGTTGTAGAATTCGAGTAAGTTAGTCACGCAAGACGTTTCCGTCTGAAACCATGCTATCATTTATCAAACGGTTACTTTCTAAATGATGTTCGATAGCATCTCTGATGATAGTTTCCATTATTTTTCCTACGATTGAAGTCAAACTTATAGGCCTATAGTTATTTGGCTTCTTTTTGTCACCTTTTTTGAATATGGGAGTAACCACAAACACAAAGAAACAAAAGATTACACAAACATACACACAAAGACACACAAACATACATATTCGCAACAACACACTAAAAGAACAAACACACAAACACACGCAAACACATGCACGCGGTGGCGCGATTGGTAGAGTCCCAGATTGTCAGTACGGCGGTACCTGGTTCGAATCCTGCCCAGGGCTGAAATTATTTCAGTATCGCTGCGTTTCGAGTCGTTACTTCAACTCTCGTAGACGGAGTGTTGGGTGTGTGTGTGTGCGTGTAAGGTCATAGCATTACCCATAGATCGGTCATACGAGCTCTGAGCTCTCTTCCGGAAGGGAAATAGCTGTCGATCACGAGTCCAACACGTGAGTCCAAAGACCAAGGTGAATCACATAACCCAACCACAACCACACAGAAAGAACAAAAATAAAGTAAGCTAACAAAAACATAGAGACAGACACACAAAGATAAGCACACACACACAAACACACATACACACACAAACATACACACACACGTATGCACATCTCACATAACAAGAACAAGCGCGCACAAGCTCACCCAAACACCCACACAAACATAAACATGCACAATTAGACAGCGAAAAACACAATCAAGCTCACATAACCAAACGTACGCAAACGTGCGCAAACGCAATCGTTCAAGAACATACACACAACCATATACACAAAAAGAGGAGGCAAATGAACTAAAAATAACTCATTATGGTCTGAGTTTGCATTTGCGGCCCTTATGTTCAAATATGCAATGTTAATGCTATTTTAGAATCGTTATATACATCAGCCAGCCGATGCAATCGATTTATGTATGCGAAGGGGCCTATCTTTTCAGTCACGCCAGGACAAAAGCAGAACCTGTTTCAAATTGGTCCCACCCGGTGGCCGTTGCCAAATTCCTGGGGGCCGCGGGTCTTCTGCAAAAAAGACCTGGGGCAACGGATTGATTGATTGATAAATTGGGGAGTGGAAATATGTAACAAGTCAAATCAAATTTAATAAAACTACAAAGTTACTCAATAATTTTCAAGTCCGAAGATATTCTTATGCCTATAACTCAGTTACCCAATACTGTTAATTGGCCCATCCGACAATTTTAGAGGAAACAGCAAGAGATTGTGGAAAACTACACTTGATGGATCTTTTACCTTACTGTGTTCCATTTATTCCACAGTCTACCATCCAACTCTAATTTTCCTAGAAATCAGCAACCTCACTCACGTTCTTAATCCATCGATGCCAGTTCAACTACATGCACACTCCCTGTTTCTGAGGGTACCAATAGAAGGAGGTTGCTATGGTATATATGGAGGATTCATTGCCATATTCCGGGAACTAAAGTACTTTTGTGCCTCAGAGTCACTAGTATCGATGTTTCAAGTTTCCTCAAGTTGTTTACATTTTTTTGCATGCTTTCTTCCATGAAGGTGAAATGTTTTCTAAAGGTTACAATTAAATGAAAAAGAATAAGATACAAGATACAATCAATGTAGGATGCCAGCCAACATTCCCAATTTTATGTTCAGTACTGCACCATTGTCCTTTCGCCAACATGGTCCTCAAATAGACTATAGAAAATATATAGAAAACCAAAATTCAGAAAGCCAATTATTTTTTGCATGGCTGTATTACTGGAAAATATATGTTTTTATGCCCCTTTTGAGATGATACATTTTGACAAATCCTGGTCTCACCGATTGTACTTTCGGTCAAGTATCCAGGGCGCATATGAATTTACTTGTTCACTACAGTCAATTCTAAATAGTGGTTCCTCATTTTTTTCTCCATGCAAACTGAGTATCCTTCATGACTTAGGGGTGCTTCACATGTGGAAAAGTCATCGGAAAATCTCCCTTAAGGCATGTACCTACTCCTACCCACTCCCCTCCCGCCACCACCCCACTCCTATTTCCACTTTCATCTCAGCTCCTTGTAAATGAAGGGTCATTCCTGTCTCCCTGTTTCTAAAAATATGAATCTAATTTTGAGCTTCAAAATAAACACAGAAAGAAGAACTAACTTGCAGCTTTTGTACCATAGTTTTTTTTAATGGGCCAGGAAAACCATAAATCTTAAGGTGTCTCCAACCTTTATCAACTAATTTACACTTACGTGATTCCTTGTGTGATGGCCAAAGGGCAGCTTGTATCAAGTCACGTCTCAGGTATCTCAGCTAGGTCATTGTTGTCAGTGTATTCGACCACTAAATACGCCGCCATTCTTACCTCCATAAACCTTGTACAAACATATAATTAATCATTTATGTCCATGCAAGCTTACATGCACAGATAAAGAAATACCAGTACCAAAAAGACCTAGGTAGGCATTTGCCATGTATATTGTTATTTGTCGAGTCAACTCTCGTTTGGGTCATGCAAGACATAGTAGACGCGGCAATCAAGAGCCAAAACACAACTCCTACCACCAGAAATGCTCGATTCATCCCTCACCCTGGTGCATAAACTGCTAAAACTGAACGAACCTTTCTTCCCTAAACACATGCACCATTATTGAAACCAGCTTAGGAACGAATTTAATCTACATCCACATACCCCTAGACTCGAAGAGATTTCATAGTTAGAACCTGACTTTCTTCTCTTATTCTTACAACAACGCGGCAATCTCACTAGACATACAGCCTACAACCATAATCAAATCCCATGATGACCAGTGGATAACCGATATACGTACAGTACTACGAGTTTCTCCAATGCAAATCTGCCCTCCTGAAATGTCATATATGCCCAGCATACCTGTTCCGTTTCCAGGATACAAGCAAAACTTTGTGTAACTTCCATTCCATACCCCGCCCCCCGCAATAGCACAATACAAGCCAAAGGTCCTTTCAAAGTCATGGAAGATAAATATATATAACACACATATATCTATAAGGAACACTTTCTATTCTTCTGCAACCATACCCAAATCTCAGTACTAAGTAGAGACTCCCCCCTCAACCGAACAACACGCCATTCAAGGGACAATCTTCATCCCAGACTCCTGGCAAATCTTCTACAAGGACACCAGTTTCTACCTTAGCCATCATCACTATGTTACGTCCTCCATCCTCAGGGAAATCCTCGACCCCATTACTATCCTCCCAGAACCTCCTGTAATGCCAAAAACCACTGACCCTTTCCATGAGAAAACAGTAATACGTCCGTGGTTAAACCATACCTCAGCAGATCTAATGGACACACTCCATCTACTCTCAAAGATAAACCTAATTTTCTACCTATCCCTAACCAGCCTAACACTCTTGATGTTATCTATGTTCTGCGGAAGAATAATCTGTGTCTACCACACAATCCGCACACCTTGGCCCATCCTACCCCCTCACTATGCCAATGTAAACGAACTACCTACAAGGCCCTCTTAAATGACCATCCCTTACTAATAAAGTATGAATGTGTCTAATTACCATTTCATTAACCTCCCATATTAGGTTACTATGATATGATATCAATACTGTGCAATGCATCCCTAACACATGTAAACAATTTTAACATATATGGAAATTCCCATTATCCTAATTGAACTCTTAGCATAATTGATGTATTACATATTACATGCATTCGCTAGAATCCTGTGGTTGTGCTGTATCACGCCCTTGCGTGAATAAAGCCTCCTGTTTGCATTTTCTAAGGTACACCTTGCGTGAATATGATATGTTGTGTATTATCATTAATGTATGTTATAATGCATGTTATAATATGTATGTTGTAAGTAAATCATTGCGTAATACCCATCTGTTGGGGCGCGCTTCTAATACGTTCTGTCAGATAACGCCAAGCTCAGAGAAACGTTACACAATTTGGCGCGTAAGCATGTTCTTCTTTCCCATTGGTTGGAGGTGACTAAATTACCTACTTTAGATACGTTTCGACATCCCGGAAACGTAATCACCCATTCCCGGGCTATATAAGGCTAAGCAGAGAGCAACTACACAGAGAGATTCCGAGAGAGAACCTAGAGAGAGCACCAAGCAGAGAGAGAAGTCAAGAAAAGAAGCAGACCCCCACGGCTCATCTGAATCTACGTAGAGATTTTTTTTTTTTTTTTTTTTTTTTTTTTGCATTCGTCGATTACGACAACTTAACTAAACAAGTCTTTTGGACCTCAGCGATTGCACTAGCCTCCACGCGAAGTGCAAAGCCTTTTTTTCGAATTGTGTTGGACATCTCCAGATTGCTGCTGGACTAAGTGCGACTCTACACTCTGTTATTTCTCGACTACGAAACATCAACAAATCTTCTATGTGTCCCCGACTGCCAGAAGATTCCCCTACCAGAAGTTATCGTGCATCAATGTCTCCTCAAACAACTTATTTGTTCCCGAGACTTGAAGAGCGAACAAGACGATTCTCCGTTGGTGCGATTTCTAGCAACCAGAATCAAGACTCATCTACACCATAATCAAGACTTCATTTCGCCCACCTGTTCTTACGTGCTGCATACAAGCGCACACCTAGCTACTCTATCTGGTAATTAAGAACTAATTTTTTATTAATGAAACATATGTTTGATATTTTTATGATTAATGTATAATGCTATTTTTTCTTATTCTATGCCCATTTATATTGTTTGTCTATTTTACTATTGTAAATAATAAATATATTTAACGAAGAGTTTATTTATCCTGCCTGAACTCTGTCATTCGTATACACACACACACACATAAACACACGTAAACACACACACACCTCGTGGCGCTGTGGTTAGAGTTCTCGCCTGCCACTACGGCGGTCCGGGTTCGACTTCCGCCCAGGGCTGAAATAATTTCAGTATCACTTCGCTGCGGGGTGTTATTCCAACTCTCGTGGGCGGGGAGTTGGGTGTGTGTGTGTGCGTGTAATGTCACAGTATTACCCATAGAACAGTCATACGAACTCTCAGCTCTCATCAGGGAGGCTAATAACTATCGATCACGAGTCCAACACGTGATCCAAAACCATAGTGAAAGCACACACACACACACACACACACACACACACACACACACACACACACACACACACACACACACACACACACACACACACACACACATATATATATATATACATATATATATATATATACACATATGTATACATATATACATGTATATATGTACATATATATATATATATAAATCTTCAACCACAAATCACTTTTCATTCCATGCCATCGCAGTCGAGACTGAAGAATCGCTCGATGGAGGCATCTGTTGGAAATTGAAAGGTGGGCGAGCCTAGGATTCGAATCCAGCTAACCCGTAACAAAATTACAGTGACTTAAACCAATACGCTATCTCTTGACAGTGTATTGGTTTAAGTCACTGTAACTTTGTTACGGGTTGGCTGGGTTCGAATCCTCGGCTCGACCACGTTTCAATTTCCAACGGATGCCTCCATCGAGCGATTCTTCAGTCTCGACTGCGATGGCATGGAATTAAAAGTGATTTGTGGTTGAAGAAAGATATCAATTGGTCATTGGGAATCATTCAGTGTATATGTACGTGTACAGTATATATATATATATATATATATATATATATATATATATATATATATATATGTGTGTGTGTGTGTGTGTG
>NC_134793.1:30443693-30461193 GCF_046742065.1 Oratosquilla oratoria | reverse complement strand
GTGATGATGTAGTTAAGGATGTCTTGATATATGAGATATGTTTCTAGAGCAACTCCAGGACAAGGGAATTTTGGACTCGTTGAAATCACGATGTTGTTTGAGTAAAAAAAATTGTTGGGGGCGTTTAAAAACAGTACTTTGATAGAAGTTTGAATGCATTTGAGGTGAAATGTCTGAGAAGTATGGTCGGGGTTACAAGGTTGGATAGATTGAGAAACGAGGAAGTGAAGAGGAGAGTGGAGGTGGAAAAATAAATGAAAGATAGGGCTGATGAAGGATTGTTGGGATGCTTTGGACAAATGAAAAAAAACGAGTGAAGGAAGATTAGTAAAAAAAAAAAAAAAATGTGGAAGGCAGAGGTAGAGTGAATTTGAGGGGACGACCGAGGATGAGGTGGATGGATGGGGTGAAACGGGCGTTGAGCAAGAGGGGAATGTCTGTTGAGCAAGGAAGCGAGAAGACAGGAGACAGGGATGAGTGGAGAGTGCCTGTGTATAGATGATATTGTCATGCAAGGAAGGTAGGGGCGGGAGATTAGGGATAGGGGTGCTTATGTGTAAAAGATATTTTGAAGCATCCCGAAAGGATTTCTCCCCATTTTCCTTTTTTCTGCATGATGGAACGAAGAGGGAGGTGTCGCCGATTAAGTGAACCGGCCTTGCTGTGGGTGTATGTGTCTTGCTGTATTGCCTCTGACCCAGAGCAGTGGACGGGATACAGGTCTGACCCATCATCCATGAGGAGCTAAAACAAGAGGGAAGAGAGAATGGTTGAGGGGAATGGAATAGGTAGGAGTAGGTACGTGCCTTTGATTTGGCTACCTCCCTTATAAGGGGGAAAAGGGTATATAGATAGACTTTGGTAGGAAGAGGTGGAGAGGTAATCAGCAAGGCTTGCTCGTTCTCGTTTTCTTTCAAAGCTTTTCAGAAAAAGTGGGTTCTTGTGGATTACCCTCTCCTATAGTACAATCTCTTGAATATCATTCTTGCTATCTCAAAACGGTTCTGTTTAATTACGGGGACGATGAAGCGCAAAGCCTCAATAAACCCCCTCTATAGATTTTATTCTGGCTTACGCCAGATGATTTTTCATTTAACTTAATAGATGACACTGCCGTGGTAGGATTCAACGAAAGGAAAAGGAATTGGTCATAATTATCGTGTCACGGTAAATATGATACACAATAACCCCCTTGTGCAGAGGGTACTAACTACATAAATTCTGTGCAGTCGATATTTCGGTGGTTTTAGTAGCACGCCTGTGGACCAGAATCATGCAGGATTCTTTTATAATTGGAAACTCATCTCCACTCGAAAAAAAAAGAAAAAAAAAAAAAGTGATGGTCAATTCAAACTTCTATCATCTCTCCGTTCTGTTATCCTCTTCCATTCTCTCCTTTATCACTCCCATCAATCCACGTCGTCGGTGTGATAGAGTCCCAAGGATACAAGCACTGCGTATTACTGGAAAAAAAACAAAAAAACAATCGATGCATGGAAAGTCACTTCCAAATTGTAGATGTCCCACACTGGGGCAGGATACTCGTCAGGATGATGAAGTTTTGAAAATGAATGTGTGAACTCTCAGGCATCTACCTTTTCCAGAAGAAGTTTTTCTTTCAGATATATGATCAGTCTCTTTGCCGTATCTGAAATATCGAAACCCACTGGATTTTACAATGACAGATTACAAGACGTCACCATAAAAGAACGCAACATTCTTTACTCCTACTATACAAAAGCCTATACGAGAGTTCAAAGGATGAGGTAGATCTCCATGGGAATAAAAGTAAAAATTAAAAAGGAAAAAAGAAAATGGGGGGAGGGGGAGGTCTTGCCTCGGCTCAGGGATCCGTTTTTGATCCTTCTGCTTTTCTTGTTGTGGCGAGACAGCCGTGGGAAAAGCGGCTACTCTGGTGAAATGATCAGCGGTGATAAGTTAGGTTCATACAAAAGGGGTAAGAGAGAAAGGCACACACACAAACGCACGCACGCACGCACGCGCGTACACACACACACACACACACACACACACACACACACACACACACACACACACACACACACACACACACACACATGCACACACACACACACACAGAAATGGGAAGTGGACTTCAACATCAAGAAATGTAGCATAATGGAATTTGGAAAAAGAATATCAGGACACTATAAAATCGGTGCAAAGTAAGTAAAGAAAGTGGGATCTGAACAAGACCTGGGAGTAATCATCACAAAGGACATGTCCCCTAATAAACAGGCAAACAAAATTGTCGGAGAAACCTACAACTTGCTAAGATCAATAAAGGTGGCTTTTACTTACTTGGACGAAGAAATGTGTGTGTGAGTGTGTGTGTGTGTGTGTGTGTGTGTGTGTGTGTGTGTGTGTGTGTGTGTGTGTGTGTGTGTGTGTGTGTGTGTGTGTGTGTGTGTGTGTGTGTGTGTGTGTGTGTGTGTGTGTGTGTGTGTGTGTGTGTGTGTGTGTGTGTGTGTGTGTGATTGCGTGTGTGTGTGTGTGTGTGTGTGTGTGTGTGTGTGTGTGTGTGTGTGTGTGTGTGTGTGTGTGTGTGTGTGTGTGTGTGTGTGTGTGTGTGTGTGTGTGCTGTATGTGTGTGTTATTCACCATTGTTTTGGATCACGTACTGGAGTCGTGATCGTCAGCTATTACCCTTCCAGATGAGAGCTCAGAGTTCATATATGACCTATCTATGGGTAATTCTGTGATCTTAGATACACACACACACACACATACACACACAGAACTTATTGCCCACGAGAGTTGGAGTACCGACTCGCAGCGCAGCGATATTGAAATTATTTGAGTTCTGGGCGGGATTCGAACTTGGACCTATAGAGTAGCTTTTGCAAACGCTACCACTGTGCCGTCGAGTATTTGTGTGTGTGTGTGTGTGTGTGTGCTTGTCTATGTGTACGTATATATGTTCGTGTGTGTGTGTGTGTATGTGTATATATGCGTGCGTGTGTGTGTGTGTGTGTGTGTGTGTGTGTGCGTATGTATATATGTCGTACATACTCGTATGTTACGCATGTGAGTGTGTGCGTATATGTATATATGTCGTACATATGTTACGTGTGTGCGTGTCTGCATTGTGGGTGTTGAATTCTCCTCACCTGGGTCGCCGCCGCCCGAGGCCGAGCCGAGTTGACCTGTGCGCTCGGACCTCGGGAAGATCGTGCCCGGCAGAAACTACTTCGGCCGAGAAGGCCGGAGGGCACCCCTTCGAGACCTTTGGCAGCGGTGATACGGCAAGTGGAAGAGCGGAATCTATCACCCACCGGATCCACCTAGGTCACAGTGTTTCCCAACCCCGGGGTAAATTACCCCAGTGGGGTAATGGATCCATATTTTTGGAGTAATGGATGTTCTGTGTGAGAAGAGGTAGCCTGGCCAAGTCAATCTGTTTAACTCTCTTCAATTACATATATATCACTACACTCTACTCTTCTACAGTCTACAACACTACACTCAGGATAGTGTTGGATCCTTAAATATATACAGCCAATAGCGGGCTATATAGCCCATTCAGTTCATCAGGTGACAGCGAAAAAAAAATCCGATATTACCGGGTATATGTTCAATGGGGTAATTGATAACTGCGAAATTGAATTTCGGGGTAATCATTTCGAAAAGGTTGGGAAACGCTGACCTAGGATATCGATGTGGGTGGCAAGAGCTACGCAAGGAAAGAGACGATCACGAACGCTGCAAAGCCTGTGGGGCCAAAGTGCAACTGTCCCTCCATCACTACCTACTAGAGTGTAGAGCAGTCATTCTCAACGGGGGCGATTTTTGAGCTCAGGGGGACGAAAAACGTCACAGGTATTGCTTCTAACTTTCACGAAAGTGACAAATTTTAAGCCTAATATAAAAGACCTAGCAGCGAAGCAAGCACCAACTGGGCCCAAGGATCTCATTAAAACACAACGTGAGTAAAACATTTTAAATTAGTTGTTTATCATTGTTGCAATAATTTTCATTATTATTTTCCAATTAAGGGGGGCGATCCTTTTTTTTTTTAATTGAAAAAGGGGGCGATATGGCTAAAAAGGTTGAGAAACCCTGGTGTAGAGCAACGACCATTCTTCACCTAGAACTCACCCCGTCACTCTCACCGTGGCATGGGTGGCGCGGCACATCGCCGAGGCATCCTTCAACTTTTTGGGGACATGCCCTTCCCCTGACGCCGCCTGCAGTTAAGAGGTATACCCCCTCATCCCTAGAGATCAGGAGGCCGCCGCTAACAACAAGAAGTCCGAGTAGGTACTAGCCCCGCATTCCAAGGAGAGAGGGAGAGAGAGAGAGAGAGAGAGATAGAGAGAGAGAGAGAGAGAGAGAGAGAGAGAGAGAGAGAGAGAGAGAGAGAGAGAGAGAGAAAACAGCACCGAAGATCCCGAAGGAAGCCTCCACCAATGTAATCAACAAGTTTTCATGACAGGAGGGCCGCTGTGACGGTTCCATTTCTTACACTGAGAGGACCTCCACTACGCTGAGAGTATGTCTCCACTATAACCAAATCAAGGATCCGTTTTTCAGCACTTCACTGACCACCACGACATGGAGCCTCCCCTGAGTAAACTCCACGGAAACACTACTATACTCCTTAGAGAGGTAAATTCTAAAAGACTGGAGATTGCTGAAGCTGTATCTATAACATCCCAGCATTCCACTATCAATATCCAGCAATCTGCAGACTTCACTCTCCAACCCTGGGATCACCATGCCCTTCGACCTCACCGGGAGCACGATGCCCCTGAGGCCCCTCAGGAGTATCGTGCTTCTTAGCGGCCCCAGGAGCACTACGCACTTCAGCCGAGCCAACAATACCAGCCCACAGGACCATGGACTGGAAATCAAGCCAGAGCTGCCTCGGCTCACTCTAGATCGCCAGCAAGATCCAGTAGCCAAATGGAGTCCAGTATTCTACCTGAGACTAGTGACCTCATCCAGCGACTCACCATATGAAGAGTACAGGTCAGATATATATACATATATGATTATTCATCGGGACAAACTTGAGGACAGAGAGGAAACGGAAACAGGAGAAGAGATTTGAGTTTTATTACCGACGTTTCGACACTCTGGTCCTTTTCAAGGTAAACTACATCAAGAGGATAGATATACAGTTAAATATATTTTATGTGTGATGTTTGCTCCTCCCTCTTTTTCGTCTCCTCCAATCGTTGATTGCTAGTGATGCCGCTGGGAGAGGCAATGTGATGAATCCTCCTCGGTTGTTATTGGAATTATTTTTTATTCATTTCTGCAGCTTCTATAAATTTTCTCACTTTCTTCTTGTGTCCTTCGTGTAGTGTTTCTATGTTTTTCCAATTTGGTAGATGTCCTGTTTTGTTTATGTGGGTTACAAGTGAGTTGCTGGTTCTGAGTGATTTCATGTCATTTTTGTGTTGTTGCCTCCGTTTTGTTATTCCTTGTTCACTCCATAGTGTGACTGATCACACCCAGTGCAAGGGATTTTGTACACAATGCTATCTTAATTTCTAAATTCTGTTGTTTTGTTCGTTATTGTTTTTCCTATTCTTTATTTTGTGTTTGTAATTATTATAATGTTGTTTTGTTCTATATATTTTCTTAATTTTGTGACTGCTGTAGAGTTTGGGATTACTAATATATTCTACTTATTTTTTTTTTATTTATTTTTTAATTGTTGCTCTTTCCACCTTTCTTTTGCTTTTTTTTTTTTTTACTGTATAACTAATCTCTTAGGGTATTTTAATTTTTGAAATACTGAAACAATGTGTTTTATTTCGTCTTCTATATATTCTGTGCTACCTATTCTTTTGCTTTCTTTTTTGACTGTATAATTAATCTCTTAGGGTATTTTAATTTTTGAAATACTGAAACAATGTGTTTTATTTCGTCTTCTATATATTCTATGCTACCTATTCTGTATGCACGTAGGAAATCCAATGATTATACCTGATTTAATCATTTCACTGTGACCTGATAGATAGTGGACATAATCTTCATTGTTGTTTCGTTTTCTGTGTACTTTATATATATTTTGGGCCGGAATCTGTTCTAATAATTGTTGTCTAAAAATGATAAGCACCCTTGTTTTTCTTCTAATGTGAACTTGATCTTTTCCTGTAGATTATTTAGTAATCGGACTTTATTTTGGATGTATTGTTTGAGCTTTGGATATATCGCTTTCGAAGTTATTCCACGTATCTATGCAGCTATACGGAAAACTGTATTTCTTCACATCCTGTAGACATATGATCTTTCTTAATTCGCTCCTATGACCTCTTAAATCATTCTCACCTTTAATCAGGAGATCTCTTCTGTCAGTGAAATCTATCCCCTTCAGTAACCTGAACAATGCAATCATATTATCTCTTTCTCTTTGATGTCTCAAAGTTGGTAGGCCCAGTGTCTCTCCTCATACGGTTTATCTGCCAGTTTGGGGACCAGTTTGGTTACTGCCCTGTCTATTCTCTCGATGTTGTTGATATCCTTCATATTCCAGTCTTGGAGATATCATGGTTTTGACGATTTTTTCAATCATCTCTTCATCCGTATAGTGAAACGCCACTCTAATCTTCTGCATAGTTCGTATATCTATCCCACAATCCTGGTGATATATCTGTCAGGTAACAGGTTGTCTTTTATCAACACTTCCAAATCTTTCTCTTTTGGTTTTGTACTGGGTTCACTTCTAAAGAAATAGTTTAAGGGCGGTCACTATTACCCATTTCCAGTACTTTTTTTCTTTTGTATTGCACTTTATTTCCCAATCTTGTCTCCATGCAGAAATAGTGTCTAGATCTTTTTTCAATTGTCTACCGTCCTCCTTTTTTTTCACTCTTCCCATGTTTTTTGTCATCTGCAAACATGTCGGCATAGTGTGTTATACCTTCCATCATATCAGTGACATAGACTAGAAATATATTTGGTGCAAGCACTGAACCTTGTGGAACTCCCCTCATTACTGCTCTCCATCTTGATATCTTAACCTTTGCCAATAATCTCATGTAGCTTTCCCTCATCCATTCTAGTGGTTTACCTCTCAGTTTTCCAATGTGCTCCAAGTTCCATATAAGTCGATTGTGAAGTACAAAATCAAATGCTTTCTCTAGGTCAAGGTACACACACAGTGTGTGTGTGTGTGTGTGTGTATGTGTGTGTGTGTGTGTGTGTGTGTGTGTGTGTGTGTGTATGTGTGTGTATGTGTGTGTATGTGTTTGTATGTGTGTATTTACCTAGTTGTATTTTGCGGGAAGGGGAGCTCTGCCCGTGGTGTCCCGCCTTTGTATCTCCCAGTGTCTAGTTTGCTTTTAAACTCATGAATGGTTTTTGCGCATACTGTTTGTGTATGTGTGTGTTTGTTGTGCGTGTGTGTGTGTTTGTGTGTGTTTGTTTGCTTGTGTGTGTGTGTGTGTGTGTGTGTGTGTGTGTGTGTACGTGTGTGTGTGTGTATGTGTGTGTGTGTGTGTGTTTGTGTGCGTGAGTGTAAGCGTATAGTTGTGCTCCAGTCTGTGTGCTCGCATTGTTGCACAAAATGAGATGCAACAGTCTCTATTGTAGCGGACGGGGGGAAGGAAAGGATAAAGGGACGGAGGCTTAAAGGAGCGTCGTGGTGGGAAGGGAGAGTTGGGTGTCTGCGTAGGAAAAACCTTCGGCCGGGAAAGGAGAGAGAGGGGTCTTAGCGGTGTGAGGAAGAATGGCGCAGACTTAGAAGGGGAAAGCCTCCGTCTTTGTTGGGGAAGACTTAAGAAGAAGGGAGGCAAGATTTACGAAGTTTCACCGGAGAACGAGAGAGAAAGAGCAAGAGAGACAGAGAAAAAGAGAGAAACACAGACAAAGAGAGTAAGACACACACACATACACACACACACACACACACACACACACACACACACACACACACACACACACACACACACACACACACACACACACACACACACACACACACACACACACACACACACACACACACACACACACACACACACACACACACACACACACACACACACACACACACACACACACACACAGTGAGAGAGAGAGAGGAGCAGACAGCAACATCTCAATTAACCCGTTCGGGAGTGAGAACATCTAGCCATTGGTTTGTCTTATTTTCTGCCCGTAGATTATATTCAGAGAGGGGGGGTGTCATTAGGGTCGGAGTGAGGGAGGGAAGGGAAGAAAACTCATCTGGAAATGATTGAAAACTCGACTAGAGTAACTCAGTCGAAGGTGACATTGGTTCTCTCATATGTATACATATATATATATATATATATATATATATATATATATATATGTATATGTGTATTACATATATATACATATATATACATATATATATATATATATATATACATGTATATGTATATTCATCTTACCAAACACATAAACTTTTTCCATTTCAACTCCTTGCAAACACGATCCAAAATAACAAGGTATTCGGAAACTTATATTCCTCTTGATAGCGCAATGGTTTAAGTCACTGTCCATTTGTCACGTATCGGCTAGGTTCGAGCCCTCTCCCGACAGCGTATCAGTTTTCGTATACGTTTCCTCCGAACTCCTTGTTAGTCTCAATCGTGTTTGCAAGGAATTAATGAGGTTGATAAGATGAAAATATATGTACTGGGGACTATTCAGTGTGTTTTGTGAACTTGTGATAGTATCCCACTTGTTTACATACTTCCAATTGCGCTGTCATGGTGGGGGTGACTTTGAGTATAAAATTCGCGTATATGTATGTGACTCAAGTATATATAAGAAATTTTGCTCAACTTATATCCCTCTTGATAGCGCAGTGGGTTAAGTCACTGTCAATTTGTTACTTATCTGTGTATATATACTGTATTCATTTATACATATACATACATATACTGTATATATACATATATATATGTGCATACATATATATGTATATATATATATATATATGTATGTATATATATTATATATATGTATACATATATATGCACGGAAAATTTGAATATGACATTATTGGAGCGTTTTCTAAAGTTCTAATTAAACTTCTTGCATTAGGAGAATAAGCAAATACCAGATCACCTAATGTATCTACATATTATATCGACGTTGCTTCCTCACGGGGACATCTTCAGGTATTACATTTGTAACAATGAATTGTACAATAGTGGAATATTACGTACAGGAGAGACACATTTTCTAACAGAGGAACAACGTAAGTATACGACGTAGGGTACTTCCAATGCAGAATATATACCCTCTTCAAGCGTTGAGAGCAAAACATTCCCGTACGGGAAATAGAAAAAGCTCCGCATTACTCTGACATTACATAATAATATATGATATTACAGCACCACGGAAGAAGAATGGGGACAGAGAAATGAATAGAGAGAAATTACGAAATGGAAGGGGGAGATAGAAAGACGACTAGGATTCCGGCATAAATAAGATGGTTATTTTTGGTGAGAGTAGGGGCGATATTGTGCACGGGAACGGAACGGATGCAATAAGATTTTTTTTTTTTTTTTTTTTTTTTTTTTTTTTTTATGCTATACTAACCTCACCGTGGCGGTTCAGGGTAGTGACCTCTTCACATTAAAGCGCAGTACAGGAATGAATAGAGATCGTGGTTGTCATATCAGCTTATATATCGATTGATAGGAAATTCTCCTGATTAGCATTGCTTTCAATAACTGCAATCTTAGGAAGTCCTCACTGCTAGCAATTATTTTTGTTTTATTTATCAATTCATCTCTACTGATAGCTTTTCTGTAATGTTGCTTTATATCCTGTTTTATTGATCCATTTCGTGTATGCATAGATAGACGCCAGCTAAGACTACATCTCGTATGATTTATGTATGTATTATTAAGATGTGCACAGAGGACTGACCGATACAAGAACAGTGCTATTCCATCCATTGTTCGCACAATAAACTTAGACGAGGCATATTATTCATATAATTACTGTACTGCATTATTGTCAACGTATCACTCTAAAACTTAGACTAGGCGTATTACTCATATAATTACTGTATTATATTATTGTCAGTGTATCACTGCTATTTCAATAAACCTATTATTATTATTATCATTATTATTATTATTATTATTATTATTATTATTATTATTATTATTATTATTATTATTATTATTATTATTATTATTATTATTATTATTATTATTATTATTATTATTATTATTATTATTATTATTATTATTATTATTATTATTATTATTATTATTATTATTATTATTATTATTATTATCAACTATGAATTTGGTGCACTACATTCGTCTTTGATGTAATCTTAGCCTGGCTATACAATTTGTTTTTAATAACCAAGGAGCAGGATTTGGGACTGTTATAATAACACAGTAACCTTATATCTTCCTTCTCATTAATTGTTTTTCGATTCTTTTTTACAATATCTCTTATAATCTCATATTTTTGTATGACTGCGTAGGTGTTACGGTAGTAAACATCCAAAAAAAAAATAGGCTTAGGGGAGCTTACGTTACATAAGATCTTATCCATCATCTCATTAATGATATGATCAAAATCATGATTATTTACTAAAATTTGTCTTGCCAAGACGAGTACACCTTAAAGGTTCTGTTAATATAACTCCTAATTACGCCCTTTTTGTAACTTTCAGAACTTTAGCCATTACCATTTATAAATTTATCCGAGTTGTTAGATTTACGAAACAGTAGTAGCAGACTCTTTTGAATTGGAATCCACAAGAATATCTAAAAAATAAGTTCACTATTAATACTCATCTCAATTGTGAATGCTAAGCCTGAATTCTTTTATAATCCCGATCTTTGGGTTTCTGAGAGATTTGGGGAAGTGTGTGCAGATAAGGATATCATTTCTGTATATACAGTACAATTGGAGGGTTTACTTTAATATCCTGAAATGTTTGTTTTTCTATTGCTGACATTAAGGTCTGGGTAAAGAATATCCCGTGGAATGACACCATCCCGACACCATCATGTGGGACACAGAGGATCCTCTGTCGTACAAATTTTCTGTATTTCTTCTAATGTGCTTAGAACAAGAGATTTTTTAAGAAGAGGGATGTATCTCTTCAATTCCATGTAAAATTGTGACAAATGCTATATAGGTCAGACTGGAAAAGAATTAAAAGTAAGGTTAAAACAACATCAGTATAGCGTTAAGAGTGGCTGCGTCAAAATATAATTAACACATAATCACCCCAAACATCCCCATCTGCACCCACTGCTTTTCTTGTATCACAGTGACATCAATACACAGCCATTCTCCTCCCACTCCTCTCTCCCACCTTCTCTCTTCCTTGCTCAACAAACATTCCCCTATTGTTCAACGCCCCCATCCATCCATCTCATCCTCTGTCGTCCCCTCACGTTCACTCCATCCACCTGTGCCTTCCACACCTCTTTTACTAATATTTCTTCGCTCATTTTACTGTGTCCAGACCGTACCAATACTCTTTCATTACCCCTAATCTACCGTCTCCTTTTCTACCCCAGCTCTCCTCCTCACCTCCTCGTTTCTCACTCTATCCAACCTTGTAACCTCATTCATACTTCTCAGACATTTCACATTTAAACTTTTCCTCGCTGCCTCTCTTAAATTTCAAGTATCTGCCCAATACAGCGCATTCGGCACATTTACCCCTTCGTACAATCTCCTCTTTGCATCCATTCCCAAATGCCTCTTTTCCATTACTCTTTTTAATTCCTGAAGAAATTCACTTGCTTCTCTCAATCTACTGTTTAACTTCACCACTACTCTCTTTCCTGCCCACATGCGACCCCAGATATCTACAGCGATTCACTTCTTTAAGTATCTATCCTTTCAGGTTTACTTCCAACTCGTTGCCACCTCTCTCCATGTGTATCTTTACTTTTATCAACATTTATCCTCAACTTCCTACTATCGCATACCTTCCCGAACTCAGTCACTCAGGAGGAGGAGGAGGAGGAGGAGGAGGAGGAGAAGGAGGAGGAGGTGTAGGTGGAGGGACTGGAGAATGATAAGGAGGAGAACGTAATAATGATTAAAAGCTTTCGAAAGAAGATTAGGAGGAGGAGATGGTGGTGGTAAGGATGAGAAGGTGGAGAAGGGAGGAGGAGGAGGAGGAGGAGGAGGAGGAAGTGGAGGAGAGGATAGTGGTAAGGGGGAGGAAGAGAAGGAGGGGAAGGAGGAAGAAAAAGAGGGATAGGTGGAAAAGAAAGAGGAAGAGAAAGAGAATCGGATGGAGGAAGAGGAGGTAAGGAAGAAGGAGATGGAGGTGAAGAAGGAGGATAAGTGGGAGAGGGTGAAACAATAGGAAGAGAAGGAGGACTAGGAGGAGGAAGAGAAAGATGATGAGGAGGAGAATCAAAAGGAGAAAGAGGAGGTGAAGAAGGAGGAGGTGAGAAGGAGGAGGAGGAAGAGAATCAGAAGGAGAAAGAGGAAGAGTAGAAGGAGGAGGTGAGAGGGAGGAGGAAGAGGAGGTGAAGAAGGAGGAGGTGAGAAGGAGGAGGAAGAGAAGGTGAAGAAGGAGGAGGTGAGAAGGAGGAGGAAGAGGAGGTGAAGAAGGAGGAGGTGAGAGGGAGGAGGAAGAGGAGGTGAAGAAGGAGGAGGTGAAGAAGGAGGAGGTGAGAAGGAGGAGGAAGAGGAGGTGAAGAAGGAGGAGGTGAGAAGGAGGAGGAAGAGGAGGTGAAGAAGGAGGAGGAAGAGGAGGTGAAAAAGAGGAGGTGAGAGAGAGGAGGAAGAGGAGGTGAAGAAGGAGGAGGAGAGAGAGAGGAGGAAGAGGAGGTGAAGAAGGAGGAGGTGAGAGAGAGGAGGAAGAGAAGGTGAAGAGGGAGGAGATGAGAAGGAGGAAGAAGAGGAGGTGAAGAAGGAGGAGGTAAGAGGGAGGAGGAAGAAGAGGTGAAGAAGGAGGAGGTGAGAGGGAGGAGGAAGAGGAGGTGAAGAAGGAGGAGGTGAGAGGGAGGAGGAAGAGGAGGTGAAGAAGGAAGAGGTGAGAGGGAGGAGGAAGAGGAGGTGAAGAAGGAGGAGGAAGAGGAATTGAAGAGGGAGGAGATGAGAAGGAGGAGGAAGAGGAGGTGAAGAAGGAGGAGGTGAGAGGGAGGAGGAAGAGGAACAGGGGGAACAACGGGAATAGGAGGTGGTGGAGGGAGGGAGGGGAGGAGATGGAGAAAGAAGAGGAGAAGGAGGTAAAGGAGGAGGAAAAGGATAATTGGGGGAAGAGGAAAACTAGGAGGAACAGGAGGATAAGGAGAAGAAAGAAGTAGGAGGAGAAATAGGTGGAAGAGGAGGAGAAGGAGAACAAGGAAAAAGAAGTAAAAGGAGGATGAAAGGAAAGAAGAGGAAAAGTAGGAGGAGGAGGAGGAGGAGGAAGAGGAGGAGGAGGATAATGAGAAGGTGGAGAAGGAGGTGAAGTAAGATAAGGAAAAGGAGGAGGAGGAGGAAAAGGAGAAGGTGGAAGAGAATGAGGAGGAGGAGTAAAAGGAGGAAGAGGAGAAGGAGGAGGTGGAGAAGGAGGTGAAGTAAGATAAGGAGGAGGAGGAGGAGGAGGAAGAGGAGGAGGAAGAGGAGGAGGAATGAAAGGAGGAGGAGGAGTAAAAGGAGGAGGAAGAGGAGGAGGAGGAGGAAGTGGAGGAGGAGGAGGAGGAGGAGGAAGGGGAGGAGGAGGAGTAAAAGGAGGAGGAGGAGGAGGAGGAAGAGGAGGAGGAGGAGTAAAAGGAGGAGGAGGAGGAGGAGGAAGTGGAGGAGGAAGAGGAGGAGGAGGAAGGGGAGGAGGAGGAGGAAGTGGAGGAGGAGAAGGAGGAGGAGGAGGAGGAGAAGTAAGAGGAGTTGAAGGAGGTGGAGGGGAATGAAGGGGAGAAAGAGAAAGTGAAGTAAAGGGAAGTAAAGACGTAGGAGGAGGAGGAGGAGGAGGAGGAGGAGGAGGAGGAGGAGGAGGAGGAGGAGGAAAGGAAGAGGTAAGAGGAGGAAAAGAAAGAGGAGGAAAAAAGAAAGGAGAACAAGGAGAGAAAAAGGAGAAGGAAGAGGAGGAGGAAAGGAAGAGGAAGAGGAAAGGAAGAGGTAAGAGGAGGAGAAGAAAGAGAAGGAAAAAAGAAAGGAGAACAAGGAGAGAAAAAGGAGAAGGAAGAGGAGGAGGAGGAGGAGAAAGATGAGGAGGTGGAAGGGGAGAAGGAAAAGGAGGAGATGGTAGTAAAGGAAAAGGAAGAGGAGGAGGGAGAGGAGCATAGGAAGAAAGAGGTGGAGAAGGAAGAGAAGGAGGAGGAGGAGGAGGAGAAGAGGAGGAAGAGATGGTGAAGGAGGAGAGGGGAAAGGAAGGAAAATGAGAAGAAGGACACTGAATAGGAGTATGAAAAGGATGAGGAAGAGAAGGAGGAGGAGGAGGAGGAAGAGGTTGAGGAGATGGGGAATGAGGAAGAAAAGGAGAAAGATAAGGAACAGTAGGGAACGAATGAGGAGTAGGAGGATAATGCGAAAGGGAAGAAAGTGGAAGAGGAAAATGAATGTGGAGGGAGAAGAGGGGAAGAGATGAGGGGGGAAAAGGGAGTGAATTAGGAGGTGAAGGAGGGTGGAGAGGAGGAGGAGGAGGGGGAGGACGAAGGGAGGAAAAGGTGGAGGAGAATCAGTACAGAGAAGAATGACCAAAATGATACATGGACTCGGAAATTTGCCTTACGAAGAGAGGCTTAGGCACCTTAATTTACACTCTCTGGAAAGACGCAGAGTGCGGGGTGATCTAATAGAGGTGTTCAAGTGGATCAAAGGCTTTAACAAGAGTGATGCAAACAAGGTCATCATATTAAAACAACAGGGCAGGACTCGCAGTAATGGTTATAAACTGGACAATTTTAGATTTAAAAAGGAAATAGGCAAGAATTGGTTTACTAATAGGGTGGTCGACGAATGGAATAAACTTAGTAACCATGTAGTAAGCGCTGAAACTATCAGTTGTTTTAAGAAACGATTAGACAACTTTATGGATGGGGATGACAGGTGGTGATGGATACGGAGCTGCCTAGTGTAGGCCTTATGGTCTCTTGCGGTCTCCTTCATTCTTATGTTCTTACGTTCTTAAGAGGCGCTTGATGAAAAATAGGAGGAGGTAGAGAAGGAAAAAGGGAGGAGAAGAGAATCGAGAATGAGGAGAAGAACAAGGAAGGATAGGAGGAGGGTGGGAGAGAGAGAGGTGGAGGAGAAGGTGAGGAAGATCAAAAGGAGTTAGAAAAGAAAACGGAGGAAGGGAGGAGGAGGACAAGGAAGTGAAGTAAGATGTGAAGGAGGACGTGGAGGAGGAGGAGGAGGAGGAGGAGGTCGATGAAGAACAGAAGGTGAAGAAGGAACGTGGATGAGGAGGAGGAGGAGGAGGAGGAGGAGGGAGAGGAGGAGTTCGATGAAGAACAGAAGGTGGAGAAGGAACGTGGATGAGAAGGAGGACGAGGAGGAGGGAGAAGAGGAGGGATAAAGGGGGAAGAGGAGAAAGAGAAAGAGAAGAGTAGCAATAGAAAGAGGAGGTAAAGATGGGGAGTAAAAATGAAGAGGAAGAACTGGGTGTTGAGAAAGAGGAGAAGGAAGAAGAGTATGAGGAGGAAGAGGAGGAAGAGGAGTTGATGGAACAGGAAGTAGAGGAAGAGAAGGAGGTGGAGGGGGGTGGAACAGGAGAAGGAGGAGAAGGACGAAGAGTATGAGGAGGAAGAGGAGGAAGAGGAGGAAGAGGAGTTGATGGAACAGGAAGTAGAGGAAGAGAAGGAGGTGGAGGGGGGTGGAACAGGAGAAGGAGGAGAAGGAAGAAGAGTATGAGGAGGAAGAGGAGGAAGAGGAGTTGATGGAACAGGAAGTAGAGGAAGAGAAGGAGGTGGAGGGGGATGGAACAGGAGAAGGAGGAGGGAAGGAAGAAGAAGGAAGAGAAAGAGTGGGTGGAAAAGGAGGAGGGGGAGATGAGGAGGAGGACAAAGAGGAAGAAGAGGAGGTGGAGGAGAAGGATGAAAAGGAAGAGGGGAAGATGATGGATGAGGAGGAAGAAGAAGAGGAGGTGGAGAAGGAAGACGAAAAGGAGGGGTGGACAATTAGAAGGAGTTGAAGGAAAAGGAGGAGATGGAAGAATAGAAAGTTAGGAGTGATAGTAGAGGGAAGAGAATAGGAGAATTAGAAGAAGAAGAAAGAGGAGGAAGAGGGGGATAAAGGTGACGGAAGAGGAGGAGGAGGACTAGAAAGAAGTGAAATGATAACAGGAGGAGGAGGAGGAGGAGGAGGAGGTAGAGGATGAAGAATAGAATGTGGATGAGAAGGAAGAAGAGTGTTATGGTAGGAGAGGTTTTGCATCACCCGTCCTGGCGATGGTTAGGAGAGGAAGAGGAGATAGAAGAAAAGGAGGAGGAGGAGGAGGAGGAGAAGGAGGAGGAGGAGGAGGAGGAGGAGGAGGAGGAGGAAGAGGGGGGACAATTGCATAGACAGCCTGGGTTACAAACAAGGGAGAGAGAGGACGGGGAAGAGGGTGGGCGATTGTGGGGAGGTTCTTTGGTGTTGGGGAAAGGGTGGGGAGGGAGAGGAACGTCATCGTTGGATGGAAGGCAAGGGGGGGGAGGTGGTAGGGGTGGCAAAGGAAATAAAGATGGTGATGGTGGTGTTGGTGTCCGTGGATAGGGGATTGAAGATGGTGATGGAAATGGTGAGGTTGTGGGTGACGCTGAGGAAGATGGTGAGGCTGAGGGTGAGGGTGAGGGTGAGGGTGAGGGTGAGGGTGAGGGTGAGGGTGAGGACGAAGGTGAGGTGAAGGTTTGTCAGAGGCTGTGGGGACCGTGACCTGTATAGTGATGTTCAAATTGCCGGTAGTGTCGGCACGTGATAACTTCTGACCGATGATAGCTGTGAATCTGGCCGTTGTTGTTATTGTTGTTTGTTATTGTTGTTTTTTGTTGTTCTTGTAGTTGCTGTTGTTGGTGTTGCTGCTGCTGTTGTTGCTGTTTTTTGTTTTTGTTGTTTTTGTTGTTCTTGTAGTTGCTGTTGTTGTTGCTGTTGTTGTTGTTGTTGTTGTTGCTGTTTGTTATTGTTTTTTTGTTGTTCTTGTAGTTGCTGTTGTTGGTGTTGCTACTGCTGTTGTTGCTGTTTTTTGTTATTGTTGTTGTTCTTGTAGTAGTAGTTGTTGTTGTTGTTGTTGTTGTTGCTGTTGTTGTTCTTTGTTGTTGTTGTTGTTGATGATGTTGTTGTTGTTGCTATTAGTGATGGTGGTGGTAGTGATAGTACTGGTGGCGCTGTTGTTGTTCTTATTGCTATTATTGGTGCTGTTTGTTTGTATTGTCATTCTTGTTGGTACTGTGGGCTTGAGCAGTGGTCAAGCTCTAGTATTGGTAGTGGCAGTGATAGTGGTAGTGGTAGTGGAAGTGGAAGTGGTAGTGGAAGTGGTAGTTACAGGGTTGCGATCCGTTCAAGGCTTCCAGCTCACGTGATGAAAATCGCCTGGCGTTGTAGAAGAACGACTTCTGTCAAGTAGGCGATAGCGTTTAAACCCTTT
>NC_134793.1:30433693-30438693 GCF_046742065.1 Oratosquilla oratoria | reverse complement strand
ATATGGTTGAACTGAGGTGCCCACCTGGTACTGGTAAGAAGCCTCTTCGGTCCTCTATTCAGGCCAGGACGGGTGGGCCCTCTTGGATGTGGTGATTGACTTGAATCTGTGGGTTAGGTACGACCAGAGTCAAGCAACTACCGCCTGGGACGACACCGCACGGTTCGCGGCTGTCATCCCCAAGTGGGTGCCTATACTTTCCCATGACCCCTGGAACTATTGAGCTAACGTGTATACCCAAATCCTTATTCACCTTGTTAGTCTTGATGGTGGTTGGTGGTTTGGGGGAGGGAATCAAGGGATTTATGTTTATGGTAGCCATACAAGACACATATGGTAGAAATGGGTTCGCAACCTGCCCCATCAAAATCGCCAAATCCTCTGTGTGGCGTGCCGGGGTGTTACAAACGAGGAGCAAACACGTCGAGCCAGGCCCGGGGAGAACCCCCGCCGGGGGCCTCCGTGGGGACGCCTGGAACATACTTTCTCTCTCCCGGGATGACCGACTACCCTTGTTATCGACGGAGCTCAGGAAATTTTGACTGGATATAGTAGCTCTTTCAGAGGTGACAAGATCAGGCAGCGGCGAGATCAATAGTGAGGATTACGCCCACTTCTGGTCGGGCTGAACCGATGTGACCCAACTCGCGGAAGTAGCTGTAGGCATATCTAGTCCAAGATAGAAGCTCTGTCTTGACTTCTGGTCCATGGTCCTGTGGGCTGGCATTGTTGCTGGAGGACATTGAGCTTTGGTGGGCGTTGTGGCGCAAGGTGCTCCTGGGGGCTCTGACGGGCGCTGTGTTCCAGTGAGAGCTCAGGAATATCTCGTTCTTGTTGGTGATGAAGGGCATGGTGTTCCTGGGGGCGGGCTGAAGGGAAAATAAAGTCTGCAGCTTGTTGCACGTTGATGGTGGGATGCTGGGAAGTTATGGCGACAACTTCTGCAATCTGCAGTCTTTTGAAATGATCTTCTCTGTGGAGTATAATGGTGCTTTTTTTGTTGATGTGCTCAGAGATGGCTTCATGTCGTGGTGGTCAGTGAAGTGTTGGAAGATAGATCTCTGGTTTCGGTGATATTGGAGGCTTCTTTTCAGTGTGGTGGATGTAAGAATTGGAGCCGTCACAGTGGCCTTCCTGGTATGAAAACTTATATATTACATTGATACAGGCCTCTTTTGGGATATTGGGTGTTGTGTTATTCCCCATTATCAAGGACCTAGTCAGGTTTGGTTTGCTAAAAATTCTGATGTTGATGGAAATGCCTGTGTCAGTAGGAGTGACTCCTCTTTTTATAATGCCTTTGATGGCTTCACATTCTTCTTTGTACTTGTTGTGAAAGTGATTTTGTTGCTGTCAGAGTTTGGGGCCTGGGGTGGTGTGGTATACTGATCTAATTTCTTCTTTATAACACCTTCGATCATTTGGTCAGAAAACCCGTTGTTGGTAAGGAGTTGACGGACGCGGTCGAATTCCTTGGGTCAGAGCTCTGTTGATGTATGCTGCAACTACGGATCTTTTGTAAGCAGCAGGGCATTCACCACGGGCATTGAGGCAGCGGCCAATGTTTGCATCTTTGGTGAACACCTTAGTTTTGAAACCACTTACATCTTTGGTAATATCCAGATCGAGGAAGGGAAGACATTCCTCTGCAATGCTTTCATGGGTGAGGGCCAGATAGGAGTTGTCCTGGAAGGTTAAAATTACATTCTTATGTTCTTATGTTCGATACTACACTCCTATTTCCAGTATTTGATAAGAAATTATTATCCACCACCAATAGGGAGTGGCAAGAGTTTGTGCCTTGTTATTCTCTCAGTCAGAGAGAGGAGGAAAATCTTAAGCTGGTGAAGTCTTGGTTGGACTTGGTGGTGATGAAAATGCTGTCTATGTGTAGTGGTATGATACTACAGTAGGTGAAGGTACTCGTCAGTGAGAGAATGGATGGCATAAAGAAAACTCTAAGTCTCTCGGGACTTGTTTATTGCAATTAACAATGCGAGTGTAGGCAAATAAGCCTGCTCTCTTGGCATGATTATTTATACAAGAAGGACATATTTCATAATTAGGAGCACTGTGAATAATTTAGATTACAAATTACAATTCTTACCATACAGAATATTACAACAAAATTGATAGATATTTACATATTGATATGTGGAACATAAAACTGTTAACAAAGATATATTTACATAAGGCATGTCCAAGTGGAGTGACAATTATTAATACAGAAATTAATTATGGTTCACATATTCTATAGAAAACGAATACTTCAAGGCGTGACCTTGCTACATATGTACCTGGCATATATTCCAGGGGAAGGTAGGTTAGGTTAGGTTAGGTTAGGTTAGGGGCCATGTACAAAGAGGACACCAAGGGTAGAACCCATCGCTACACCATGACGAGTCTGTCGCTTCTATAGACTCGGTCTAATATAATGCTGATAGTCTCATCTACTGGGACATTTGCAAACAGGGACTCCACGTGCAGAGACGCAATATCTTGGCAAGGTGGTGCAGTACGTATGAGGTCGTTGAATTTCGTGACAGAAGAGACTGAACGGCCTGTTGGTACATATGGTGTTAAAAGACTATTAATATTTTGGCAACATGGTAGGTTAGTGTAATGACTTCAGCTATAATAGGTTTGATGAGGTTACCTGTCATGTGTGTTTTTACAGTGCCGTAGCTGTATCCTAGCCTAAAATCTCCTCTGGCTTTGTTGAAGTGCTTAGTGGTTCCATTAGCTTGCAGGATTAGGCGGTTGATCTTTTTCTTCAAGTCGTCACTGGGATCACTTTGTAAGCACTGGAACTTTGTACGGTTTTCTAGGATCGTATACATCTTCTCGAAGTAGGAATGTTTATCCATTATAATGAATACTGCTGCTTTATCTCCTTTGCGGATGATTATATCGTCCCTTTCCTGAAGTTCTTTGGCAGACTCCTTCAGATCTGGGGTAAGGAGTGTGCTCCTGTAGTTGCCTCGGATTCGGCCGGCTTCTCCAACCAGTTCCTCTCTTATGTTGGTAGAAAGGATGACGCGATTCTCCTTTTGTAGAATCAAGAGCTGGCCATTATGTCCCGTTTCTATCCGTTTGCTTTCCGGGTTTGGGCGACGAATGTAATGGCAATTCAGGCTTACGCTTAATAATTTCTCCTGCTGGGCTGTTAGGCTGGCACTAGAAAGGTCGACAAATCCTTGTGTCAGCCTTTCGTTTCTAACGGGTCCTCGATTTAAGATGGCGAGTTTCTTCTGGATGCGCGTGTTAGCAATCCATTGTTGCAGTTGGCTGAATTCTTCCAGGAGTTCAGCGACCTGTATAGTGTTAGATTGATTTGCTGCAAAAATCGACCATAATTCTTCTTTCTCCTCTGATGCTTTGGATGTATATATATATATATATATATATATATATATATATATATATATATATATATATATATATATATATATATTGGAAAACAGTAAACACCAGATTCAATTGAAGGGTTTAATTGAAGGGTTTAATATATATATATATATATATATATATATATATATATATATATATATATATATATATATATATATATTAATATATATATATATATATATTTTTATGTATGTATGTTTATACAAGCCTACATATATTTCATGTATATATATATATATACATATATATATACAGCATATATATATATATATATGTATACTTATATTATGTGTGTGCGCGCGCGCGCGCGCGCGCGTGTGTGTGTGTGTGTGTGTGTGTGTGTGTGTGTGTGTGTGTGTGTGATTCACCATGGTCTTGGATCACGTGTTGAACTCGTGATCAACAGCTATTTCACTCCCGAAAGAGAGCTCAGAGCTCATATGACCGATATATGGGTAATGCTGTGACCTTACACACACACACACACACACACACACACACACACACACACACACACACACACACACACACACACACACACACACACACACACACACACACACACACACACACACACACACATCTCTCCGCCTACAAGAGTTGGAGTAACGACTCTCAGCGCAGCTATACTAAAATTATTTCAGCCCTGGGTGGGATTCAAACCCGGACTGCCGTAGTGGCGGCCGGGAACTCTACAAACTGCGCCATCGAGTCGTGTGTGTGTGTGTATACATATATATATATATATATATATATATATATATATATATATATATATATATATATACATATATAGAAATACAAATACATATATGTAAATATGTATATCCATGGTAAGGTAAAACCAGAGCGAAGTAGAAAATGAAAAGTAGTCAAAACAAAAAGTTTGCGTGAGGAGAAATAGAATGTTTATTTTACTAAACTTACACAAAAATTGGAGAAGGAAAATGACGAGGAGGAAGAAAGCTGGGGCACTTTGAAAGAAGCAAAGTAGCAGAAGAAACGTTAGGAGTAGAATGGAATGAAGGAAATCAGAAAAGACACACAGCTTGGTGGAACGAGATGTCAAAAAGGCAGTCAAGAACGAAACTTTAAGGTTAAGAAAGTGGTTAAGAAAGAGAATCCCTGAAGGCAGGCAAAATATGTACTGGCAAGGAAGCAATCAAAATTTGCAAAAAAGAAAAAAAAAAAATAGCAAAGGCTGAGACATAGAAGGATCTGGGGGAAAATTTGCCAGAGGATTTGCAGAAAGTTCTTATATGGTATAGCAAGACCATATAGTAAAAACAAGAAGACTGTATAACATCAAAGACATAAAAGCGAATATTCTTACTGATCAAGATATAGAAAACAGATGGAGACTTATGCAAAAAAGGCAAAGTAAAACAATGGAACGTTCTCAATCTACTTACGACGTTTCGTATCCTTTGTACATTTTCAAGTGATATTGATTACAATAAAAGACATGGCTTATATATTTTAGGAAGAAGAGGGTTCATGGCGCAGGGGTGAAGTCACGTGCGAATGATCAAGGGGGAGGAATGGTGGTGGAACTATGTGGGATGGTGGAACTCCGTGGGATGATGGAA
>NC_134793.1:30421193-30423693 GCF_046742065.1 Oratosquilla oratoria | reverse complement strand
GAGAGAGAATGGAAAATAAAAACTGGAGGTGTTAAATGCGGAAGAGATTCCCAAAGATGAAAAAAAATGATGTTATATGTGCAGGAAGGAACGAAGAAATGAAGGAAGGATGGGAAGAGGAAATTGATGAAGTAATCAGGTGGACACATGGCTATGGTGGACAGAGGGATGGGGGAGATAAGGAAGAGGGAGGAGGGAAGGAAGGAAGAGAAGGAGGACCAGGATTAGAAAGAGGAGTCGAGACAGGAAAAGAGAGAAGAAGAGGAAAACAAGGAGGAGGAAGAGGAGAGGCGGAAATGGAAAAAGAGAGTGTACATGATGAAAAAGAAGAAGTATTACTAGTTAAGATTTTAGAAAAGAAAGAAGTAGGAAAGAGGTAGAAATATGGAACAAAGGAGAAATGCATCGTGAAGGAAAGGAGCGAATAGGAGGTCTGACGGACAAAGGTATACAAATTCTGATAAAACTTAGCGAGAGATTATCTGGAAGAGAAAGAAGTGAATAGAAAAAATGAGATAGAAGAGTACGGCTAAGGAAGAGGAAGTAACAGAAAACAGGGAGAGTAAAGTAGGCAGAAGGAGGATAAAAAATAAAGAGTAGAAAAGGTTGGAGGATGTCAAAACGATAGGAGGGAAGATACAAACATAGAATGGGCCGAGGCAGCGTAAAACTTCGGGAGGAGCGGGTGGAAGTGATGGCAAAGGAAAAACACGAGCGAGAAAACAAACGAGGAATGGACGAGAAAAAGATAAGAGGAGAAAGAAAAAGAGAAGAAGAGGAGAGAGGGAGGATGTGGAGGAAACGGCGTCCACGTGAGAGATTGCTCTGAAAGAGGAGGCGAGGGGACTGAGGAGGGGAACAACAAAGGGAGAGGGGAAGAAGACAGGGAACGACGAGGGGAGTGGGAAGGCAAGAGGGGACGCAGAAGGGAGGAAGGAAAGTTAAAAGGGGAGAGGGGAGGGGAAAGGCGAGGTGTTGGTGTTTATGGGAGAGGGGAGGGAAGAATGAAGAGGGTAGAGCGGAGATGGAAAGAGGGAGAGGGGAGAGGGGAGAGGGAAGAGGGGAGAGAGTTTTAGTAAAGTGCAAGCGAGGGTAAAAGTCGATTTCGGAGAGAGAGAGAGGGGTAGGTAGGGTAACAGGGCTCATCGAGGGGAAAGTGAAGCCAGTGGGAGAGGGGAAACGAGGAAGTTGTGAGGAGAGGATGAAAGAGTCTTCCATGAAGCAAGGAAAGAGATTTGTAGATAAAAATAATACTTTCCTGCAATGAATTAGGTGTTATTCAGGATACAAGTCGAAGAGGTCTAACAGTCAAGAGATTTGCAGCGAAGGAAAATGGGGCTTGTGATTAGGAAAATAAATTGAGTGTCTATACTACAGAATGATGATGTCATGGGTCACAGTCACGTGGATTAAGTTCTCCTTCCCTGATCCGCACTGGGATCCTGATATACTTCGCAAATATGTGTGCACGACCGCCTTCCCCACGAAGTTGTTTCGACTTTCATGCACAAGGGAAGGTAATTAGAGGGATTGGAGAAAAAGGTTCATTATACACATGACGAAAAATTGACAGGCATACTCAAGAGAATTGGAAACGAAACTATGTACAAAAGTGAAGCGTTCAGACTTTAGGTTTTTTTTACCACTGAACAATATCTATAAGAAAAAATATATATTTTTTATTAAGACAACTATATAGGCAGAGAAGTGTTCAAGCTTCAAGGTTTGACCAGAATCTGAATTACTTGACAACCACAGAAAACCGTATCAAGCCGATTGTTGAACAGTATTCTCAACAATACTAATTTACGATGGCAAAGTGGCTATCTGCGTAGATGTGTAAGATTTTACGATAACTAATTAGCTACCTACAAAGGGTGAGAATTGTTCATGCCTCAGGACGACCAAAATCTTAAATATCAAGTTAGACATCTAAAGTAGACCGTATCGTTCGATAGTTAATCCAAGTCTGGCAAAAAGTCGTTTCAACGACTGTGAGCAAAGCTTGGTTTCACCCAAGGTTGCATCATATTATCTATTTACATAATTTTCTATATAAAATGATAAAGGAATGTTACACAATATATTTCAAAGCTTATAATAAGGATCATGAACCTTTCTGAAGGAAAGAAACAATATTATGAAATCTTGTTGTTCAAGAGATGTCTTTCATATACGTAGAATATTAATTACCGTTTAAAGATAAAAGGCAAAATTTAGATATATAGTACAAGTAACATCCAGAAATAAGGAAACAAGATATTAAAGTCGTATGACTTTGGTGAACGGATATATATCATGTATTATACGTTTTAATTTCAAAGACAAAGTCAGACAGCAGCTCTCGAACAAAACTTCTAGAAGGTTCCAACACAACATTAGATACATAAGCTTTTAAATTACTTCTGCGATAACCCAATATCATTAGTATTTCTTTTTACAGCAAGAAATCACATTACATGTTCAAAATGCATATATATAGGATACAAGGCGACATTTT
>NC_134793.1:30368693-30413693 GCF_046742065.1 Oratosquilla oratoria | reverse complement strand
TTAAATCCTGCCTAAATATTAAAATAGCTTAATTTCGTTTTCAACGTTATGGGTCATTTGGTAAACATAAATTAATTGCTTGCGATCGACAGAACTAAAAGAGACATACCTCCAGTTTCGAAAACTGTTGGCAGATTCTATCAAGATTCTATCAATATTCTATCAAGATTCTATCTATTCTATCAAATACGTTCTCGGGTGGGCCGTTATTGCTCAGTGGTAGCGTGCATGTCTAATAACCGCATGGGGATTTCGGGCGTTTGTTTGAATCCTGGCCACGTCGCAGAGGTTAAGGAGGGCATACTTTCTCTAAGTAATGACCCCCAACCGCTGCTAGCCTCGAACCTGAGGTGACCTGGGCATGATAACTTTCTCCGGGTATCGTTGTTACAGCAGTGGCGTTCCATGAACATCGTCTCCTGCGTTCGTCTTCTGTCCCGGACCACCTGAAAAGGCTGAGGTAGGGCCGGGCAAGGTCCATATACTATATGGACCTTGTGGCCGGGTACCAGCCCTCCAAACCACGAAAAAACAACTGTTCTCGTTGACGGGCTGAGGAGAGAAAGGAGGGGTGGGGGGGGGGAGCAGGTACTAACGAGGTGGATAGGATGGTTTTGCCCAGGAAAGAGCTCCCATGACGGATGTCTATATAGGGTTGGTAGGTGGTGGTGGTGGTGGTGGTGGGGGGGGGAGCTCCACTGTTTGGGTTACGTGGGATGAGCGTCATTCCTCTGAAACTTGATCGACTAGATAACAATAAAATCATCAATATCAGCTGTAGAAGCTCCATCTAGCTGAAGAGTTTGCCGAGTCGCGTCGGGGTTGTAGGTTTTCCTAGCTAGGAATGAATCTGGACACTTTCATTCTGACCCTTTGCACGGAAAATGTTGGTTCTTTTGTAATGCCCATCGACATATTATTTTCATCTCAACGGCATCCTTTCGACAAGGAAATAATTTACTTACTCATCTAAACGTAAATATAGATCGAGTCAAATCTATTGCCATACGGTTTTATTCAAATAAGGGGATCGAAAGTAATCCTATGAACGACTCCACATATGTGCTGCCCTTTACTTATGTTACTCTGTTTAATGCCGGACGATTTTAGGCAGAGAAATTCTGAAAAGGTTGGGTAATGTTAGAAAATGTATGGATGGTTTGCTAACAGGAAGAGTCCTTGCTAGAGATAATCATGATTGATTTCCTATTGACTCCGCATCGAGCGGTTTACGTTGTGCCGCGCCCAGCGTCTCAGGATTGCAGCCACTGAAGAAGCTTTGAGTATAAAAAACGGAAAAGTACAGTTGCAACTCACTGTCCCTCAAGGATGGGTTAGCAACGAGGTAACATACCTGGACAATTTCAAACCTACGTTAAGTAGGTTTAATTTGACAGTACATTAGCGTCGACCTTGTGCATAAGTTTGAGGCAGTCGATATTTCAGGGACTTCAGTGAACAGACCTAAGTCGTGCAGAATTATTTCGTGATTAGCGACTCATCTCTACTCAGAAATGAATGGTGATCACTTTTAACGTTTACTGTCTCTCCGCCCTATTACCATTCTTAACTTTTTCCTCGCCCCTCTGAAATACTCCATGATTAGCGACTCATCTTTACTCAGAAATGAATAATCACTTTCAACGTCTACTATCTCTCCGCCCTATGACCATTCTTAAATTTTTCCTCTCCCATCTGAATTAATCCATCACTTTGGGGTGATATTGTCCCCTGAAATAGTATTGACTTCAAGTGATAAGGTACCAAAAATACATTGGCGTCGAAGAAACCTAAGTTCTCTCAAGAAATCTCATATTTAGAAGATTTTGTATGAAAGTTTAGAATAAACACTGCTCACGATGTGATACACATCGACCAGGTCACTATCCTGAAAAGACCAAGTCTCTCATTCGCTGTTTCCGTTTATACCCTGATCAGGATATGCAAAAGTGGTATGGTCCCCGCATAAGAATGAAAGGTATAAGCAGGATCAAGAGAATAAAAAGAGCAACAACCAAAATTATCCCAATCCTTGGAGTGCAACCGTGCGAGGAATCTAGCACCACTAGACCTAGTTCCCGCAAACGGTCGAAGAGGGACAAAGGACTTGATTGCAGTATTCAGATCACTGAAGGCGGAGAGGCAAAGGTGACAGGAGTCTCTTGATTTGAGATGGAAGGGCATTACGAGGTCATGAGAACATTCTGAATAAAAAAATCACATGTCTGAATGTTGTGAAGAAATGTAGGTTTATATAGATATGCGGAAACTCCACACACGCGCGCGCGCACGCACACACACACACACACACACACACACACACACACACACACACACACACACACACACACACACACACACATGCACATATACACAAAAAAACAAGCAAGCACGTACACACAAACACACATATGCACGCGCGCACACACACACACACACACACACACACACACACACACACACACACACAGTACAGTGCTACCGTTCTCGACCGCTAATTCAGCGATTCGAGTTCAATTTCCAGCCGGGGCTGAAGAGAGAGAGAGAGAGAGAGAGAGAAAAAAAACAGCAATGGTTACTCCGAACCGGCACTCCAACTCGAGTAAGCAAGGTGTGTGTGTGTGTGTGTGTGTGTGTGTGTGTGTGTGTGTGTGTGTGTGTGTGTGTGTGTGTGTGTGTGTGTGTGTGTGTGTGTGTGTGTGTGTGTGTGTGTGTGTGTGTGTGTGTGTGTGTGTGTGTGTGTGTGTGTGTGTGTGTGTGTGTGTGTGTGTGTGTGTGTGTGTGTGTGTGTGACAGGGATGAGATAGACCACACTTAGTGGTCGTAATACAGACTTACTGTACTTCTGTTTTACTCTTTCTTTAACAGTCTTTTTCTTTTTCATCATTTTGGTGAACGCATTACTGTACTCTTTTGTTCTTGCTAAACGGAACGCACTACTTTCGAAGAGCGAATATGCATTCGCCTACACGAATACAAACACAAGTTTGCAAGCATGAAGATATATGCATGGTCGCTTGTACACAAACACGCGTTTGCAAATATGAACACAAATATACGTTCACATAATACCTAAGTACGCGTTCGCATGTACTAAAACACGTATACCTTCGTATGTACAACATGTGCAGTTGTGCACCCTGACAATAACTCAGTCCCGTCCGCCGGCGTCCAAGACACGCTTGCCTCACGCACTTTGTCACTCCCAAGCTTCCTATCGTTAAAAACCGGATTCAACTCTACCACCAACAATCTAATATAATGAAACCACCTTTACGCTGAGACAACCAGTTTGTAGGAAGACATGTGAGATATTAAACCCAGGGACTTTCGTTTGCATGGAGGAAGAAACAGCTTTTTGTGGGAAGCTCTGGATGCGCCACAAGCAGAGGATACTGAGCTTGATAAAGAAGAACACCTGCAGCAGATGCCTGGACCACCTGCTCGACAGTTCACATGTGCTCAGACAATGCTGGTCACCTCGAGGTCTATAGTATGTACATCTACATAAATCACGTGTGTACAGTGAGCCTGTTTTCCTCATTGTACATACATTCTACATTGTACAAGGTTTCTGCGAGTACATCTGTTATTTGGCTATTCCTTTCTAAATATTCTAGGGCAAATTTTCTAAGCTGGGCAATATTTTTTAAGCTATATTTCCGTATGAAAGGTGGTGGTGAGTGTAATTGACTGCATATTTCATGTTGTCGATATTTTAGGGAACTCCGGTCCAGACTCCTGAACCACTTGGCATTGTTTTGATCGGAGGGTCCACTCAGAGAGTATTGGTCACTTTAATTCCTAGTGTCCTTTCATTGTTCTACCTTTCTTAAATATATCCCGTGATACATTTTGTGGCTGCGACTCTTTTGGTGCAATATTGTCATCAAGAATGAAAACATTGATCATTACTGATACGATACTTGTATACAATTCAAGTTTCATTTCAGCCAAGTTGCTGGACATACCTACATTTTATTGGCTCTGTCCCTAAATGTTTTGTCGTATTGCTCAAAATTATAACGTACTTTTTTCTTTTTCACAATATACAATATACAAAAGCACACTTGTAATAAAGTTCTAATGTGTGTAATTAATTCAATTGCAGTGAAATAAAATTCCTCGTGTGTAGTCAACTCCAATTCAGCATGAATTTACACAATATCCGTAACTAGTACAATTCCTTTACACTTGCGCATCAATCACTACCTACCACAATTAGACGTGAATCGGATATTCACATTAGAATCCGTATTTTTTTTCCCATTTACAAAATCTGGATCCATATCTATGGAAATGAATGCTATGCGGATATTTTGATAATAATACTATGAAGTTTTCTAAAGTGGTGGAAGTGATATATGAAGAGGGATACATCAGTAAAATATAAACGGTAGTGCAGGGCGTAGACATGACATTGCAAAGTCCCATATTTGAGACTTATTGTAGATCATCTAATGACCTTATATGAAACTATAAGTATGATAGATAAACTTTAAGGTAGCATTGTCAAGTGGTGGATATCAAGTGGTCGAAAAACTGACAAAAATATCAGAATATTGTAATAAAAAATTGAGTAGTTATGATGAGAACTGGTAAAATTATCTTTTTATGGACGATGGCATGAACAACCGAGCAAGTTTTACAGAAACACAATAGTATAAAAATGACTATTATATTCAAATGTAGCAACATAGAGAAAGCCAATACTAGTCTCATCCAACTAAATTATAAAAAAGAATTAATTCCTTTTCCAAGCCTAAATTACTTGAGGCAAGAGCTAGGCCTAAATCTAATTTTCACTTTTGAATGTTATACTCAAAGATAAGTTATGTTTAGTTGCTAGTGCGTCTACTTTAATAGAAACTATTTAAAAAAAATGTAAGGCCAGGAATTATTATTTTCGTTTATTTGCATTTTTTCTAGAAAAATCTATAAGTGAGATCACGTAGGCATTGTGAGTAAACTCGCCCCACCCCTCCGCGACGTCATTAGAACGTTTTCGTATGTAAGCATAGACTAGGAACCTTAGATTTAGGAGAATGAGAAAATTCCCAACCTCCAATTCAGGATTCCATTAGAGGAATAGTTTAGGAGATTTATGATACATAAATGTTATATCAAGAAACGAGATAACGGAGTCTTGAATTATAAAACGAAATGTCAGTTGGGGTTTTACCCGGAAATACGAACGCTGAGAGGCATCGATGGGTATTGCGTTTGGAAATTAGTGCTAACCCAGGCCCTCCTCCCTACCAGGTATGTGTCATTTTTTAATAGAGTTCATCGAGATTGATTAAAATATCTGAGTATAAATTATGTAATAGTTAGATAATATTATAACTTGATAATTTGAGTGCTAATCCAGACCTTCCTCCCTACCAGGGGGAAAAGAGAATATAAACAAACACTAACAGAAATACATACACGAACCTATCGGGCTGGGTTGAACAAACAAATCTTTTGTGTAGGTGTTAGGCATATAATAGATTGCGAAAGGGATTGTGACCGAGAGTGTTCTCTCCTAAAGATAAAGTAGAATATTTTAGTATTGAGGTTAGGTTCGTAGGTGAAGTAAACATTTACAGGTGGCTAGAAGGTCAGATCGTAATATTCACGTCTAACTACGCCATCAAGCGTTGAATTACATAACCTCCAACTATGCCATTTCCCAATAACCATTATAGATATATAGTTGATGAAGTGTCATCCTCATAAGTGGTGTGCTTGATCAAACACTCTTTTATAAAGTCGCACTATACATCTTGCCCATCCGTTCATTAATTAAATAAATATTGTGGATGTCACGGCGGCACTACATATTTTGGCGACAGCAGTACCATTTTGGCACTCCGTATTTTTGGCGGCAGCGGCTGGTTAACGTCATTAACTAACCTGAAACCCATCTGTTCATGTGTCAATGTAGACAAAACTTGTGCATCTTGCGAATTGGAAGTAATGTCATCAGAGGCGGACCCCTTAAATAGGACTGGTAAGTTCCCTGCTCGACATCTGTAACTTGGGTCCCACAATTTTTCACTACAAATGCATGGTAGAACATTCTTTTTAGTGTCTCATAGGGGGTTTTTAAGGGCAAGGAATTAATTTTTTATAATTTCAACTTTCTACAATGTCATCTAAAGGTCATAGGAAGTTCAAATCACATTAAAAAAGCCTATATCGGCCAAAATATTGTATATTTTCTCACTTAAAATAATGAAATACACACTGTATGTTGCAGTATGTAACATAATATATGATAATACACAAAAATACATGTACAACACTATGAAACAGCTTGGTACAAAACTACTTATTGATTTAGAAAACTGTGTTAATTTTTTTTACACAAGTTTCTCCTTCCTTCTGAGGCAGCTGAGCTGCCTGTCTTTGTCACTTTTATCAAGTACAGATGCTTTTAAAAGAATATTCGCTAAAGTAACACAAGCTCCTTTAAGTCTGGCCATTGGGCTGTCAATACAAGATAAAGATTTACTCAGGTGATATCGGCAGCAATACAAGTTGCACTCTTCAACAAGTTTGTAAGCTGAGTGTACGAAATGTACTGTTGAGAGCAGAGGTACAGTTAGCCCACCTCTACTTAGGTTCATGAGAAACTGTGAATTAATACGATCTTTATCGTCATTCTTAGTTTCAGCACTTACAATATGAGCTTGAAATTTGTGTTCCAAATGTCCAGCTAGAAAAATAACTTTATGTTTGACAGTATCACTAGTCTGAAGTAGGTCTTCAGAGTCAGCTATAGTGATGTCAACTTGATCATCATCAATGTAAATGTCAGAGGTGCAAGGCACATCATGACACTGGTGTGGAGTACTCTCGTATTTCAAAAGCGCATGGAGGTTCTTGGAATCCGCAGCTGCCTTAATATCAACAACGTCAATATAGAAATTACCCCCACTGCGTTGTCTGGCTTGGCCAAAAAACTTTTCATGGACATCATCTGTTAAGACACCAGGTAGAACATATTTGAAGTTGTGATGTGTCAGCAACAGCTCTGCAGCTTCAACGTTGGCTCTTGTTGACACCACAAAGGCCTCTGCTGCTTGCTTTGTGAGCTTTTGCGTCCGACCCAGCCACCTGACCATACACAAGTAGATATAACTTCACAAGTATCATTAAGTTTCTTGAAGCTGGTGCAGTTCTTGGTCCACGGTTGACGACACTTATCACGCATGTTGATACCAGAATACCGATCTTTCACATTCATCATGTGAAACCAATTAGTGATAAGTTCAACAAAAAATTATGGTGCCCTCATTAATGTCAAGTTTATCCATTAGAGTTGAAAGAGCAGCAACAGTCTTATCGTGGAAGATGTGGCAAACAAAAGGCACGCTTTGTCCAGGAGTTGGGTAAACAGCTGTGTACTGTATGTTATCTTGGTAAGACGGATTCTGTTTTTCCGGTCTTCGTTGTACAGTGCTTCAATGTCTTTCCATCGGTTGTGAATGAAAGTTCCTTATTATAATCCAGTTATTTCTTATATTTTTAAAGGAATGAACATATTCAAACACAAGAAAGGCATAAGAATTGATAGTGTCTATAGATACTTCACCAGGGCCACCCAATTTAACATGACATGCAAACATTTGTATTGCAATTATCACATACACAAGAAATTATAGTTCCACCAGCTTTGTTAACCACTACAAAAGCTTCTAGTAGAAGTTCCTTGAGTTGATCCGAATCAATTTTTGGAACAGGGTTAATGCTTAATGTATATTTAGGGCCACCATGATGGCAGACAACCTCAACCACCAAAGCTTGTGTTACGAGAAATTTGGAATCACCAGAAGCATTTTAAGCATAACCAATGATACTACTTTGGTGTATAGTTCATTTCTATAGTTGCCTCGACAACCATAAACACTACACTTCTTCGGCACTGTTTTGTCAGCAGAAAACCCTGAAATGGAAAATATGTTTAAAAATCAGTTATATTGATATATAGATAGATAAATAGGACTGATAAATAGATAAATAGATAGATACTTCGAAGTTGTATCACAAGATTACAAGTATATAACACACCCTCTCACTACTAGATTCAGCGTCAACGAAATAATGGGAAAAGACACCCCCACGAATTTTTTCGATAAATCGCTAGAAAATGAGCAACAAACCACTTCAGTTCTCAGCGACCGCGTGCACGTCACGTGCACTGTGTTTGTAACGAGCCTCTGCTTGTGACTATAACACACCCTATATAACACACCCTCTCACTATGGAATGTTGAATTATATATATATATATATATATATATATATATATATATATATATATATATATATATATATATATATATAATGAGAGAGAGAGAAAGAGACGTAAAACATATACCTTTTCAATATTTAAGGGGTTTATGACATCAGTAACGAATTAACATCATAAAGTGGTGGGCTGGTAGTGGGACCCAAGATCCGTACCCCGAGAGCGCTAGTTACCAGCCCCTCTATTTAAGAGATCTATGGGCGGAATAGATGGTAGGCAATTAGCAAATAAAATTATAGAAATAGCGTATCAGTGTGCATAGTTTTGATAGAACTACACATAATTAAAGGAAATTAATTAAAATAATGGTAGATAAAATTGAATGGGAATTTAACTCGGAAGGAGAAGGGGCATGTGCTACAAGCGATCAGAAAATAAGTGGGGAATTAGGAGAGGTAATAAATGCATTGAGAAGTATAATGCAAACATTTGTACAGAACCCCCCCCCCCCTAAAAAAAAAAAAAAAAAAAAAAAAAAAACGCCCAGAACTCCAACAAGGAAGATAGACCAAGGGCATTCACGGAACCAAGAGACGTTCTTATACTGACAATGGATCAATTACAGGGAATTAAAGCTACAGCTAGGTTATAATTGTTCACTGAGTTAGTGGAACAATGCAGTGAGGATGAACAGGAGAGGGTTAGAATCGCAAAGAGTAGGATCAGCCCTGAATTAGCCATTCTCTTCCACAATAGCCAAAAAAAAAAAAAAAAAAAAAAGCCATCTGCTCATGGAAATAATTTGAGACAGTAGAGCAGACAGAATTGAACAGTGAAATAAATCTCGATCGAGCATGGCAAGAATTAGAGAACATGAGATATGACTGGATAGAATCACCACAAACGTTTATCCAAAAATTTAAATGCAAACATGCAGTAGTCAAGACACACTCCTCTTTAGAAGGACTACCGAATAGAGATAAGACCATCCAAAGAAAGTTATAGAACGGATTACCAACTGGACCAAAAGAAAGGGTAGGTTTTCTAGAAGATGGGTATCCACTTAGCAAATTCCTGAATAGGTTAGAGAATGAGAGGCAATTTCTGGTGGTACAGTTCAATTTGCCAGTAAGTATGTTATGTACGAGGGAAAAGAAAGACAGCCATACACGAGATACCACAGGAATAGATCATGATACAGATAATAGTGAGATGAATGAACTCAAAGATAGAATCCGTAAATTAGCAGAGAAGAGGAAGAATGTGCAAGTAGGTCAGTGTCATCTCAGATACTTTCAGTTCTGCCAGACAAATACTCATTGGACAGATTGTTGGAGAAAGCTACCATCTAACAATTGTTTTGACTGTGGGTGACTAGGTTGTAGGAATGGAGACCCGAGATGTCCACTTAAAAAGGAGAGCCTTTACCACGTTAGTCCCAAGAAATCGATGTAATTGACCGATAGGAAATTAACACCGGTGATAACCACGGAAGTAGGAGGTCAACAAATAAGAGCGTTAGTAGATACAGGGAGCAAACACACTCTAATATCAGAAAAAGCATCGAAGTGGATCAAAGAAGAACTCAACCTTAGTAGGAATCCACCGAGATTACAAGGAGTCACAGGTAATCCACTTAGGATAGTAGGAATGATAAGGAGTAGGATTAATGTAGGGAAAAAAAATTACGCAATGGATTCCCATAATGCCAGACTCATATCTAATGGCTGATGTACTATTAAGTTGTGACGTCTTGAACCAAGTGGATTATAATCAATGGCAACAAATACATATTTATATCCATTTTCAGACATAGTTAACTCTAGTGTATCTATGTGAACTCTTTCCCAATGTTTCAACGGAATGGGATATGATAGCAAAGGAGTAGGTTTAGATGTGTTTCCATTTATCTTAGCACATTTCAAGCAATTTTCTATGTAAGCATATATGTCTTTCTTCATATCTGGCCAAAAGTATTTAAATTGTGCTTGTCTATAAGTTTTATTCTTTCCTGGATATGAACTACAATCACTATCATGAAGTAATTTCAATACCTCTTGTACAAGAGTTTGTGGAATTACCAACTGATTCACTGGGCCCCTAGAAATATCCTTACAACTATTTTTCTATACAAAATTCATTTGTACAAACGAAATTCCCCTACCTTATACTCTTTTGGTAGTTTTGGAGGAATACCTCTTGGATTCATCAAAATATGGGCTACTTTTTCCCAGGTCTTTTCTTTGTTCCCTTAGTATAAGTTCCTTAATTAATGTTACTAGTTCATCTACACTGACTAAGGACTGTGATTTGAGCTTCTTTAATGACTGGCCAGGTAATTCCCCTGACCTTAACCCCATTGAAAAACCTATGGTCAATAGTGAAGCGAAATTTGATAGACAAGGATATTAGTTGTATTCCACGGCTCAAGTTTGCTGTACGTGAGGCATGGATTGATATACCTCCCCAAACCCTCAGCAATTTGTGTAAGAGTCTTCCTAAACGACAAGTGTGCACATATATTTTAATTGTGTGTGTTTGTGTTTTGGTGTGTGTGAGACTCAAAGCAGACTTTTCACACTCGACATAAAACTTCAATGTCGAAAGAGCCTCGCCACCACAGCGTCACTTGATGCAATACTTAGTGTTGAAGGTCAATAGCGTTGGACGTTGATATCTATATAATTATACTTTTTTTTTCTCACATGCTCGACCATGATCATACTAATAGTTTTTTTTTCGCCACACTTCTAGACTCCAATGTAACTGATATACCTCACCTAATATCATACAAATAGGAAACCTGTTGTATGCATACGTCAACCCCTGCTCTCTGTCAAATGATGGAGAGATGTGTTTGCCCCCGCGTGTGTGTCTGTGTGTGTATGGTGAACCATACTTTGTATTCCTTGTGAGGGACTGCAACTGTTGTTGTTTGAGAAGTTAGTCATTCCTCCCTAAATATCAATGACAAACAGACCATACAGCGTGGCCGAGCATGTATCCTGGTATTTTGCATTTATCCACGTAATGAAACTAATGATAGTTCTCACATAGCCTAAACATCACCTATCGAAGTGCTTTGCTTTGCATGAACTGATGCATTAGAGTCTGATGTTGCTATCTATACAACGTAACCATCAAAACCTTTCATGGCGATTGAGGCGTGTGCTTTCGCCGTGCGAAGACAGCACGGATCTTTATAAATATATAATAGACAATTATTGTACCTCGCGATTTGATTTTCCCCTATTGACCTTCTTAACATGTAATTTTCCATGGAGACAACTTGCCTCTACTTATGTGTGAGAAACGACATACCTTTGGCAACTTTGTTCTACGTGCGCATGCGCAGCACGTAAATGTTTGAGTGCATCACACGAAAATAGATTTGGATGTGCTCTACCTGGACACGCGCTTGCGTGGCCTCTTACGTAAGCTCACACGTGTACGCTGGCCTGTAGCTGTTTGACACAAATGTTGCTACCATAGTGCGTTTTTCTTCTTCTTTTTTTCCTGTGTATTTACCTAGTTGTATTTTACGGGAAGGGGAGCGATGCTCGTGGTGTCCCGTCTTCATATCTCATTTTATCTAGACTTATTAAATCCGTGTATTGTTTTTGCACACACCACTTTCTCATCTAACTTGTTCCAAATGTCTATTACGTGTGTGTGTGTGTGTGTGTGTGTGTGTGTGTGTGTGTGTGTGCGCGCGCGTGCGTGCAAAGAGGTCAATCCGTCTTGCGTTACAGGTTCTGAAACAAAAAACAGGTGGCAACCGGAAGGGGTATGGAAGTAGCACCAGTTCCTCACGAGGTCTTCCAGCGGCAACTTCGCCAGTTCCTCTTGTGACCGGCGCGGCGGGCCGGCCCAGCGACTGTCATTAGGCCTATTAATGTAGCATGTTAGAAAAAGTTTCTGTGCTCGTACTAAGCAGCAGGGTGGCAGTCGTCCACTTTTTTCTTCTTTTGTATTAAGGATCACATTACCGTAGAAGTGGGAATCAGTCTGAGAAAGTGTCCCGGTCTACAAGGTCGAATGCAGAAAGAAATATAAGGAGAAAAGAAGGGAGGAAAGAGACGTAGACATATCTAAAGACAGACAAACCAGACACAGATGGATAGATAGACAGACGGACAATAAAAAAAAGAAAAAGACAGAGAAAAAGAGAGATAGACAGGGAGAAAGCAAGAGAGTAGGAGGAGGGTGGAAAAGGAGACATAGTTAGACAGACTGACCGGCAGAGACAGAAGGACAGATAAACAGACGAACAGCGAAAGATAAAAGGAGGAAGAGAGAGAGAGAGGTGAGGGGACCACAAAAATGTGATTATGTAAAGAGAAGGAAAGAGAGGGAAATAGAAAAGGAGAGGGAAAGAGAGAGAGAAGGAGAAATAGGGAAAGAGGGAGGGAGAGATAGAGGGAAAGAGAGATAGAGAGAGAGAAAGAGAGGGGGGAAAGGGAGAGAGAGAATGTATGTTAGGTATTGTTATCGACAGTTCACCAGCTTTTCTACTGTTAGGGACTGCACTGCCGTCGAGATACGGGAGTACTGTGTTATATTGGTATAGTAAATAGGAAGTGGGTATGTGTGAGGGACATAGTTTCCTTAAGATATGGATTTCCTGATGCGTCACGATATAGGACGTAAATGTTGTGGGACATTTATAGTCTGTTGTATAAATATGTGGAAGGGTATGGGAACTATTGGTGTTGTTTTACTTAAAATTAGGTGTAGTGTACTTGCTGTTTGAGGGATTAGTGAGTAGGGGGTTGTTCAGTTGTGTGGTTGGCATTCTAGTAAGATATGTGGTATAGTAAGGAACAGGTGGGAAGTCTTCTTCAGTCATGAAACGGCGTGAGATGAGAATGACTTGTTTTTTGAAAAGAGCATCAATGCTACCTCGAAGTTTCTGTTCTCGTAAGAGAGCCATGGGCCTAAAGTTTGTCCTCATTCGGTCAATCGGGTGTTCTTCCTTGACTATTTAACCACATATTATGTAATGTAGACAGGATATTAACGATCTGCGGGTTGTGGAACAGAGGCATCGCAGGAGATCAATTCTGCATCCCGAGTTACTTTGTTGGTTCGTTGCTGGGGATGCCAACATGAAATTGCACCCAGAAAAATCATACATATTTGAAGTGGAAAGAGACTAACAGTGAATTTCCCACAAAAAGGCAAATGTCTTCAAAAGAATACCTCGTTAAATGGCAAGATACTCGATGAGCGAAGACAAGTAGGCTAAGTCGCTTTTTGATTACGTTCATGTTGTCTGGTTACGTTGACCTCGGCTGCGCTAGATTTCCAGTACTTCTTGTGTCTGACAACCAGATCAACGATCAGTAGTAATACCGCGTCGTTGGAATAATACAATTTCAGGGGCTTATACAGAGTCGGAGGCCACTTACGATCGGTGGGAACAGATTTACGAAAACAAAAACATTGCAGTAATTCCTCATAGATAGCCTAGCTGGTGTATAACAACAAACATACTTAACTTCCGTGTTATAAACAACATGTTGATGCCACAAAGATGAATGAAATGGTGGCTGCCAGAATAATATGAAAAACGCCTTCCGCTACGGAAGAGATGAAATCTGTGGAGGTGAATTGAGGTGTTTTCATTCACGCGAATAGCCCTAGAATAACTGGAGGAAGTTTGGAAGGCAACGGCACTCGTGAGCGGATAAATCGAGAGAATTCTCCGCCTGAATGAATATGGAAAATGACATTCGCATGCGGGTGAGGCCGCAACGTATCTGATCACCTTTGAATCATCACGTACTGCTGCCAAATTTCGTCATCAGGTTTCTTGTGCGCGCGCGTGGGTGTGCGTGAGCGTGGGTGTGAGTGATTTTTCGACACTATATGGTGTTGTCCACCTCGTTTGAAAAATTCTCTGTCATACTTATTGTGATGCTGAGCCTGGATGAAAAATGATAATGATAATAATAAAGCCTATCGACGCTGCGGCACACTGCATAAACGTCGGATGATTTCATTCATATAGGGAACGATGACAGACTGAAACCGTTAAGGAACCTTCTGGAAATCACTTGAAGAATCGCCACCCTATTCATCGGCAGGGTGACAATTCTTCATGTGGGCCATCCTGGATTTACGATTCTTCGGTTGTATAAGTTGATGACAATAAGCGTAACCCTCATTCAACCTAACGTAATTTAACGTAACGTAACGTAACCTAACTTAACCTAACCTTGTGGGCGTTCTAGAGTGACAATTCTTCATGTGACTCCCTTCTGCAAACAAAATATATACAGCCGAATTTCATATAACCGGCGTCCGCGAAAAATAAAATTTATACTGTGCAATTATCCCATCAAAGGACGAACCACTTTCTCAGCTGAACATTATATATTGCCTCTGGCGTTAGCAAAAACAAAAATTACCAAGCACTTACTGGGTATTGATGATACGAGTCATTCCTGTCGATTTAAGTTAGGAAACAGAATGAACTTTAGCACAATAGTGGCAAGCGTCAATAAAGATGTCGGAATGAACTAGAAATTGTTAAAACTACAATGCAAAGCCACTTAAAAACATTTCTCGGGTATTGTCTCTGTCAAGGACACATGGCTAATTAATGTTGTTGATTTAATTCATCGTACTCAAGGTGCTAATGTCAAGTCCTGAGGTGGTGTAGTTGTTACAGAAAGAGCATTACGATTCATGTGTCATGTGGTGATATTGACTGTATAACTTTTGTGCAATCGCTCATCAGTCGTTCGCGCTACCTTACCTGTCCAATTCGGACGAATGGCAAGATAATTAAACTCTTTATTAAAATTTAATACTGTTACACTAACAAAACAACACATAAACATAAATAAACATAGAATAATAATGACATATTACATATGGCAAAAGTATATAAAATATATTACCAAATTGTTGAAATCGTAAGATTATCAGGTGGGCGAAACGAAGTCTAACCGTCACTATGGGGACGAATGGGTGGTTTGAGGTGAACGATAACTTCTGGTAAAGGCTGTTTCTGGTAGTGGTGGTTTGAGGTGAACGATACGTCTGGAAGGGGATAGATTCTTGTATTTTCTTCTGGTAGGAGAAGCTTCTGGTAGTCAGGAACAAAATGAGATTTGACTAGAAAAAACAAGAGTCGCGTTGCACGTAGTCAAGCAGCAATCTGGATAATGATCGATTAATTCGAATAACGAAGGTTGACAACACTTCGTGTTGAAGGTGACTAGCAATTATGGTCCAAAGGACTTGTTTAATGGAGTTGTTGTAAATCGACGATCTGGAGATTCAAATGGGCCTTGGGCTTCAGCTTCTTTTCTTCTCTTTCTGTTATGACTTTTGTTGACTTCTGCCGACTTCTGACTTCGGTGTTCTCTTGATTTCTGCGATCTCTGTTCTCTGTCTGAATTCTCTGTTCCCCTTCGGTCGTCCTAGGCCTCGCCCCTTTTATAATAAGCGAAAGGGAGCCGACGTTTCAAACATGGCCAAATGTATCCAAACTAGGCAGTTTGAATCTCCTCAGCCAATAGGAAGACAGAGTGAGCTTTTCCCGCTCAAATCAGTGACGTTTCCGCTTCGTTTTACCTGCGATAATACGTAAAAGGTGCTCTCCAATAGTGTTGGTATTGCGCAGTTATGAACAAGTATATATATATATATATATATATGTATATATACTATGTATATGTATATATATATATGTATATATGATATATATATATATATATATATATATATATATATATATATATTGGATAACATATATTCACGCAAGGCATGCCTTAAAATTACAAACAGGAGATTTCATTCACACAAGGGCGTGGCACAGCACAACCACAGGATTCTATTCACGTCGAGGACGTGACACTGTTTAGTGTGAATCAGCGCTGAGTCGCTCAATGATATGTAACCTTCCGATAATATACTTGAAACATCTAATTGCAAACATCGCAACTGGTTAGATGAAAAATGCTGTTGTTATCCATACCATGATTAAAGGAGCCCATTAGTTGATAACTAGGTTTTCTTAAACTCTGTGTGCTCGAGTGCAACGTGAGCTACGGGCTGTGAAGACCGTAACTTCCCAGATAAGGGGCCTATCATACAGTGATCCACAGTCTTCCAGTCAATCATCAGCACCAGCCTCTTCATCGCCCAGGTAATAGCGAGATTCACTCTGTGAAGCACTGATCTAGCTCAGCGAGGTTCATGCGTGAGCAATAATTAATTCGTAGCTAACAAAACTCCTCGGTGATGCTGCCGTTTACGCACAGTCCTTATGTCAAGACAACTGGCGTACAACCATACGACGTCTTCGTCACCATTCACATCCTGCCCTTGCCCTGGATCCTAACGTTTCATGCGTTGCAGAGCATCAACAAGCATTGAGCACAGCTGCGGATCGTTGCCACCGTCCCAGGGGTGGTGACCGCATTGGCTCTTCTTTTCAAAAGGGAGGCTGCCACACGCAACCAACCACAGACGGGAAAATGGCTTATTAGGCGCCCTCACTAACTTCGTTACCTCTTCTCCAAATTAGGCCACGTTGCTTCCCCCACCCCACACTTTCATGCCCAACATCCGCTCCCCTTCAGACATTTGTTCCGCTGGGTTGCAGACCAGACCATGATGACTGAGATGATTCTAAACTTCTTCTGTTGTAAGTACAAGTCTCTCATTCACCAGGATATTGTCCAGGGTGCTATGCTCAGTCCAAAGCCCAACCTCTTCAAACAGTACCAAAATTCCTAAAACACCACCGTCTAATATGGTTACAGTGATTGATACACATGGATCTGAAGATAAGCTTTCCGTAGATCGACCAGGGCAATTTTGTTCCATCGGTGACGCGACTCCCTATTGTTCTCAACGCATCAGCCGTGTATGGAGTGAGATAAGTATTCAGCTCACACCACTAGCCTCATTTTGCCTTGATTTTCTTGAACCACAGCCATCAGCACAATCGTCCCCTCACTGACATATGCCACTTCTTATCATGTGGAATCAGCCATCCGTCCGGAAGCTACTGCAACAGTTCACCCCCGAACTCTTGGTGACCTCTGGCCGGATAGTGTACTCTGTAGTAGTACAAGGTAGATGTGGCAGGTCTGTACTGGCACTCCATTTTCACAGGACCGTCCACCTCCTCCCTGCCGCATCGGTAAAATTCTCCTCATCAATCATACAATCTGACGCCAAAGTTACTATTGCTGAAGATGTACAATCAACCCTAAATGGCAAATCATACGATGAATTTACTGTCACATCATGAAAGACATTTATGCCATTCATGCCTAAGAAGAAATTGAGGTTCGGCTGTTTTGTGAACACCACCAGCACTTCCACGAGGAACGAAACTCCTGTTGGCAGCTGAACATACACTACACTCATTTCCTAACAAGTGTATCGTTCACCATTTACTTTCATCATGCCGATGTTTTGTTTCGTTCAAAAAGAGCACATAGAGATATGTACAATACTCTTCGTGCAGCAGGTGGCCACTTGAGCGTCGCAACTTGCAGTGTCCACACTCAACTAGATTATTGGAAGCGTGCCTGTTACTGGCGAGCTGGAGAGAAAGGTGGCGCTGATCTCGTCTCTCCTGAATCATTCTCCACGCAAGATGATGCGATATGCCCTTAACGACCACAGTGGAAGCATCGTATATTGCGTCCAATTCGCCGGACCTCATGCCTGGCAACGTAGTCACGGCCGTAGTTACTGAGCTGTCCACACTTGAGCCACGTTGTATCAGACGACTCAGTTTGTTCGTCACGAAGTGTAGATCGTAGTGCAACACCTACGATAGCACCTCCACTGTCTCCCATTAGCACGGCTCAAGTACGATTCAAGTTCTGGTCGATGGTCATGGATTTCATGAGCGATCCAGCACGTAGGATGCTGCGAGCAGTATCAGGTAGGCCAGCAACAAAAGCATAAGCTAACTCAATGTTATATATGCCTCCAGTGTTGCCAGACGATGCAAGTCGGCCAAGTAGATATCCATAGACTCACCGTCACCTAGCTTTCGAGTGGTAAAATGTTCATAAGCTCAGTAGCTGCCCATCGCAAATGCAGAGATAAGAGCTTCTTTAATCTTGTTGTACACCAATTTGTCGTCATTGCTCAGTTGCTGGTAGATGGCAAACGCACCACCAACAAGTTTTAATGGCACGATCTCCTGCAGCTTCGAGAAACCCCGCAACCATCACACCAACTCGAGTTTGTCCAGCCACTCCGACATATCGTATGACAATCCATCGAATTTTGGAATTAGGTGGATGTCCACCACAGGGTCGTTTACACAAATTACCTGAACGCCGGTTTTCTCGTGGGTAGACATGCCTAGATAGCTTGTAGAGGCTACATGGCAATGAAAATCGCTAAAAGTGCACTTATATATCCCTCTTGTCACAACCAAGTTTCAGAGACCGAGGCCTGGCGAACTCTGCCGGCCTGAGTTACACTGTTCTCCACTACAATAGCAGACGGCTCCAGTGCTCGTCAGCATAAACGATCATATTACCTCAGTCACACATCGTTGTACTTATACAGAAAAAGTACATACAATATATTGATAAATAAAAGTACATACAATATATTGATATTGATAACACAATACGTAATTCGTAACAGTTAGATGCAACACAATAATACAACACATACATAATAGATATATACAAGACAGTAAATAAAACAAAAGACACCCTACACAATACAGAAAATTTGGATAAAAACTAGGTGGTGAGATTTACAAGAGGTAAGGATGACAGTACGCTGGAGGTAAGTATTCAAAGGAAATAGTTTGGGGAAGCTAATAGTTTTAAGTGTTTAGGGACACATGTAGCAGGGAATGTCGGAGTCGGGTAGAGGTAAACAACCCAGTGGGGGAACCAAGTAAATATCTTGGGGAATGAAAAGCGTCATGAGAAATGGGTATGTGGGGACGAATGCGAAGAGAAGATTGTATGAAAGGCTGGGGTGATTGTGACTACGAAACTGTATGGGGCAGACTTGGAATTTAAGGGGGACAGAAAGGAAATTTTTAAATATGTTTGACATGAAGTGTTTGAGAATTATGGTGGGAGTTACAAGGATGGATAGCGTCAGAAATGAAGAGGTGAAGAGGAGAGCAGGGATGGAAAGGGAACTGTCAGACAGGGCTGATGAAAGAATACAGGGATGGTGTGGGCATATGGAAAGAATGGGTTTGGAAAGACGAGCAAAAAAGGGTGTAGAATGCAGAGGTGGATGGAGTGAACTTGAGAGGAAGACCAAGAATGAGATGAATGGATGGGGTGAGGAGGGCTTTGAATAAAACGAGGATGTCTTTTGGTCAGGGAAGAGAGAAGGTGAGGGATAGATGTGAGAGGAGAACGGTTGTAAATGGACTGTAAATGGACGCCCCCAAAGGAATTTCTTCTTGTCTTCTCTATGTTTGCATGAGGGGGCAAAGAGGGAGGCTCACGGTACAAATGAAGTGACTGGTTTTGCTGTGGATGTGTTGTCTTGCTGCATTGCTTCTGATCCGTGCAGTGGTGCAGGATACAGGGATGATCATTCATCAACAATCAATCAATCAAATCAACCATCCTGAGTCCACTGCTGAACAAAGGGCTCCTTCATAGCATTCCATGATTCACACGACCGCGCCATCCTCTGCCACGTCACTCCTGCAAACTTCTCAATCTCGTCTCTCCACCTTCTGTCTGGTCTCCCTCTTCCACGCTTCTCATCTGGCGGCGTCCACTCAGTAACACACTTGCTCCATCGCTCATCAGTCGTTCGCACTAACCTGCCCAATTCCACTTCCTCTCTTTAACTGCTTCCACAATATATTTCACTCTCTATTCTCCTCTGTGCTGTCCATAGTTTTGTTCCCATTGCCTTCGTTAGTTTCCAAGTCTCACACCCGTAGATAAAAGGAAAATAAATAGATGACGAATGGGAGTGGTATGAGTGGGGGTGGGTGCTTGCATTTGTTACCTAACTACCTTTTAAGGGAGAGGAAGCCTCTTGGTATACCGGTAGATACATAGATAGATAGGTAGACCGCAGCTGTGACCCAGCTATATTAAACGACAGCGTTGCATGTAAAATGGAAGGTCCCGTCAACTTCAGGTTAGATGGTAACTCATTCACGCAGGCTACACTATTTGTTAAACGTGTTTCTCAGCTACCTGTCGACAAGTTGCACCATAGCAAGAAAGTAGTATTTATAAGACACACGGAGTAAGGGATCCAGCACACCAACTAATTCTACTTACTTATGAGACTGATTGTAGGTATGGTATTCCCGTTGAACTTGATGTCAGGAGAGTTGCTCTGACCAATCAACATCTGAGGAACAACACTAAATATGTTGTATATTCATATAAAAAATGTGAGGTCTTGACGTGGAAGACATATACGTCTGAATCCTTCTGAAAGGTTCTTATGGATATATAAAATAGGGTTATTGGTATAACAACGCCCAACTTTTCTCATCCTTGACACTCAGGGATTGTAATGTTTATCAACAGATGCTCAGGTGATGGCTTAAGGTTAGAATATATAGATGGACACATATATGGATGCAACATTCCCCAAACCGAAGTTCTCATACAGGACTCCACAGCATACCATCAGTGAAGATATCTGGTAATTCGCCACTTCACATATCTAGGGTATATTCTCACATCTGAATGTTCAGTCATTGACTAGGTTATCGCGCCTTCCATATCCACAATCTGACATTCACAACCAAACGTTAAATGTGTTCCCTCTCATACTGCTCTATTGATGTGAGACATGATATCTTTATAGGCACCAAATTAAGAAGTTGGCGTCCATATTTTCTGTTTACAGCGAATATTGGAGTTACATTGGTTTGACCCAGTCCCTCACGTGGTAATCAGGTAGTACATGGACATGTCACCTCTCAAAGAAGTCCAGCCGCAGGATTGACCATGTTATTCGATAGCCTGCGAACGTATGGTGCTGTAAGGAGAACTAAAAGAGGGACGGCGAACGATGATTGGGCATAAGAAAAGTCTCAAAGATCACATTAAAGCCTCGTCTAAGAAATTCCATATGAACTCTAGTACACTTGAGACTGATGTATTCAACAGATTGCAATGATCTGCCGTATTACATAGGGGAGTGGATCATTTCGCCAATAGAGATTATAACATACTGTGACGCCTGTGAAAGAGGGTGGGTATTTTCCCCTAAGCTATGTAGACACCAGACTCCATAAAAGACATCAACTGCACAGCTCGACAAAAACTTTTGTTGCATTGATATCAACCACTGGTATTATCTGTTTTAAATGTACCGATTTCATTTTTTTCTGAATGCTCTTATTTATTTATTTATTTGTTTGTTTTTCATTCGAGGTATTTCAAAATATAAAGAAATTGTCTTCGTTTCACTGGCATCATCGTCTATCAGAAGAACCATGCGATTAGATTTTCCTTACATTAGCAGATGAATAAAAAAAATACATAGTCTAAATTTATTCATAACACAATCTGAAACATGTTCCATCAACACAAAGGTTAAAATTTAGGTGAAACTCATTGTTAGGTAAGAAATTGGTTATTATGAGGATACAAAGCTCAGTTACATTTTAGTCTAACAGAAATTTGCGCTTGAAGCCCATGCGCTTGTGGACTGTCATAGGGTAATCTCGTTTAATTTTCCAGTAGTAGCCTGTTATCTCATGTTTGTCCTATCTCCCTTGGTCGCGCTTCTCCATAATCCTGAACTCCTGATGATAACCGCTCATTTTGTTCGTCACTTATTGCCCTTACGTTCTCAGGAAATCTATCAAGATGACTCTATAGGGAATGGCGTTTGACACTCACGTGGCATACTTTAACGCATGGAAGCGTGATACGGACAACGAAGAAAGAAGACAGACGAAGCAGAAATGGGTTTTGTAAGGAAATCTTTTTAGGCATTCTATGAACGGCAGGTGTAACAAAGGAAGAAGTTTCGAGAAGTATGAGAGAGAGCGTTGCTGAAATGAACAAGAAAACAATAATTGAAGTTCGTAGGGCATATATTTGGAAGGATAAAAAAAACGTGAAGACATTTTGTTGGGCAGCATAGAAGACAGAAGAGGAAAAGAGAAAATAGTACATTGATTGTTGAAGCAAGCTGGATGTATGAGCTTGATGGTCTTGGCTAGGATGGCCACGGACAAAGAAAAGAGGTACACCATAACTACTGATATCATTAGACAATCACCTCGATAATAGTGAACCACCCATCCACCCCTACCGCACCCCCGCGATAAAGATTTAATACTTCAGGTAACTTCTCCGTACAATGAACGCGGGGAGTTTAGTATCTATAATGACGGGATATAGAATGGGGATCAAGGCTTATTCTCTTCTTTGTCCTTTACTGAATCAGGGGAAAATAGGCCCAAAGGCAACGTCATTTCATGCTCGAAACATAGATCCTGTGAATGGGAACAAACAACAACCAAGGGGTAGTTTAGTGGCATAAATAAGATTTAGATTCTTGTTTTCACTCGTGAGGTCAGACGTTTAAGCCTAAAACGAACCGAGACTCTCTCGCGGCTTCCAGCAAGCATGATTCCGAGCGAAACGCTATTTGATACCAGGGAAGTGTATGTGTGTGTGTGTGTGTGTGTGTGTGTGTGTGTGTGTGTGTGTGTGTGTGTGTGTGTGTGTGTGTGTGTGTGTGTGTTGTGTTGTGTGTTTGTGAATAGCTGAGCAACAACACCGGCGAACATAATAGTAAATGAAATGTATTTGTGTGAAAGGCAGAGGTTACCTTCTGTCTACCCCTTTTGTCTATGGGGTGAATATCGTACCAAGGAGGTGAGGTTACAGGGGTGGCAAGGGAGAAACGTGAGGTTAACAGAAAGGAGCGATAGGAGAATAATAAAAAAAATGCCATCATTCTTTTAAGCGTAGAGATCAATGTCCAATTACAAAAGAATGCTTCGTAATTGTAGCCCACAGGAGTATCACTAAGGAACTTGTGCAGTCAATACGGTGGATGAAGGAATTGGTATTCATATTAGGCAGTCAGTGATGATAGCAGTACCAAACAAATACCAACAATAACAACGACACAGGAAGAGAAAGTATAACAGAGTGTGAAGACAGAGCACACGAGCAAGAGGACAAAAATAAGAAGACAAACATAAGAAATAAAGCAAGATCTGAAAGCGGAAGAAGAAAAGGAAGTAGAACTAGTAGAAGTATGACAGGAGGAATGTCCGAGCAGTGTAGCAGTAGTTCGAGTTATAGCACCAGCAGCTTGGGTCAATGACCGCAGATCCTGTTTTCTGTCGACGTTGTTCGTCCCTCTTCCTCCCTTGCCAAATGTAACCCGTTACAATCAACTTCTCCTAGTGTTGTAGACAATCGCAGTCAGATTGGACCAACAATTTTCTTTGTATGTATATATATATATATATATATATATATATATATATATATATATATATATGTGTGTGTGTGTGTGTGTGTGTGTGTATGTATGTATGTATATATACACACATAAATGTGCACCATGGAACACATCACTCGTACCAGTATTTTACAAGCAAGCATCCTGACTGTCGCAGGGGATCGATCTGAAGACCGGCGTGTTATCAGTCGACTACTGTACCAATTACACCACTAGTTGTACAAAGAATTGCAATATGATGTTAAATGATTCTCAGGAATCAGGGTGACTGTCAAATGCCATCATAGTCTCATGACCAATTCTGTGATCACTTACATTTAGAATTACCATAACTTGAGTTCTTACCTTTATCATATGTGCCATAAAGCACGATTCAGTTACGTTTCTTTCTAAAGAATTTTCTAGATTTTGCTCAAATTTTGGAACTCTCCCACTCAATGTTAGGGTCGTGAGTGGTTTTGTGTTTAGGAAAAAAAAAAAAGTTGCTTGACTGTGCTGTCTTCCCGCTGTATTTGTGTTCAGAGATCCCAGTCTTAATTTCTTTCCCTGATTTGCTGATGTAGAACATGTCATGTTTTTATAAGGAACCTTGTCAACCACACCAGAATTACTGATGGAGCTTTTTCTAATAACGTGTTTTTTAACTGTGTGATCATATTCAAACGTAACTTGACCATTAATTTTTCTTAAGAATGGAAATTGCGTTAATGAAATTTTTATGATACTTTAATACAAAGGTCTTTGTTTTTGCCTATTTTTTTTTTCTTTTTCTTTTTTGTCCACTGAAAAAGGGATGTAAAAATAAACTACAAGGACTAATTAAAAACAGCTACTGGACGAAACACAAAGACCTTGAGCGTGTTGTCAAACTATCTTCCAAAGGTTTCGATTGCGAAACTTTGTGTTTCAGGCTATGGCTTATATTTCCCTCACGGTAAAGGAATAAAACCAATGCAAATTGGTAAATCCTTGTTTCAGAAGGAAAAATAATTGAGTGAGAACTGTGATATTATTCGGGGTATTTTATACGGTGCAATCTTTAGGAAATCCGACAATTCTATATCCATCAGGTTTGTATAAACGTGGGAAAAGTTAAAGATCTGCACATCACTGAGGCAGACGAAAGCAATGCTTAAGTTATCAAGAACATATGTGACTACCAAGATGAATATTTTGATCTACTTTAAGATCCCGGTACGTATTGTGAACTTGAAAAACGCGCTACTGATAAAATGCGATTTTTTTTTTTTTTTTCACCAGCAATAAAAAAAAATACTGAAATGAAAGGAAGACCTCATCAAGCAATTCCCAGTTCAGAACCCCTCCACGTCCTATTTGTATGGACTTATCAAAACCCATAAACATAACCATCCCATCAGGCCTATCATAAATTCCATAGGTTCAGCTATTTACAATCTTTATACATGTCTTGTTACCCTTCTCTCTCCATTGGTTGGCACTATTTCTGAATCTTTCTTTCAGAATAGTGAAGACTTAGTATAAAAGTTAAGATCCCTTCATATTGAATATCCTTATCATCTTGTATTTTTTATATAAAATCCTTATTTTCTTCAATCCCTATTGATGATGTATTGACATTTTTACCCAACAACCTAAATTACAGCATTGGTTAAGGTCTTTCTGCATCCTACATATGCCATACATTCTTCCAAGTGAGTGGAAGGGTGGTGAGGTAAACACCAGGAACCGTTGGAGTTTTATTACTAACGTTTCGTACTGAAAGGACTTCCTCAGAGTGTACACAAACAAATCATTGACAGCTTATATACTCACAGCTTACTCCGTTCGTCTTCGCTCCTCATGCACCTCCGTTCGGCATCCGTTCTTCCCAAGCTTCTCTCTTGCGTCTCCTTTTAACATCTTCAGTCGTTTTCCTCTCTGCTGTGTATGCAGATAAAATTCCACACGACATAATGTCCACAGACATAATACCACAATGTGAAAATCAGACAATATTGTGTGGCTTTGATTTCCTCACCTCTTCTTGGCCGTCTCACGACCTCACTGACCCACAAGTGGCCCCATGGGAAATGCTCGCATCCACCCAGCTGCAATGCGACCCAGAACTTCCATGAGGCCCACGGGTAGGACAAAGCCTCCTTGAGGAAGCACACGTGTAATGCCAGCATCAGCCAGCCATGGCTGGCCTGCACCTCGGCCAGCCACGTGACGCAGGAACACTGGAACCATTGAGGAACGCATACCCTCTGTCTTCGTGAGTCACTGGCGTCAAACATTTTGCCTACGACTTTCCATGACACGTAACCTCACTTCAATTAGGAGCACGGGTCATAACCTGCCCCTGTATATAAAAAATGGACCAACGCCCGAAGATTCAGATCGCCTAAGAGCATCCTACGTGAGCCTAGCTCGCTGCTCCTTGCTTTCTCAGATCTCCCGGAGACACGTGTAGGTTGTGGTACTCTACATTTGGAATTGGTGGTGAAAGAAACTTGGCCACGGAGTTCTTGGCTTTACTTCTCCAAGTATAGATCTTACTACTACATACACGGCAAACCCTCAGCAAAGCTCGGAGGATTGCTAGACACATATTATAGGTATATATCTACAAGAGTTGCCATATGAGGAATATTTGGAAAGTTGGGTTTCCTCGGTTAAGACGTCGGCCGATGCAGGTAGCTGACCCGAGACGCAGCTGGGCCTTTTGTCCAAGTAGAGCTCTTGACCTGAGACGCCGAGAATCTTTTGTTTTTCAAAAGGGCGTCGTCAAAAAAGCTCGGTGAGCTTGGTCACAGAACAATGGGAGTCCCTAGGGAGACGCTCGTCATGGTTGCCAGTACCACGCTGCACCATATGTGCGTGCGCGCGTGTGCACGCTAGTCATCGAAGTGTTGCATATGTTGAATATAACACACGACTTGAAATACAGTCGTCACCTCCCTCGCCGTCTCCTTCCTCCTCCTTCCCCGCCAACTGGCGCCCAACATTTCATTGTTAAATAAAACCAACTCTATCTCCACCAGAATTTACCTTCAACCAGCCTAACTCATGTAAATATTTTTTTTATAAATGTTGTGTTTGTTTATTATTATATATTTATAAAGGACTATGGTATTGAAAATCATCAATTATTCTTATATTATCATACAGTGAGAGAATAGGCCATCTAATGACCCTTAGTACAACGAATAGGTACAATATATACTAAAATATTGACAATTTATGGTAATATATACAAAGTGATCAAATTCAATCAATAATACAGGCAATAACAGGTATTATTTATAAAATGCGTCTAATTGGGTCATTATGGCACAAAAACTTGTCGGAAGACTAGCGTGCTTAAAGGATTTGATGCAATAAAGTACATAACGTGTCACGCGGACACCCTCGGTGGAACAACTGGGCCGTGAACTAAGTCGTTCCATTTTGAATGGTCGTCGTGACATGATGGTGCGCCCTTCGTCTTGTAATAAGCAAGCCGCTCAGGTGAGGGCTCGAATCCTAGCAGGGGAATTTAATATATATATATATATATATATATATATATATATATATATATATATATATATAGATATATACACACATATATATATACATATATATATATATATATATATATACACATATACACTGAATGGTTCCCAGTGATCAATTAATATATTTTTTCAACCACAAATAACTTTTAATTCCATGCCATCGCAGTCGAGACTGAAGAATCGCTCGATGGAGGCATCCGTTGGAAATTGAAACGTGGACTATCAAGAGATAGTGTATTGGTTTAAGTCACTGTAACTTTGTTACGGGTTAGCTGGGTTCGAATCCTCGGCTCGTCCACGTTTCAATTTCCAACGGATGCCAGCTGACATGTCCCACTAATAACTACGAGCATCAGAAGGTTCAGAATGCCGCTGTCAAGTTCATCACGGGTTCACGATGGAGCGACTTCAGAACCACTGAGTCTCTACACCGAATTTCCAACATCCGTCCACTCAACCAACACAAACACAAACTTCACTCAAGACACCTAGAAAAACTGCACGACAGACACAAACACCTAATACAACACATTACACCTAGACCACACCGTACAGACTATCTGTCAGCTGCGCCCGTCCCACGTGCGGTGTACACGATAAAACGTGTATAACCGTACCTATTAATAATACACCCCTTTCACCAGCTTTGACTGGTGATAGCAATAATGATGAAATAATAATAGTAATAATAATATTGCATGTAGCCCAATAATTGACAGGCTGCATGCATACACAACTCAAACCCAACCTGGGGAAAAACAGGAGAGATCATGCCTTACCATGGGCTAATCAGGAACGCGCACTACACGCGGGAAATGAACTCTACTCACTTCCCGTAAGTTACACACACACACCTCTCACGAACATAGCCACGACTCAGGCACAAACATCTATACTTACTTTTTCTTCGACTAAAATTCGCTTCCTTTCTAACTTTCTCTTCTACTGCATCTCATTTCAGGTTACCTCCCACTAAAGATTTTTTCGTTTTCCACCTTTCTCTACTACTACGCCTCCCACCATTTTCTAAACTTTCGTTGGTGATCCTAATCCTACTCCCGGCGTCGGCGCCCCCGTCCAAGCTCCTAGTCCATTTCTCCCGAGCCACGACCACAAACTGCCCCAAATCGCTCGCTAATTCGCCCGGTGGCAATAGCCCTCTTTTATACGCTACTATCTTTTCATTTTCTTACAGACATTCTTCGCCTCCCACAAAAACCGATCCCGCGCAAGCGGGTGGTCTTTCCTAGGAATTCAGAATTCAGTACAGACCGAAGTTACCTTACTACCATGTCCGCACCTAGTACTAGTGTGTACTGGTCTCGACAAGACGTGCTATTGCTGCTATGCTTTTCCTCATATTTGTCTCTTGCCTTTGTATATATAGCTCCACTTTCGAAAGGAGAACAGGAAACCTGCTTATGTTCATTCTCATGTAATTGCAAAACAATTGTTCATTTTCATCCAGCAATTCACGTAGGATTGTCACTGAGCTTCCCATTAAATCACGTCTTTGTAACCACTCCCGGCACCATACATGTCTCCGTGATTTCTTGTTTTTCTTTTTAATGCAGGCAGCAATTATAATGCTGTAAAGTGATACCTTCTTTCCAAGTATGGCGGGAACGATGGTTATCGTACCGCACTGAATCACTCCCTCCCAACCTCTGCTTGCGGCCAACTAACCTCCAACCACCATCGTCAGCCGTGTGGACACTTCGCGGGCAGAGTCTGCGGACTTTGTCCGGTAAGGGCAAAGTCTACCAGGCACAGCTCGACCGTGTGGACGCGGCATAAGAGTTAACAAAACTAAAGTAAAGCTTGTGTAAGGCCAGAGAAGATATTTTGCTAATGAGCATGAACTTGTAACAGTTTTTGACTTGGGGCTCGTTGACAGCTGCACGTACCCTGGCTCTATAATATCCCTAGAAAATGATATATAACTCGAATTAGATGAGGGTATCAGATCCGAAACGAGAGTATTCCACGGATTTAAGGTCTTTGTTCAAGTAGAATCTTCTATCAAGAAAAACAAAGACAAGGCTCTACTGCATAATACTACGGCCTATGCTCACATGCGGAGCCGAAACACGATGCCTCAATAAACTAATAGACAAAATTGCTCAGATTTGAAAATAATATTCTCAAATCCATCTTTGGCCAGATATACGATGAAGAACTAAATATATGAAGAAGGCGATACACATGTGAAGGTCGGCGTTGATATACATGCCTCAAGTAACCGACTACATTAGATAATCGAGGCTGAGAAAGTTTTGCCGCATTCTCAGATGACCAGACAGATTTACACGTCGTGTTTTCACCGATATTATGGTAGGTAGACCTCGAAAATATCACCGCACTACATAAAGATCAACTACTCTCAAATTTGTTATACCTGGCCACAAATTCATGAACAGTTTTAACTTAATTCATATCCACGATTTCCAATCATCATATTTAGATTTGAATTCATACACTGTTCCAGCTTAGGGTATATCTACCTCTAAACTATTCCAAGTATTTATGCATCTACAGTATATGTAAATCTGTATTACTTCACATCATTTAGACATGTAGGATTCCCTAGTTTGTTCTCATGACCTCTAAAATCCCTTTTACTAGGTGTCCATAGAAACGTTGCGTATTCCAATTAAAGTCTTACCAGTGTAACTAGTATCTTCTTTACCATTTTCTCATCCATGTAGTCAAAGACCACTTTCATTGATCTTATTAAGTTACAAGTTTCTCCAACTATTTTGTAAACATGTTTGTCTGGTGTCATGTCGTTTGAAGTAATTACTCCTAGGTCTCTTTCTGAGTTTACTTTTATAACTTCCTCTGTACCAATTTTATATTGACCCGATATTCTATTTTTGCTTTTTTCAAATTCCGTTATACTACATTTCTTAATGTTGAAATTCACTTCGTTCTTTTTACTCCATTTCCAGACTTTGTCCTGGTCTTCTTGAAAAGATTTGCAATCTTCTCTCTACTCTCTTCAATAGTTTCGCATCATCTGCAAAGTTCATATAACATTCCACGCCTTCATCCATGTCGTTTATGCGCGCACACACACACACACTCACGCACACACACACACACACACACACACACACACACACACACACACACACACACACACACACACACACACACACACACACACACACACACACACACACACAACTATATATATATATATATATATAATATATATATATATATATAATATATATATATATATATATATATATATATATAGAGAGAGAGAGAGAGAGAGAGAGAGAGAGAGAGAGAGAGAGAGAGGCACGGTATGTTCGTTTTCACTCCCCCCCCTCCTCCGCCCATCGTGAGTACAAAGATTAAGGACTGATTGTTAGTGGCCGGTTCTCCTGCCAATGACCGTTTGCCCTTTCTATTCTAGCGGCTTGACAGGGACCAAGGATGACCTTTAATCGACGAGGTGTTAGGATAACAGGGGCGACAAGTAAGTTTCTGGGCGGATGCAGGATGAGTCGCTGCTAATCGTCTCTCGGCGTGCGCTCCTCCCCCCACCCCCTCACCTCTGCGAGGCCACGCCGCTGACCCTCTCGGCTTCAGACACAATAATGTAGCGTTTTAGCCTCCTCTTCAATGAGGCGACATGTCCCGCCCGCAGTCAGTGGATCTTGTTCATTTAGGGTGTGTCTCCTGAACAAGACAGAGAGAGAGAGAGAGGGAAGGGAGGGGGTGTAGGGGTGTGTGTGGACAGTGTTCCCCGCTCGGTCGAGAACCACGACTGCCCCAAGGTCAACCCTCGTCCGTTGAATGGAATTTTCCTCCATGGACCAAAGCGCCACAGCACCAGCGTATTCTGCCACCGAGTTGAAGGGTCTTCATGGCGAGTTTCGTAATACGGCCTCGCCTCGCGCCAACTTTCACCTCTCCTCGGGGTTCCTCCATCAGGTTTCTTGCTCTGCGACGATGCGGGCTAAGAGGCTCATCGCTGTGCCTGAAACCGTCACCTTTGTCCTATATGCTCAAACAGCCAAGACAAGCGGTGGTCGATCGTGAATACCACGTGGTAGGCACTGAATATTTTGCTGACTATGGATTTAACTCCTTGGTTATTATGAGATAAATCTTACGAACTGCAATACTATGACCAACGCCAGGCCTTCTGCCTGGGGTTCACTGGTTCACAACGTGTGGTTCATTAAACCTCAAGCTCACAACTAGTGGTTCATGAAGCCTTAAGCCATAAGGGTGACACAGCCACGTAAGCGGGGTTCTAAATCGAAAATTAGTGGCAGTTAGTGGATGCCTGATGATTCTGTTCAGTGTTAGAAAGAAGCAGAAGCCTCCAAAGGTCTGAGGATGAACAGCAATACATAACAAGTGTGGGATACGCGGGAAAACATGCGGCCCTTTTTATGAGCCATTTGGTCAGTTAGATAGATAGATAGACTTTATTTGGCAATAAATCAATGTACATGAAGTGCAAATAATGACAAGAACACATAGTTCGAAATAATAAATGTTAATTGCCGAGGATAACACAAAAAGCATGAACGCTTATTTCCATAGTTGAGGCTAAACTTTTGTGTCTAAGGTTGGAAGAGGGAGCTCACCGATATTGTGTCCATTGATGAATGAACAATGTATAGTGATTTCTCAAACACAAGTTCCTTTACGTCCGAAGGGAATTTTTTAGTTACTGAAAGGTAGTTAACCCCGTTGTTATGAAGTCAGGCACATATTATTACAGTAGTCTGGCGGTAGGTAACCAGATCTAAACGTTTAATGCCAAACGAAACGGAAAGGATTAACATAACACTTCCAAGAGGTTTATGGTGGTATTCTTAAAAAATATATATTTCCTTATGTAAATCTTATATAAATCCTCGGAAGGGCAAGATTTATATAAGGAAATATTTTATTAAGAATACAGCCCAAAGATTCTCACGGTGGTATTCTAAAAAAAAAAAAAAAAAAAAAAAAAAAAATTATATAAGGATTTTTTTTTTTTTAATACCACCGTTAGCTCCTCCAGCAAGGCCCAGCACCTCCCCCCCACTTCTCAGTTGAATAGAATTATTTGCCGATTGAAAAAAAAAAACATTGAAGAGCGTAATAACAGTAAAGGATTTGATGAAGACGATCACAGACCCTTTAGTGGGCATTTCACTGACAAAAACTAAACTTCTTTCCTTGGGGACACTGTCGCCCCGATGAAGGAGTCATACATGTGGTACAGGAAACTTTTAAAAAGGGCAGTAGCAGAAAGGAAGAATATATAATTAAAGTTTAAAGTGATTAGCATTTATTTAATTAATTCATTTATTTATTTATCTATTTATTCATTTATTTATTTATTTATTTTTAAGAGGAGAATATTCACCGATTATGAAAGAATGATACGTTACTCAGGTCTGGAGGGATGAAACTAAAGCCCTGATGTACTGACTTTATAAAAATTATGCAGATATCAATGCGTACGGAGTCGCAGAGAAGAGGAGGCGATTTATTTTTGGACAACCATCGGCGACCATACAGCTTTGAGTTACATTCGTTCCAGCTGTGCGGAGAATCGAAAAAGGCCGTTGCTCTGGAAGGCATAGATTCCACTGAATCGTGGCTAAATCCATTTGATGATTTCTACGAATAATGACACAAAGATAGGACACCATATCAAGTTGGAGAAGATGATGAGATATTGCAGGAGAATCTTAATAAATCGTTTGCATGGTCTGAGAAATGGCAAATGACTTCAGTGCCTCAAAGTGCAATGTGTTAAACGTAGGATTACACAATCCAGCTAACAAGTATATTTTAGATAACTCCATTTTAAAGAAAACAGAATGTGAAAAGGACTTAGTTGTGTTAGTGAGTCCGGACCTTAAATCCAGGAGACATTGCATTAGTGCTAGGAATAGAGCTAACAGGGATTTAGAATGTATTGACAGGATAACTACAAACAAAATTCCAGAGGTAATCATTAAAATCTATCTGGCGATGGTTAGACCCATCCTTGACTATAGGGAACAGTTTTGGTCTCTGTCCCGAAGAATGGATAGTGATTCACTAGAATCAGCGCAGAGGAGATTGGCCAAAATGATACAAAGGCTTAGAAATGTATTATGCTAAGACACCTGTATTAGGCTTAGACATCTAAACTTACACTCTCTGGAAAGACGAGGACTGCAGGGTGATCTGATAGAGGTATTCAGATGGGCCAAGGGTTCTAACAGTGGTAATGCAGGCAAGGTCTTCATATTAAGACATTAAGGCAAGACTCGTGGTAATGGGTTTGATTTGAACAAATTTAAGTTTAAGTAGAAAATAGGGAGGAACTGATTTTCCTACAGAGGGGCTAACAAATGGAACAGATTTAGTAACCACGTAGTCAGCGCTGAAACAACTGGTTGTTTTAAGAAAAGATTAGATAACTATGGATAGGAATGACAGGTGATAAGAGACATGGAACTGCGAAGTGTAGGCCTTATGGTCTCTTGCAGTCTCCACCATTCTTATGTAAGTACTTTCAACCTTGAGGACACTATTTCACCAATCGTGTCATAAAAATGGTTCAGAAGAGATTTAAAAAGAGTGGCTGAATTAAAGAGATAGTAGAAATTTAAAGTGACCAGCATTCATTTATTGAGTGTAGATGACTGACTAATGATAAAAGAATCCTGAGCGAATTCATCCGTATGGATATCATTACAGTTTCCAAAATATCGAGGGTTTAATATTTATGCAATCCATACTCTATACGGGGATAATTACATTAAAATATCACCTAATTACCACGTCACAAAATTCGCACATACATACAGGTATATACATTTTCTCTGAGAGCCAATTTTGGTGCATAGATTTTACATACATACCGTATACATACATGTAGCATACATATATTCATATATGCATATACATATATGTACATATATACGTACGAGTATATATATATATATAAATATATATATATATATATATATATATATATGTATATATATATATATATGCAAGAAGACCCACTAGAGAAAACTAAACAGTAGACGGTAAGATCTGTCATGTACTACATCTTCAGACGACGTTACGACTTTGAAGATGTAATACACGAAAGATCTTACCAAATACTGTTCAGTTTTCTCCAGTAGTTCTTCTTGCATTTTGTTTCCCACGGAGAAGTGAGGTTCTTGCACACACACACACACACACACACACACACACACACACACACACACACACACACACACACACACACACACACACACACACACACACACACACACACACACACACACACACACACACACACACACACACACACACACACACACACACACACACACACACATATATATATATATATATATATATATATATATATATATATATATATGAAGGTAGGAGGGTGGTAAAGAAAAACACACAAGTCAAAGCTGAGTTTATTCCTCTAACGTTTCGGCTTTACACCTTGTTCAGCGAGACTACAAAGTACATGGGATTACAAGATTATATATCGTCCGGAGGGCGTCTCCTACTTGTTGATCTGGTGGACGACTTGTCCGCTGTCCCGCCTCCTCATTTTCTCGTGGCCAATCGTGTATTGCTAACTCCACCCCTGACTTGTGTGTTTCTTTACCTCCCCCATATATATATATATATATATATATATATATATATATATATATATATATATATATGATTGTCGCATAAGTTCGTTCGTTTTTCATATTTGTGTGTATATTTGAACAATTTTGTGTCTCTTTTGTGAAAACAGTATTATCCTGTTACACGTGTTAGTCACTGGTCACCACTGTCATTTTTTTCTATCAACTCCCCCGAACCACGACTATTCAACGGCTCTCATAAACGACCCATCAACCCCCCACCCTCATCCAAGTAAACAAGTTGCTACCAGCTTAAATGGGTTGTTGGTTCGATCCTGTTTCAAGCCGGGCTCGAAGTTGACCAGGCCACGTCATAGCTCCGTCCACTTCGACCCACTTCTTAAGGGCGGTCACCCCTATTGGAACCCAGACTCGTTCTCCGAGACTCGTTCCCCGAGACCCCCTACGATATCCAAGAACCGTGGCTTCAAAGGTCTCCATACGCTCCGTTCCAGCCTGTTTCTCTAGCCGTCCGACCACCGGCCTTCTCTCCCAGGACAAACCTTATTCCGTCTACAACTAATAAGTACCCCCTATACTCTTGTACCTGGTAGAAATGGAACCCCCCCTCCCTTTTTTCTATTTGTCTTTTGCTATGTATTTACTGTATATTATCTGTTCTTTTATTACTTTGTTCCAGTGTATCTATGTACCTATATTTACCTGTATTAGTGATGGTGAATATTAAATGTTTTTTTTTTATGGTATTAGACTTCTTGACTTGCCTTTACATGTGTACATTTAATCCGAGAGCCATTGCGGACATACTTTTTTTGTTACGGCTGCTTCATGCCTTCGTAAACTATCAGTTTCCACCCATAAAGACATGGCCACTACTCCCGAGTCCTGGAGTACATAGGCACATTTTAAGCAAGCCCGTAACACACGTTTTATTCTTATTCATTGTGTTTTTTTTTCACTTTGTATTCACTTTATATATATATATATATATATATATATATATATATATATATATATGTATATGTGTATATATATATATATTATATATATATATATATATATATATATATATATATTTCAGATGGAATGTCAAGTTGAATAAAACAAAGTAATTTCCGACAATTACTTTTCTCAATTTAATCGACATGAAAATGCATCTGAGGCAGTCAGGAGCATTTGCGAGGTGTATGGAGAAGAAGCGATGACTTAAAGAACTGCACAAAAATCGTCTAAGAAGCTTCGCAGTGGCAACTTCAATCTGGAAGATGCACTTCGTTCAGGAAAACCATCAGCTTTTGATGAAGACGCCTCAAATCAACTGCTTCACGAAGATTCTCGTCAATCCACAAGAGAGCTCGAGCAAGCAATAGGATATGATCATGCAACTGTTGCTAGGCATCTACAGAAGATGGGCAAAGTACAGAAACTTGGTGCATGGGTTCCTCATACCCTTAAAGACAACCACAAAAATCAGAGAGTATCAATTTTGGCATCGTTGTTGTCTAGACATCAAGTGGCAACGGAACAATATCGCTCATTCCTATCCTGTGTAATAACTGGAGACGATAAATGGTGCCTGTTATCTTAAAAAAAAAAAAAAAAGCAGAAAAAGTCTTGAGTCAGTCCCACCAAGCAGCCAAAACCTCGTGTCAAAGCTGTTCATCAAACCAAAGTGTTGCTTTCAGTTTGGTGCGATCAATCTGGAGTTGTTCATCATGAATTGCTACCAAAAAACGTGACAATTAATACAGAGCCGTACTGCCAGCAATTGTGGGGAAAAGGCCAGGTCTAGATAACCGGGTTTTGTTGCTACACGACAATGCTCGGCCCCATGTGCCAAAGATGACAAAGTCGGCCATCGAAGAGTTGGAATGGGAAGTCTTTCCCTGTCCGCCCTATTCTCCAGATTTCGCACCAACAGATTTTCATCTTTTACGGTCATTGTCAAATCACCTATCGGGTCATATCTTTGAGAATGATGCAGCCATCTTAACTTTCAATTACGAGTTCTCTACCCAAAAACCAAAATAATTTTACCGAATGGCATTCGAAAATTGCCGGAACGCTGGAGTAAAGTTATTAAGCAGGGCGGAGACTATATTGTTGATTATCATTATTTCTTTTATTTATTTCATAAACAATAGACATTTGTATTTGCATTTTCCAGTAAATGTCATGTAAATATTGTAGAGAAATTTAATAGAAAATAGAATAAAAAATTGTAGAGGGGAAATATATCAAACCGAAAGAACTTATGCGATAACCTAATATATATACGTATATATGTACATATGTCTGCATGCATATATGTATACATGTATCCTACATATGTATATATGTTTGTAAAATATCTGCAGCAACAGTGGATCTCAGAAAAGATGTACTGTATATATGTATGTACGAATTTGAAGCATGTGATAATTAGGTGATGTTTTAATGTAATTAACCCCGTATAGAGTATGGACTGCATATTTATTAAACCTTCGGTATTTTGGAAACTGTAATGATATCCATACCAATCCTTCGATATTTTGGAAACTGTAATGATATCCAAGCATAGCCGGCACACCATGGGCGGCTATCAGCACCTGCCACTGCTGCGGGAGCAAAGGGCACCGCCCTCATACCCCCAAGTGCCCTGCCAAGGACGCCCGCTGCCAACAAAAAGGGCCACTAGAAGAAGGATTGCAAGTCGACCAGGGATCGGGACGAGAATCACCACGGGTCACCATGTCCAGGCGCCACCGACCCTTCCCCCTGGAAGGCCGGTACCTGCCGCCAGGTGTCTGACGGCTCTAATTGCTCCCCGCCAGCTGTCAACATACGCACCCGCTTGGGAAACGTGTCCTCGGGCTTCCTTATGCTGACTGACACAGGTGCGGACATCAAGGTGACAGGCACTCGGCACCTAGGTATGCTGGGGATATCCAGAGCCAGCTTACAGCCGCCGCTCTCGGCGACGACGTACATGGCCGACGGGTCACAGATGCCCCCTTTTCATACAGCCAACAAGGCCCCTTCTCATACTTGTACTAGGCGTAGCAGCGTCTTCGCTCTGTGTAGCGAAAGACGCGTTCCCATGCCGGCACTTACTCGTTAGACTTCTTACGCGTACGACGCGTAGGAATTCAACTTGGATTGCAGAAACACAAACACAAGGTCAAAAAATCTCGCTTGAAAATATAATTGCTCTCTTCTCATATTCCAATTCCTGTCACATATCCTGATACACTTACAAAATCAGTAAATGTACGGTTCACTCTAGGGCCAAGACTCATAAACTTCTCACTTAAGTTCAGTGAATCTCCGTACAATTGCAAACATTGATAACCAGAGAATTCCCTTGTCGCACAAACCCCTAACTTAGCTAAAGTAAATACAAACAATGCACGTTTACGATCGTTGTCCAGAAACCGTTCACAATACAGTACACGACAACGTTCGCCTTCGTGTAACAGTGGTTCGTTACCATTGCTCACAACCAGGCCATTTATCAGATTTCTGTTTCAAGAGGAAATCAGCTAAACCTCCCCATTTTTGTGATCACCACGGTCAGTCCTTTTACACAAGGAGCGTTGCCGTGTGCTTAAGTATCAAGCCTTCCATGCTAGAATATATTCTCCTTATACACCTTTATGACTACCTGTTTAGGTACTCATGTCCACCAGGATACCTCTCCACCCCCATTCTGTACAGTCTCAAACTTTCACAAATGAGAAATTGTTCTTTCTATTTCAGCATGTTCAGACAACACCCCTGTCACTTTTTCTTATACAGGATCCCCAGTAAATATCATATCAGTATACAGTTTCAACAAATTCCGCTCAGCTAGAAAGCGAGTAACTATTATGGAACCCCCTGATTTGGCACTATGTAATGTATATGATATTGAGTTTCCTGTGTTAAGAAAGATCACACTTGACATAAGGTTTGTAGACGCATGCCCATCAATTCTAGTCATAATATATATAGCTGATGTTCAATTTGCTACTCATTGAATTGCATACCATGAAACAACATAGCATTACCATTTATCATTCACAAAATGGTATCACATAACAATTTCTTCCCAGCCTAAATCAAGTACAGATAATATTCAGGTGACCAAGTGATCTCAATCACAAAACGATGAACCAGTAGACTGTAATCCTTCAACTGATATTCAGTCTCCCTCCCACAAGTCTCGTGTTCCATGTACAAAGTGTGCATGTAAATCACGTAAATCTAAAAATTTCAAACGTGGAACAAAGATATCTTTGGCTACTGTAAACATATCTTCTTATGGTAACATCTCGTTACCTCTATTAGATGAATGCTTACTGACCTCTGCCCCTGTTTTACAAATGATGCCAACAAGTATAAGTATAACACATACGGTTATATCAAAACCCTTGACTCTACCACCTCATGAATATTGCAAAGCACACCTTTGTGCCTATAAGGCTACGGAATCTTATGTAATCTGCCATAATCAAGTCATGTTGATGGTATATTCCATAGTGCAGTCTTATGCTCAACCTCAAAGAAGGTCCATACTCAGTTAATTATTGCAAATGACTCGCACACCCCAATCTTTCTCACCAATGATACAACATTGTGTAATTTTCTTGTATATCCTTCTCGTGTGAAATTCATGGATGAGCAATTTCTTTCTGTTTAAGTCTGCACTGTGTCATCCAAAGAAATGGGTCCACAAGAACTCATTGTAGACTCCCATTAAAACACTTTATTTCCCTGATGCATAAGATGAAGTAATTTCATTATGCAATCAATTTAGGCATGTTACTAAATTAGATGGTGAACTACTTGTTGCTACACACCTCATTCATCTCTACACTCCACTTAAAGAAAACTTAAAACCATGCTAAATACCTGCTTATAGACTACCTCGTAATAAGAGACAAGTAGTTCATAAACTCATTGCAAACATAATTGAACAAGATATAATAGAACCCTCAATTTCAGAATGGGATTTTCCACCACCCTGTGGTGGTCTTCCGGAACTTGATAAAAAAAAATAACTATCCAAGATAGGCATCCTATACCTGTATTGCAAGACATTCTCCATTCTATAGGTGAAAACAATGCAGTCTTTAGTACATTAGACCTCATGTCAGGATTTGTTAGATCCCCTTGATCCTGAATCACGTCGTCTAAGAGCCTTCATTACACTAAATGGACATTTCCAATTCAGAAGGTTATCATTGGGACTTGTTTCTGCACCCTCTTTCTTTACACGACTCAGATGCAAAGTCTTTGATAGATTAATAGGACACAGTATCTTCATATACTTTGATGACATTATCATTGCATATAAGTCTATGAATGAACATTTACTAATTTTCAACAAAAATTTTCGCGTCCTGTACAAGCAGGCCTTAAATGGAAACTATCCAAATGTTCTTTCCTTAAGAAAGAAATACGCTTTCTAGGATATATCTTAAAACCACAATGAATTGTTACATCACAAGACAAAGTTGAAGCTATTGTAGACTTTCCATGCCCCACATCTGTAAATTAAGTTCACTCATTCATGTACCTATGAGATTCTTATAGAAGATTCATAAAGGACTACTCAAAAGCAGCAGAACCCCTTACTTCCTTACTTAAAAAGTACGTTATTTTATTTATTCGTTTATTTAGTTAGTTATTTACTTATTTATTTATTTTCTATTCTATTATTTTTATTCATTTTTATTTATCTATTTATTGATTTATTTTTACTTCGGAACCAGAGAAAGCTTTCCTTGATCTAAAACATGCATTAACTACTGTTCCGATGTTTGCCTTTCCGGACTTTAAGCTCCCTTTCATTCTATACACTGATGCATCTTCAAAAGATTTAGGTGCTGTACTCATGCAGCAACATGGTAAAATTCAAAGGTTTATTGCTTATGCTAGTCGCTACTAAACAAAGCAGAAAAGAATTACTCAGTAACTGATTTAGAGGCATTAGCAGTTATTTATGGTCCTAGCCATTCCAAATAAGTCATTCTAGGATATGAGATTACGATCCATACAGCTCGTCAAACACTTTTGCAACTGTTCAAAGGCTAAAATCTCTTGGGTAAACTTGCTCATTGGTTTCTTACAATTCAAGAGTTTGGACCGAGTTTCCCTTATGTACCAGGCAAAGCAAACGTTGTTGCTGATGCCTTGAGTCGAAATGTAGTGACTATCCTTAACATCCCTCAGTCAGTTAACCTTGCTCGTGAGCACTTGTATACAGCTCAATGCTCCGATCCTCTATGGAAGCGTGTAATATATTTCCTTGATTCGGGTGACACCAAAAATAGTGAGACCTTACTTCTTCTTGATGACATCTTGTATCATCAGACAACTCTTGAGAACAAGCACATGCAAAACAGATCGGTAAATCAAATTGTAGTACCAGATGACTTCGTTCCTGAAATACTCCATCTTCATGATTCCATTACAGCAGCTCACCCACGCAAAGATAAAGGTTTTGCCCGGGGCAGAATTCAGTGGTTTTTTTTTTTTTTTTTTTTTTTTTATCACTATGAGGAAAGATACTTATGTTTACACAGACAAATGTCCTTCTTACGCATCTCACAAATAATAATAACAGTGTATTCTAGTGTAGGAAAGACAAAGAAAACAGCACTCAGAAATATGGGTCCTAGAGTTAAGGAATGTGTGAAGGAACAAGTCATATCGGGACTGATGACACATTAGGGTAATCACTCGACACGACGATAAGCCATGATGGCATACAAATACGGAAGACGCAGAACTCAAAATGCCAAAATCAGAAGTTAGAGAAGAATTAATTATGAATTATAACAAAGGTTAGATAAACTAATCAGAAATAAAGTATCATAGAGCATATTATGATAGAGTCATTGGTGATACAGTAGAATATACAAAGTCAGCTAAGAAGTAGAAAGAAAAGGAGAACATAGAAATTGGTAACTCAGTGAGTCTAGAGCAGTGGTTCTTAACCCCTGGGTCGCGACCCAAATTTGGGTCGCCAAGCCATTTTATTGGGTCGCTAAGGATTTGCAGAAAATAATTATTTTCCCACTACAAATATATTATAATTATATACTGTAATAATTAAAATAGATGATGCCTAGTTTTAGGATTCTAAGCAGACCATGATTAAATAAAGAATAAATAAAACCCGCTTTTAAAAGCATAATCATATTACTTATAAAGACAATTCGTATATCTATTTAGGCTTGGGTCGCGATGCTTGATTTGTGCAAAATTTTGGGTCGCTGCCAAAAAAGGTTAAGAACCACTGGTCTAGAGAAAGGGACAGAGAGAATTAGAGATAGAGTATGAGCGTTTGACCAAAGCTTGTGACCTAACTTACGTGTGACTAAGTTACATTTCTACAAGAATGTGTCTGAGTGTGGTTTACAATTGTGTTACATTGTCTTCACTCCGAAGTGTTTGGAAAACTTATGTTGGAAATATACAGAAAACGAACCAAATCTTTTATTTGTCACGCTACCTTTCCAACAGAGGGGAAAGTTCGGGATAGGACCTCCATCCACAAGGAGCACAAAAGGTAAGCAAACGGGTGTTGGATGGATGTAGGATGGGTGTGGGTGGATGCACGCCTAGGCTGGGGAAGAGGGGTTTTGCTATATAGATTATTATTATCATTACTGTTATTATTATTGTTACTGCTGTTATGATTAATCTTATGGTTATTATCATCATTGTTATTCATCTATCATTCAACCATACCTCGACTTTTTAATTCTTTGTCGTCGTCTGTCACCCAGCTGCGATCTTATACCTCCTGTACCCACCACTTTCATCTGAGCAGGATTTATCACAGAAATGGAGTTCTCCATCAACTCTTCCGTAGATATTTCTCATTACAGAACAATTTCTGTATGAAACCGTGCTTGTTACCTAAGACAACCCTTTTCTTATTCCTCCTTTTCTTTTTAACAGGGAAAAAAAATGGGCTATGGCACCAGACTGAAAGTGGATTTTTTTTTTTTTTTTTTTTTTCAACCACTGAGCTGGAAGGAGACACTCTCCCGCCGCTGCGGGGTCAGAGAGGACTATGACCCAACGACCTCGCCAGGACGCTGACGACGACGACGGCGACAACCTAGGGCGCCTGCGCACCTCGCGTACCTTGGTACTTCCCGGCAGTGGTCCAACGACTCCCAAGAGTTATGTCAGCCACTGACTGAAATACCAACTCATACCTTTGTCTCGTAATCACACTCTACATATTGGTGGGATGGATATTCACCATGAGATAAAACATTACCCTTTAATATGTTCCCTATTCTCCAGCTACTGGCTGGAACAGCCTATTTTATGTAACGCCCCCCTACTCTACCCCAATCCAACCCAATCAACCCACTCCATGTCTGAATGGAACCTTCTGGCAAGAATCAGAGCAAAGTTGGTCAACTGCGTCGTCGTCACGCCTTCATCAAGTAGGAATGCCTTCGCAGTATCAGACTTTTTGGTGACGCTCCCTTCAGAGCAACGCCAGACAATTCCAGTCTGCTGAAAAGCGGACTCCGGACAAAACGGGGCGTTGATCGATAGACCCTCAATCTATCCCTCGAAGTCTCAAGCCTTCCTGAATGGCCAGCCCTCCCGAGCGCCTGCTTTTGACCTGAATTAAACCGTTTGGCATTGGCCAAATCGAATCCTGAAAAAGTCACAACTTCCTTCTGCAACTCGTGGCCCGCCAGGCCATTTCTCTCAGTCGACGGGAACTTATCTAAAGCGAAAATATTGAACCTAATCTCGATGATCCCTCTCGCTCCATTTTAGGACGGGTGGATACACCTTTGCGCTGGTTGTAAGCGAAAGACAAGATAGCGCAAGACTGCGTCGCGAAGCTGTCCCCAAGGGAAGAAGTTCCTCTGAACGACTGACCATAACAACAGGAACGTTGCTCCACCTAACACAAGGGGATTCTATTCAGCTGAGGAGACCCACCCACACTCTCCACAGGACTAGAGGTTTCGGGTATTGGTAAACCTTCGCATTTATGGGTCTTGTTATGTCAACTGAACGGTGTGTGTGTGTGTGTGTGTGTGTGTGTGTGTGTGTGTGTGTGTGTGTGTGTGTGTGTGTGTGTGTGTGTGTGTGTGTGTGTGTGTGTGTGTGTGTGTGTGTGTGTGTGTGTGTGTGTGTGTGTGTGTGTGTGTGTGTGTGTGTGTATGCGCGTGTGTGTGTGTGTCTCTGTGTGAGTGCCTGCGTATATATATATTTGTGTGTGTGTGTGTGTGTGTGTGTGTGTGTGTGTGTGTGTGTGTGTGTGTATTCACCTATTCACCTTGGTCTTTGGATCACGTGTTGGACTCGTGATCGACAGCTATTTCCCTCCCGGAAGAGAGCTCAGAGCTCGTATGACCGATCTATGGGTAATGCTATGACCTTTCACACACACACACACCCAACTCCCCGCCCACGAGAGTCAGAGTAATGACCCGAGGCACAGCGATACCGAAATAATTTCGGCCCTGGGCAGGATTCGAACTGGGTACTGCGAGCACTATCGTACTTCCCATCCAGCGCTCTACCAAACGTGCCACCGAGAGAGAGAGAGAGAGAGAGAGTGTGTGTGTGTGTGTGTGTGTGTGTGTGTGTGTGTGTGTGTGTGTGTGTGTGTGTGTGTGTGTGTGTGTGTGTGTGTGTGTGTGTGTGTGTGTGTTGTGCGCAATGACATTGAGAGATAAGTCGAACACAGTCCACGCTTTGACTTAGATGTAATTACTCAATAACGATGTCCAAGTGTGTCGTGTAACTTGCGTAACATCAGCCTTTTGTGGTGACCAAACTATGGACTCTTATCCTAGGCTGGTACAGAAGAGGCACATTAGACCACAAACCAAAAACCAGTGGGAGATAGCGAATGCATTGCAGTTCATTTCAGCGTTGAAATTGTCTCCAGATGTAAAGAAGAAGCGTGCTTGAGGATCTGATGAACATGGGGAAGCAGGTTCAGAACCCTTCTTATGCAATTCTGTTCAGATAAAAGAGATCTGACTCTAAGGGATACTTTTAAACCCTTTTCGCCAGCCCTGGCGATCACTTTCTACCATTAGTAAGAAGAATTCTATTAACTTTGTTAATTACAGTTACGAAAAAATATTGGTAGGTTTTGTAGATAAGCTGATAAGCCGAATACACTTAACTAGAACATCGGGTAAAACCCTACCTTCTGATGGTAA
>NC_134793.1:30361193-30363693 GCF_046742065.1 Oratosquilla oratoria | reverse complement strand
GAACGTGACTAAACGTTCGCTGACGACCTCCGCTTAGTGTGGGCGAAAGAGTAATGAAAGAATTTTCCGGAGCGAACGTCTGCAGAATATGAACTGGGCACTAACGAGCAGTCGCTAGGGGTGTCAATGAAAGTTCTCCCAATTTTGATAACGGTCTCCAGGCGGTGGACGATGCCCAACCGCGATCGTCCTCTTCCATAAGCTCTGGACAGATACCAAAGGGTCGGAGGGGTTTGGCCGAGGTGAACAAAACCGTCCGGTGACTGTCAGAATGAACATAGGAGTCGATATAGCAGTAGTTATTTTTTTTTTTTTTTTTTTTTGTTTTTTTTTTTTTTTTTAGGGAACTTTCCAGTCACGAAAGAATGCTGAATGCTTTGGTCCTTGGGAATCTCACTAAAGTCCCAAAGATATCGACGTCATAAAACTTATGCAGCCGATATCCCCTCCCTATGTACGGAAACCAAGGGTGCTGTCTCGAGGATAAGTAAATAGCCTGGCGGCAGTCTGAGGGAAAGGGGGAAAGGGAGAAGTGCCAACGGCCTCTACCCATTCACCACGGAATGCCTCGGAAATGACCCCCCCCCCCCGATTACGTAGTTGGGGGTTATTGTCTTTACAAATGTTATGCCATCGATATTATAGGGATTTTGGTGACTTCGCTATGGACCAAATCACTCGGCCTTCTCCTATGAATGTGGACTCATCTCCGCTCAAAGAAGAAAGATGATGATTTTTAAATGACGTTCTGTTTCTCTGCTCCCTCGTTTATCTCTACGAATCCTCCTCTTCGGTGTGATATCCCTCTCCAAAGGTTCCGGATGCATTGTTTTTTTGCTGACAAAATAATCGCAGATGAAGAGAATATCGTGGCAACACCAAGGATAATGTGATGATGATCAAAGTTAGGTTTCGAGATAGGTTAGAGGGGATCCATACACCTCCATTACGTTCTGATGTATTGATTTACAGCGCTGACTATATATATCGGAATGGCATTGATGGACCTTGAAACATAACGATTTTTCATGACGTCGAGCATGTGAGATCATTGAGCGTGGTGATCAGAAGCGAGGGTAATCGTTGTCATGAAATACTATCGATTGATTCCGTGAAACTTTCTTTCTTGCTGTGAGATCGATTCCTCTTGTGCTCTGCTTCATTAGATGAAAGGTAAGGTGCTTTCCTGATGTGGAAGCTGTTGTTAACCTATTTTGCTCCACAAGGGATTCCTCTCGACCGAAATAAAATGAATGGCGGCAGCTAAATCGAACGCATTTGTCATAAATACCAGAGAGGGTCATCGAGGAGAGCTAGGTGAACTCTTGAGCTGCGCTTATTAACATCGCCTGCGCTAAACATTGCCTGCGTTCACTGGCGGGGAAAGGAGGCGGGGTGAGGGGGTGTCAGGGCATAGCGTTTTACCTCCTCCCCCTCCTCCTTCTCCTCCTCCTCCTCCTCCACCTCCACCTCCTCCTCCTCCTCCTCCACCGCTTTGTCGTGAGTCGGAGTCGAAGCAGCCATCGTCGTCGTCGTCGCCGTTGTCGGCCTCAGGTTATTTTTGTTCCCTGTCACCTGTTATTAGCATTGTACTCTCTCTCTCTCGCTCTCTTTCCTCTCTCTCTCTCTCTCTCTCTCTCTCTCTCTCTCTCCCTCTCTCTCTCTTTCTCTCTCTCTCTCTCTCTCTCTCTTTCTCTGTGTCTCTGTCTCCCTCCGTCTCTATCCCTCCCTACCCCCTCTCTCTTTATATCTGTCTATGTATGTTTGTCTGTCTGTCCGTCGTTCTGTTTTGTCTTACTCTGTGCATTTGTCTTCTACTTTTCTTCCTCTCTCCCAGCATCCCTCCCCCGCATTCTCTCTCTATCTATCTGTCTATCTATCTATCTACCTCCCTCTCTCATCCACTGCCGCGCTTAGATTTCCAGTCATGTGACTCCGGCGACCGATGAAGCCAGTGAGGTGAGTTGGGGTGGGGTAGGGGTGAGATGAGGGTGAGGGTGTGAGCGTCTTGTCATCTCTCCTGCGTGAGTGAGTGAGTGAGTGAGTGAGCCACGGTGATGCGTAGTAGGAGTGATCACGGAGAAGGTCGAGCCGGCCCTTCTCCGGAAGGCGACTTCTCCTCGCGCTTTCCCTTGGGGCCACTCCCGTAATATCTGGAATGACATCGCTAGCAACAATGTAACGTAATGGCCTCATTAGAGTCATCCGTCACGGGACACGATCCGGGAGCGTTGCTACGATAAGGACTGTCGAGATCTGTATTCTTGGCAACTCCCCTCCACCCCCCAGACACTTGATCGGTTACGACTTAGATCCTACCAACCTCGTCGATGAAACGGTGTTGATTCCGTCCTGATGAGCAGCAAATTATTATGTTCAGCTGTGATGCGGTACATCTGCTTTCCACCCCACCTATTTAATCATAATGAAGTCTCGTATCTACCACAATACCAGTATTGCACCGCACGACTTGAAAAAGGACTGTTAAGTCTTTCTTGAC
>NC_134793.1:30303693-30356193 GCF_046742065.1 Oratosquilla oratoria | reverse complement strand
GCCCGGAATCTCTTGTCGTGGAGGGATTGTCTCTCAGTATATGCTGGACGAGGAACATTGGAACGTTGCCTCGTAGAAGATGCTGGACGAGGAGCGTTGGAGCGTTGTCCCGTAGTAGATACTGGACGAGGAGCGTTGGACCGTTGCCCCGTAGTAGATACTGGACGAGGAGCATTGGAGTGTTGCCCCGTAGTAGATACTGGACGAGGAGCGTTGGACCGTTGCCTCGTAGTAGATACTGGACGAGGAGCGTTGGACCGTTGTCCCGTAGTAGATACTGGACGAGGAGCGTTGGAGCGTTGCCTCGTAGAAGATACTGGACGAGGAGCGTTGGACCGTTGCCTCGTAGAAGATACTGGACGAGGAGCATTGGAGCGTTGTCCCGTAGTAGATACTGGACGAGGAGCGTTGGAGCGTTGCCCCATAGTAGATACTGGACGAGGAGCGTTGGACCGTTGCCTCGTAGAAGATGCTGGACGAGGAGCGTTGGAGCGTTGCCCCGTAGAAGATACTGGACGAGGAGCGTTGGAGCGTTGCCCCATAGTAGATACTGGACGAGGAGCGTTGGAGCGTTGCCCCGTAGTAGATACTGGACGAGGAGCGTTGGAGCGTTACCTCGTAGAAGATACTGGACGAGGAGCGTTGGAGCGTAGTCCCCGAAGTAAATACTGGACGAGGAGCGTTGGACCGTTGCCCCGTAGTAAATACTGGACGAGGAGCGTTGGACCGTTGTCCCGTAGTAGATACTGGACGAGGAGCGTTGGAGTGTTGTCCCGTAGTAGATACTGGACGAGGAGCGTTGGAGCGTTGTCCCGTAGAAGATATTGGACTTGGAGCGTTGCCCCGTAGAAGATACTGGACGAGGAGCGTTGGAGCGTTGCCACGTAGAAGATACTGGACGAGGAGCGTTGGAGCGTTGCCTCGTAGTAGATACTGGACGAAGAGCGTTGGAGCGTTGCCTCGCAGTAGATACTGGACGAGGAGCGTTGGAACCGTTGCCTCGTAGAAGATGCTGGACGAGGAGCGTTGGAGCGTTGCCTCGCAGAAGATGCTGGACGAGGAGCGTTGGAGCGTTGTCCCCGAAGTAAATACTGGACGAGGAGCGTTGGAGCGTTGCCCCGTAGAAGATACTGGACGAGGAGCGTTGGAGCGTTGTCCCGTAGTAAATACTGGACGAGGAGCGTTGGAGCTTTGGCTCGTAGTGCTGCTTGGCGATGCAACAACGACCGTAGAGTTGGGAAGTGGCTATGTTTGACTGGAGTGTAGATCTCTGATATATCGTACGTGGAATCCGCTAATCCGTAGCTGCTGTCGCCAGAAGGTAGAGTTGTTGTTTCGGAGGAATGGTAGAATTGTTGCTTTGTAGCCACCACCTGAATGGACTACCTAGGACAGACCACCCGTTCGCGTGGGATCGGTAGTTGTAGGAGGGGAAGAGATGTCTGTATGGAAATGAAAAGATAGTTGTGTATAAAAGAGGGCTATTGCCATCGGGCGATTTTTGGGATATTTGTTTCGTGGGGTCGTGGCTTTGGAGGGGTAGGCAGGAGACTTGGAGTTGGAGGGTGGAATCAATGCATGTAACCGTGAGGTTATCTTAGGTATATTTATTCATCTTAACCTCATCCAACAAAGTAAGAAAAGGAGTAGGAGGTTTAGTCGTAGGGAAAGATAGAAAAATTGGAAATAATCTTAGTGGTTGGTAAACTGAAACGAGAAGATGCAGTAGGAAAGTTAAAAATGAAAATAATTTCCGAAGGAAAAGTTGATGTAGATGTTTGTGCATGTAGTCGTGTTTTTGTTTGCGATATGCTTGTGTGTGTATGCTACGCATAGAGGGTTGTTTCCTCTAAACGTGTGTACATACAGCCTGATAATTAATGGGCGAGATTTCAACATTATTGTTATTATTATTATTATTATTATTATTATTATTATTATTATTATTATTATTATTATTATTATTATTATTATTATTATTATTATTATTATTATTATCATTATTATTATTATTATTATTATTATTATTGTTATTATTATTATTATTATTATTATTATTATTATTATTATTATTATTATTATTATTATTATTATTATTATTATTATTATTATTATTATTATTATTATTATTATTATTATTATTATTATTATTATCATTATTATTATTATTATTATTATTATTATTATTATTATTATTATTATCATTATTATTATTATTATTATTATTATTATCATTATTATTATTATTATTATTATTATTATTATTATCATTATTATTATTATTATCATTATCATTATTATTATTATCATTATTATTATTATTGTTGTTGTTGTTGTTATCATTATTATTTTATCATCATTATAATTATCATTATTATTATTATTATTATTATTATTATTATTATTATTATTATTATTATTATTATTATTATTATTATTATTATTATTATCATTATTATTATTATTATTATTATTATTATTATTATTATTATTATTATTATTATCATTATCATTATTATTATTATCATTATTATTATTATTATTATTATTATTACTACTATTATTATTATTATTATTATTATTATTATTATTATTATTATTATTATTATTATTATATTATTATTATTATTATTATTATTATTATTATTATTATTATTATTATTATTATTATTATTATTATTATCATTATTATCATTATTATTATTATTATTATTATTATTATTATTATTATTATCATTATTATTATTATTATTATTATTATTATTATTATTATTATTATTATTATTATTATTATTATTATTATTATTATTATTATTATTATTATTATTATTATTATTATTATTATATCCAGCGAGGACTGAACCTGGCCAGCCATAGCACGTCTACTGAGAATCTGCTACCTTTCCTCACGCTTGGCGCTGGTTTTATACGGACTCATGTCCGTGGTACTTAGTCAGACAGAACCCAGTACATTGAGGCTCGTCTGGTCACGATCAGTCAAAGCTGGTGAATGGATACGCTATTGATATGTACGTATCCACGATTTCTCGTGTACGAGTACACTGCACGTGGGAGAGGCGCAGTTGATAAATAGTCTGTACGGTGTGGTCTAGGTGTAATGTGTCTTATTAGGATTTTTTTGGCGTGCAGTCTTTCTAGGTATCTCATGTGAAGTTTGTGTTTGTGTTGGTTGAGTGGACGGATGTTGGAAACTCTGTGTAAGGACTCAATGGTTCTGAAGTCGCTCCATCGCGAACCCGTGATGAACTTGACAGCGGCATTTTGAACCTTCTGATGGCAGAGGACGTGCTCAAACACCTTACCAAAGTACTCCAGATGGGAGATTGGCCGGTATGAAAGGGGGACGGAGATAAGTTTCTGGGGTTTGGGAATGAGGATGGTATGGGAGGCATTGAAAAAATATAGAAAGTGCCCAGAGGCTAGTAAGCTATTGCATATTGTCGTCTTGTATGAGATTATGTTGTCTGGCATACGTTTGACTAGGTGTGCATCGATGCCCAAGGGGCCAAGGGGTTTTGAATTTTAAAGCTCTTGAATTTTAAAGCTCTTTACCTCCTCCAAAACGATGGGGGCACATAAGAGAATCATCTTTATCTAACTGAGAGAGATCAACAGTCTCGTCGGGAATGAGGTCACCACAGCTAATCATGAAAGAGTTAACACTGTGCAAGGTGCGAAAGTAATGTGGTCCTTGCACAGGGTGGGGCTTAAAGACCTCACTCCATGCTGGCGCCAGAAGGTCAGCCTGGTGTTGGGGCGAGTAAGCAGAGTGGTTGAGATGGTTGATGACCTTGGGTGGAGGCACAGAGCACTCCTCCAGCTGTCGTTTGATGGTCCTCCAGAACTTGGAAGGGTCTGTTGCACAGGCGCCGGAGAGCGAAGCCATCAGTTGCTCCTCCTCACGATGTGAATCGATGTAGAGGGACTTCCTCAGGCTCCTCTGTAGCCAGTGCATGTCTTGTAGGATAGCGTCACGGGCCTCTGGGGGTGCTTGTAATAGGTCTGTAAATCTGTTCTGTAGTGCAATGCGTAGTCTGTTAGTGCGCATAGAAGCGGTGAACGTGGCAACCTTGCGGTGCTTTGTTCTAGGAATGTGCTTTTTCACCGCGTTTTTGACAAACTTCGTGAGTGAGCGCCATTCCTGCTCTATCGCTGCATGTGGAGCGTTGTTCATGTTTGTGTCGGTGTATGTCATAAGAGTGTTTTTGAAGCCTTCCCAGTCGGCCTGACTGTAGCGTAACCGAGGCTCACTGGGGATAAGGATGGGTGAGGTGGAGATGCGAAGGATTAAGGGTATGTGGTCGGAGAGGGTGGGGGCACCGGGTGAGATAGTTGAGTTGAGGAAGAAAGCTCGGCTGTTGGAGAACACCATGTAGGGTTTACCCTGCATTCCATGTCCTTTGAATTTGGGAAAGTCCGGACCTAGTCATTTCAGCCGGTGAAGTACAGTAAGAGAGTGCAGTTGTCGGCTTACTGAGCTGCTGCTGTGCATGCCGGGGCTCCAGTCAGCATGTCTGCAGTTAAAGTCGCCAATGAAGAAGGTTGGAATTTTGTATGTCATCACCTTGGCAATGTAACAAAAGGAAAGCAGGGGATGCGGGAAGGGTGGTGGAGGGTACACAGGAGGATGGGACCGTGATTAGTGTTCAACTTGATCGCGAGCATCAACTCATAGTAAAATTTATCAAGTTATAGTTGCCTGAAGAGACATCCTGGCTAGAATACAGATGCTCTAGTGCAAAGCAAGACCCCCGACTCCATATGTTGAAATCTTGGATCATGGGGAGAGAGTTGGGGTCTGGACCACCCATCGAAGTCAAGCAAATGACATCAGGACCGTGAATAATGGGGAAAGTTATCCAGGTAAGGGCACTTATATCCGATCACGGGATCAGGCCAACCCAGCGCGGGTGAAGCTCGATACTAATTGGCTAGCAGGTAGGCTGTGTGAACCCGGTAACTGGTTGGGAGCTCAGAGTGCTCTGGCGGCAGACCTAGTGGCCCGTCCCGAGTGCTGATTGGTTGAGTGGTGGGTTGTTGGGTCGATGGTGTTTTGTTGGGAGTATGCCTGTCATGTGGGCGTGCGGATGGCAAAATGACATCTACACTCTGCTGCACGTTGATGGAAGGACGTTGGCGAGTAATAGAAACGGCAAACTGAAGCGTTCTCAAGTCGTCCTCATGGTGGATCATTTCAGTTTGATTTATGATAATCTGTAAGGGAGGTTTCTTGCTTGAGGTCAGGGTTTTCTTAATGGATAGCATGACCCCTTTCACACAGTGAAAGGTGCTCTGTTCAATGAGGTCCAGATGTCTTCGAAGAGGCGTGTAGGACTCCTGATTGTAATTAGTCAGCATATTACTATTGGCCAGTATATGGTAAACAGAAATGAACTTAAAGAATCATAGATGATTGGAGGAGGAGCCTTAACCCTTCAGAGGTTTCGTCATGGCTATGAAACAGAGTGAAGTCAGTCTAAAACTAGACTCTAGGAATCTATGTCTGTGCATATCATAAGTTAAAACTGCGGTTCGGAGAATCACAGAGGTCTGTATATAACGTATAAGCCCAGCCCCCACACCTCGTACACTATTATTACTCGAATTATTGCAAAGTAAACATAAATAAAACTCATAAAGAGGAGAATTAGTCTCATTCAACACCACCGTTTTGAGAGATGCTAAAACTACTTATACACTTGTTCGTAACTTCTCCTGTTCTAGCCATTCTGGCCACAGTTCCCACTCAACTTTATAAACATAAACAGGGGAGTACGATATATATACATATATATACACATACACACACACACACACACACACACACACACACACACACACACACACACACACACACACGTAGTTGGTAGAGCGCTGAACTGCCACCATAGTGGCCCGTATTTCTTGGTTCGAATCCTGCCCAGGGCCGAAATTATTTCGGTACCGCTGCGCTTCGGGTCGTTACTCTGACTCTCGTGGGCGGGGAGTTGGGTGTGTGTGTGTGTGTAAGGTCATAGCATTACCCATAGATCGGTCATACGAGCTCTGAGCTCTCTTCCGGGAGGGAAATAGCTGTCGATCACGAGTCCAACACGTGATCCAAAGACCAAGACAAAGTGAATACACACACACACACACACACACACACACACACACACACACACACACACACACACACACACACACACACACACACACACACACACACACACACACACACACACACACACACACACACACATATATATATATATATATATATATATATGTATGTATATATATACATATATAAATATATATATATGTATATATATGTATGTATATATGTATGTGTGTGTGTTATATGCATACATATATACGTAAATACATAGATATATGCGTATACATTCATATGCATATAGACAGACATATATACATGTATATATACATACATACATAAATATATATGCATACATACATACACATAGGCATGAATACATATATATTATTATATGTATATATACATATGTACATATATACATATACACATACGTACGCACGTACATGCATACATACATACATACATAGCCTACATACTTACATGTATATGATCCTATACAGATGAAGGGGGGAAATCTCCTATTAAGCTTTCGAATCAGCCAGGCTTGTGAATTAGTGCCACTGGTTTCAGCCTTTCAGAGTCCAGGTCACACGCACAGGGAACTCGTGAACTCCTTTGGCCGGACAAGGCACATCCCAGTGCCCTAACAGTCTACCACTCTTCGTCATCGTTTGCTTGACCACTCCTTATATACAATATATTAGTTTGGGTGTGTGCGTGTGTCTGCGTGTGCATTGAAATTGTATGTGTGTAAGAGAGAGAGAGAGAGAGAGAGAGAGAGAGAGAGAGAGAGAGAGAGAGAGAGAGAGAGAGAGAGAGGTAGATAGATAAAGAGAGAGATTGTTCCTAGACTTCCGGTGTGAATAGGAATGCTTGTGCCAAAAATCTACCCTAAATTGACGTCGAAAGATTATTTACAATAGTGTCTGTACATTACCAGACTGTAACATTTTGAGTACATAGCCACGTGTGTCTTATCCTTCTTCTTCTGTACGTGCGGTTGCCGGAGCGTTCAGAACTGCTTGCATGCGGACATGAGTGTGTGTGTACTGGTTGGTTCGTGCCGGCGGTTGAGAGAGTGGTCCATGGGCCGCTCGTACATAGTTACATAAGCACACCGCTAGGCGCGACCTCTTCCTGAAATATTCATTTGTGAATATTCAACTTTTATCTTCTCCTTTCTTCCTTTTCTCTCTCTTTTTTAAAGCCCTACCCCTCTAATTAATCTTTAAACTGCCCCTCTCTCCAAGTAAATTCTCAGATTTAATCTCATATAAAACTACCCCCCATTAACTATCTCTTTTCTGTATATATATATATATATATATATATATATATATATATATATATATGTATATATATATATATATATATATATATATATATATATATATATATATATATACACACACACACACACTGTCTGTGTCTGTCCCTTTGTCCATCTATCTCGTTCCTCCCCCCCCACCCTCTCTCTCTCTCTCTCTCTCTCTCTCTCTCTCTCTCTCTCTATATATATATATATCTCTCTCTCTCTCTCTATATATATATATATATATATCTGTCTGTCTGTCTATCTATCTATCTATCTATCTCTATCTCTATGTCCCTCTTCCTCTATCTATTTATCTATCTACCAATCCATCTATCCATATCTACTATAGTAAAGTAGTAACATCTGTCTGTCTGTCTGTCTGTCTGTTTGTTTGTTTGTTTGTTCACGAACTCCTAGGGTTTTGGAGATAGACCCCCATAACCATATATATTCTGATACCCTATCATTCCAGGTACTTGGATAACTATATTTAATTTAAAAAAATATTTTGGTTAGGGTTAAGGGTTAAAGTTATGTTGGGTATGGTTAGGTAGGGATTATTCACGACTCCTAGGTTTTTGCAGATAGACCCTTATAACCATATATATTCTGAAACCTTATAATCCAAGGTACTTGAATAAATATATTTCATTTGTCTGTCTGTCGGTCTGTTTGTTTGTTTGTTTGTTTGTTCACGAACTCCTCCTAGGGTTTTGGGAATAGATCCCCATGACCATATATGTTCTGATACCCTATCACTCCAGGTGCTTGGATAACTATATTTCATTTAAAAAATATTTTGGTTAGGGTTAAGGGTTAAAGTTAGGTGGGGTATGGTTAGGTTAGGGATTATTCACGACCTACTCCTAGATTTTTGTAGATAGACCCCTATAACCATATATATGTTCTGAAACCTTATAACCCAAGGTACTTGGATAACTATCTTTCATTTGTATCTACTATAATAAAGTAGTAGCCTATGTTTGTCTGTCTGTTTGTTCACGAAGTCCCCCCAAACCACATATATTCACCATAACCCAGGCTACTCGGATAAGTATACTTTATTTCCAAAGGGCGTCTCTCTCCTCAAATTGATTTTTTTCTTGCTTTCTTAACATTTTATTTTTGTTACCTTTTCCATTGAGTTATATTGATACGTGTAACTTTTCTCCACACATTCTACAAAAATTGAATTTATCTTTATTTGCCCGCAGCAACGCGCGGGTAATTTGTCTAGTCTTTCTGTCTGTCTGTCTGTTTGTTCAAGAACTCCTCCTAGGGTTTTGGAGATAGACCCCCATAACCATATATAATCTGATACCCTATCACTCCGGGTACTTGGATAACTATATTTAATCAAAAAAAGATTTTAAGGTTAAGTGTTAAGTTAGGTGAGGTATGGTTAGGTTTGGGATTATTCACGAACTCCTCCTAGGTTTTTGCAGATAGACCCCTATAACCATATATATTCTGAAACCTTATAACCCAAGGTACTTGTATAACTATATTCCATTTGTCTGTCGGTCTGTTTGTTCGTTTGTTCACGAACTCCTCTTAGGGTTTGGGAGATAGAACCCCATAACCATATATATTCTGATACCCTATCCCTCCAGGTCTCGTTTCAGCTCCTTCAGTGTTCACACGACTTGTGTATACAGTACTTCCAGGTCACATAGGTCATTTATTGTTTATATACTTCGATGACGTGATCATCGCTTCTAAATCTGTTAGCGAACATCTACTCACTCTACACACTGTCTTCTCATGACTAGCAAAAGTAGGTCTCAAACTGAAGCTTAAGAAATGTTCCTTCCTTCAGAAAGAAATACGCTTCTTAGGATATGTCCGTAATTCACAAGGAATCTTAACTTCGCAGGACAAGGTCAAGCCAGGCATTAATTTTCCACGCTCTACTTATGTTGAACACATACGTTCATTACTTGGTCTGTCAGGATTTTACATACGTTAAATTCAAGAGTACCCTAGTACAGCAACATCATTAACTTCACTACTTAAGAGATCACACCCTTTATTTGTACACCTGATCAAGAGAAAGCCTTTAATGGCTTAAAGAAAGCCTTAACCACGACACCTATCCTTGCTCTCCCAACCCACAAGCTTTCTTTCATAATCTACACTGATGCGTCCTACACTGGACTTGGCGCGGTCCTCATGCAATAACACGGCACAAAACTCAGACCAATTACCTATGCGAGCCGCACACTAAACAAATACGAACAAAATTACTCACTCACAGACATAGAAAATTTAGTTGTTATATATACACTCAAACATTTCAAAGAGATCATCCTCGGTTACGAAATATATATATATACAGACCATCAACCAATCTTACACCTCTACAAAGGAAAGAATCTTTCAGGAAAACTTGCCCGTTGGTTCCTTATTATACAAGAGTTCATGCCAAACTTTCATTTTGTTCAAGGAAAAGCGAACCTAGTTACAGACGCTCTCAGTCGCCATATTACGACCATCACTCAGAATCCTATTTCAGTAACTGTTTCACAAGCACGCGTAGCCGCAGCGCATATATCAGACTCTCTTTGGAAACGTGTTATATACTTCCTCAAATCTGTAGACACAAATGATACAAACAGTTTTTCTCCCGATCTCGACAATTACACGTTAGTTGATGACATTCTGTATCACAAAGCAACATTAACGAACAAACATGAACTCAAAAGATCAGTGTTTCAACTTGTAGTTCCTACGGACCTCATTCCAGAAGATTTACAACTTATATACGATTTATCCATTGCTGCACACCCTGGCAAGGAGAAATGCATTACACAAGCCAGATTCCACTACTTCTGGTGAACCATGAGGAAGGATATATACACCCACATTGACGCTTGTCACTTTTGTGTGACTCACAAAGGTCATATCAGGAGTCATATTGGAAATCTAACTTACCCTATCTTTTTTAAACCATTCGACAGAGTCGTTGTTGGTCTTTTTAAGTTACCACTTACACACAGCGGAAAACAATACCTCTTTGTCTGTGTCGACCATTTTTCACGATTCTGTATTCTTTTCCCCCTACCAGACAAGACAGCACAACACGTAGCAAAGACCCTTATTAACAAACTCATATGCTCCTTTACTACACCCAAAACTCTGATTTCTGACGACGGGAATGAATTCAACAATGAGATTCTTTCGCACATTTGTAATTACTTTTTAAAAATGCAACAGTACTGCTGCTTATCACCTTAGTTCAAATGGCTTAGTTCAACGCCAGAATAGAAATATTTTCAATGTTCTTAGACATCTCCCTTATGATCTTTACCCTTCTTAGGATGAACATGTCCCCATGATTCAAGCTTGCATAGATAGTTCCATTAACAGGTCAATATAGGTATCACCTCATTTTATCTTCTTTGACTCGGACAAAAGGCTCCCATATGACCTTCTCGTTTCAGAAATACCTTCCACTTATAATTTCAATGATTATGTCAAGGTCAAAGTAGCAAATTTCAATAATCTTTTCAAAAGAATACACAATAATCTTCATCTACGGACGAAATGGTCTGTTTACATAACAAGTCAGCCAGAGCTTGTACCTTCGAAATTGGAGACATTGTTTACACCCATAATCACACCCCCATCTCGACGCTCTCCCCTAAATTCTCTGGACCCTATCGCATCATTGGACATGAGTCAAAGAACAAAGTCAAAGTACTCCGGTTGCAAGATCTTACAGAGACCGTCTTGCACAAAGAGCATATCAAAAGAGTCCCCCGTGGCCTCGACATAGAGAATGTTCCTTCACAAACTAACACTACCCCTGAGATAGAGGACCATCACCAATACTCTCCCCCCAAAACCTCCAGTTCCCCTCCCCCACTATAATCTTCGAAATCGAGCAACAATTCTATAAGAGTATATTTTGCCTGGGTGAACGGAAATAATATCTATTTCCGTATGCTCACACAATTAAGTCTATTTAATTTTATTTATAGGTATTTCCCGATACCGCCATTATTCCAACATGTGTATGTATCTTCATATCAAGGTTCTGCACAGGCCTTGTATTAATTCTTATTTTCCATGAGCATCATTCTCACTGTGGACAGTGAGTGGTAACTGAGCCGAGCATCTGTTGTCAACCTTTAAGATGCCCAACGTGCACGCTTGTGCGCCCACACATGTAGAATGAGCGTGAATCCTACATCTTCGACCAATTCTCAAGAGATTCTCCATTGTCTCGGATTTTCCTTCCAATGGATATTCCAATTGTCTCCAGTGACCAGAGGACTAGGCCTTTAGTCCAACGCCCGAATACCTGCTCGGACAATGGTCCTCGTCAGCATTTCGAATTAACGCCCAACACCTCCGACTACAACTGATACGTATCCTGTCACCCTGGCCAACCGATTTGACAAACCTTTTTAACCGATCAATATATGGCATCACTTGTATATATTTGATAAAATATTTAATCTGGCAACCTCTCTCTCTCTTTCTCTCTCTCTCTCTCTCTCTCTCTCTCTCTCTCTCTCTCTCTCTCTCTCTCTCTCTCTCTCTCTCTCTCTCTCTCTCTCTCTCTCTCTCTCGTCGTTCTCTATCAGCTCCACTGACCTTCCGCCTCTCAAACCGCTTCAAATCGCCTGTTCTTGTTCCAACAACCCGGAACAGAGTCCAAGAAGCGCGTTTACTGGCTTGTAGGGAGTCAAGAGGTCTCAATTGTTGCTGAACATGGCTAAGCAAGCTCAGGCCGTGAGTAACGACGCGTGATACCCGCTGAGGTTTAGCTAGGTAAAGGTGCGCGGAACACAAAAGAGAAATAGAAGGAGAGAGAGAGAGAGAGAGAGAGAGAGAGAGAGAGAGAGAGGGGGGGGGGAGGAAGAGGAGTAGGAGAAGAAGGAGGAGGAGAAGGAATGAGAGCAAAAATGTCATGACGATGATTGTGAGGTGGGGGAGAAGAATAGGTGAGAAATGTTAGTGTGAAGAGGAATAGGGAGGAGGGATAGTGTAGAGGGAGGTTGAAGGAGGAAAAAACATGGAAAAGGAGAAAATGGAGGAGTAAGAGGAGGAGGAACAGGGGGAACCAGGAGAAAATAAATGAACAGGAGAAGGAGCAGGAGGAAGAAAACCTGAAGAAAATAAAAGACAAAAAATGAAGAGGACAGGAGATAGAAGAAAAAGAGGATAGCGACTATGTGGAGAATAAGAAAGACCAGGTGAAACACAATAATTAGAATTAAGGGAAGAGTCGAAAGAAAAAGAGAAAGAAACTAAGGAAGAAGAAGAAAAACAAAAAGGAGCAGGAGGAAGAGAAGGAAAACGAATCAATATCTTACAATAAAATGGCCTACGAATGAAGAACCTAGGGAATAAATAAAAAAGAAGAATAAGAGGAGGAGAAAGAGTAGATGGACGAGGGTAAGGAAAGATAAAAGAGGTAGATAGAGTAGGAATAGGAGGAGGAAGAGTAAGGAAAAAACAGAAGAATTAGGAAGAAGAGAAAAAGGAGGGGAGAGAGGAAGAGGAGGAGGAGGAGGAGGAGGAGACAGGGGGAAGGTCGGAGGGGGGAAGGGGCACGGGAGGAGGAAAAATAAGAAGTGGAGTTAGTGTAATGAGGAAAAATTAGTGGAGCAAGTGGAGCTGGAGAACTAAGAGGAAATGGAGGAGGAGGAGGAAGAGGAGCAGGAGGTGAGGGAAAAGAGAGGAGTACGAAGAATTGAAGAAAGAGAAGGAAGAAGAGTAGAAAGAGGAGGAAGAGGACAAAGATGAAAAGGAAAAAAGAGGAGTAGGGAGGGATTGAAAACGAAAAAGAGGAGTAGGAAAAGGACTAGAGATGAGGAGGAGGAGGTGACGAGGGAGACGAGAAGAAAAAGCAGAAAATGTAGGAGGTAGAAAAGGGAAAAGGAAGAATAAAGAGGAGAAACAAGGTCAAGAGGAGGAGTGGAAGAAAGTGGAGGAAGAGAAAGAGGCTGAGAGGAAGGAGGGGAGGAAAAAGAGACGAATGAAGAGAAGAAAATGGAAGAAGAAAATAAGAACAAGAAAGAGGAGGATGAACAAAGAGGAGGAAGAGGAGAAGGAGAAAAAAGGAGGAAGAGCAAGAGGAAGAAGAGAAGGAAAAGAAGGAAGACGAGGGGAAGAAATAGAAAGAAGAAGAGGAAGGAAACGTAATAGGGAAGATAAAGAGGATAAACAATGTCAAGAGGAGGAGGAGAAAGAAGAAAAAGAGAAGAAGAGAGAGCAGGAAGAGGAGGAGGAGGAAGAGAAAGGGGAGAAGAAAAAGCCGTAAAAAAAAAAAAAAAAAAGGAGAAAGAAGATGCGGAGAAGTGGGAGAAGGAAGAAGAACAAGAGGAGGAAATTTTTGAAAGTAATGAAAAGTTGTTTTGGAAGTAAACTAAGAGAGGAAGAGGAGGCGAATCAAGTAGAGAAGAAAAGGTAAAACCTACAGATGGAGAGATCATAATGTAAGAGACGGCAGTAAGAAGATGGACAGAGTATTCTAGGGAGTTGCTAAATGTGAAGGAGGATAGGAAGAGAAAGGTAGTTGACAGTGATGAATGAGGATAATGGAGGAGAAATAAGGAAAGATGTGGTGAAAGCAGTTATTAAAAAGATGAGAGCAGGTAAGGCACCAGGATTGGATGGGTGTCATGCGGAGTGTCTGAAAAAGGGAGATACAGTGATGACGGACTGGCTGGTGAGGTTCTTTAATGTTTGTCTAAAAAGAGTAGAGTGCCGGAGGACTGGAGAAGTGCCTGTATAGTTCCACTTTACAAGGGAAAAGGGGACGAATGTAAGTGTAGTAGTTTCAGAGGGATCAGTTTGTTGACTGTAGTTGGGAAGGCTTATGGGAGGGATTTGAGAGGATTAGGAGAGGAACAAAGGGAGTAATTGGTGAGGAAAAGTGTGACTTTAGGACAGGTAGGGGTTGCGTGGATTAAATACTTGTGGTAAGACAGATATGTGAGAAAGCTTTAGGAAAAGGTAAGGATGTTTTTTGGGCCTTTATGGATTTGGAAAAGGCTTATGACAGGGTGGACAGGAAGGCACTGTGGGAGGAAAGCTGTTAAAAGGAGTCAAGAGTTTTTACAAGAGTAGTAGAGCCTGTGTTTGATTTAAAAACGGAGAGAGTTAGTTCCATTTATACATGGATGGGGTAGTGCGAGAAGTAAATGTAATGGTAATAGGCCGGGGATTGGAGATGGTTAAAGAAAATTGAGAAAAATTGAAGATAAGCCAGTTGTTGTTTGCTGACGACACTGCGCTTGTGGCAGGATCAGATGAGAGATTAGGGAAGTTAGTGACAGAGTATGGGTAGGTGTGAGAAAGAAGAAAGTTGAAGATAAATGTGGATAAAAGTAAAATGATCACTGTACCTCATCACATCACTGAAGACGTCGGGCATTAAAACTCCTACTTTGAGTCTGGTGTTTACGCTTCTCCTCTTCAATATGTATATATATATATATATATATGTATATATATATATATATATATATATATATCTATATATATGTATATATATATATGTATATATATATATATATATATATATATATATGTGTGTGTGTGTGTGTGTGTGTGTGTGTGTGTGTGTGTGTGTATTATATATATATATATATATATATTATATATATTATATATATATATATATATTTGTATATGTATATGTATTATATATATATATATGTATATATATATATATATATATATATATATATATATATATATATATATATATATATTATATATATATATATATATATATGTATACATCTGTCCTGGGCGTCAAAATATCTAAAGGACCAAACATAAAGTGTTCAAGCTAGGAGGTCCTTGGCGACAACCAAGGCCGTCCGTCAAGTCGAGTGATAGTCACCCACCAGGGACCGTTAGGAATCGATCGTGGGTTCTCACCATGCGAGATTAATATGAAAAAAATGAGAAGCGCCTGCCAAGAGATGCTTGGCCAGGACAAGTGGCAATCACCTTTGTCCTTTCGCACTAGGAAGAGGTGGGGTGGCGGAGATCAGCCACACCCACTCACATGCAAGAGAGACGAGCCTATAACGTGTTACATGTATACGCAGTTTGAACACTTACTTTTTTTTTTTAATCCAAATTCATTATAAACCGAAAGGGTCTCATTGTAACACATAGGATCCTTTGCTACAGAAACTAGGCTATATGATGGAATAAAATCATCTATCGTTCTCCAAAATTAAGATAATGAGTGTCACTCGTTAGCTATAGGGCTTATAAAGCAGTGTGCATTTTATCTTCTACTACATGAATCTCTCCTTCAGGACCGGGTCTTTGTGCTTCCGAATGAAACCCGCCAGATAATACTAACTAGAAGTAAATCTGGAAGTTGGCACCAACCCTACGGATGCGCGGGGTCTTCCCTCCCTTTAATAGAATAGCGCAGTGAAAGCCAGAATGGCTGCGCACTTTGAAGGTCGAAGTGAGGGGGAATTTACCGAGAAAAAGACCTGCCACTAGAATGACGGGGTGGTCCTCCTCTAAATAAAATTGCTTGATGGTAGTGTGAAGTTCTGCATGAGTCAAAGAACTCACCCACAGGGTGGAAAAAATAAATATTTGAAGGAAGGGGTTCTGAGTCTCCAATCCCGCCTCACTGCAACTCGCGATCTACTCAAGTAAATAATCCTGACTGAAGTTTGATCCACAGGGGATATCCCCCTTCTAGATGAACCCTTCTGCGGTTGCTCACGGCACCAGGTACAATAGGTCTGCCTCCAGGCGACTTTATTCAGCCGGGGGGTAGGGGAATCCCCGTGAGCAGAGAAAGAATTGAGTTCTCCTGTTATGGGAGCCTGTAGTATGTATATTTACTTATGAGTATCTACATTCATCTATGTATATGTATATTTACCTATGTACGTATACTGCCTAGCGGGTTAGCGCTAGAAATTTGAGAATGCACTTTAAGCTACCCCACGCCGGGCATGCAGTCTTGTTTGCATTGGTTGGAGACGAACGCACTCTGTCCCGTGTGTAGGTTTTATTTTAAATTATACTTTTATTGGTGTGTGAACTCATTTATTTATCACCCTCAACTTATGGAAATACATGGTGGCAACAGATAAACATTCTTTTTTCGATATGAGACAATTTTAGTGATTTGCAATAGTATACTATTGAATTGTTTAGCACCCCGAATGTTCGAGCGTGCCTGTTTCTCCCTTGTCTTTTTCCTTATTTCCACAACTAGGTTCAGCCTACCAAACTTACGGTAGCGTCAGGAAACTATTACGAACTTGCAAAAAAATTCTTGTGGAGGTGGAGAGTGTGACATAGTGGATTGCTTCATATTTCAACGTCTTCCTGTTACGTCATCGATATGTTTATATCGATGGGCGCGTGAATGTTGCTAGACGAGTACTGACTTTCGGGCCCACGCGGGATCCATTACTTGCTTCATTCTTTGGCACATTGAATATTATTTCTACACCTTGCCGTCCTCCCTTATTTTTTCATTTCGTGTATTATGAGGGACTAATTCCTGTAAACAATATTTTTACCCGATGTTTATTTACGGTATTTTGTCGAGATGTGTGAGCCAGAATGACGTAGCTGCAGCTGCTCCCTGTGTGGACGAGAGCCATACGGCCTTCAGCGCTCTCCAAATTTCCTTCTCCAAGTAGATGACGTCTACAAGTCTGTATTTTCTAGGTGTATACATCTTCACAAATAATTTTAATTTGTATATGTATTGTTAAGAAGTGGTCAAACCATACCGGTCCCCCCCCCCCCACTTTGTAATATGTCTAGTGACGAAGCCCCATCATTTTTCCACGGTAACGCAATAGCACCCCCAAATATGTTTCATCCCACCACCATTACACCAGGACCCCTCTGTGGTCAAATTATCGGGGAAAGATCCTAATTACACCGCATCTACTTTCTTACAGAAATGCGAAGATAGTATCATCAACACTAATGCCATTACAAGGTCAAATAAAATTTCTTTTGTAAGGTCTCAACTTGTTCCCAATTCACTAGCCTCTGAGATAATGTAAGCTTCATGCGTCAAACCTAGAGCATTAAATTATTATTACGACACTTTCAAGGCAAACTTTATTAAACTGTTTGGCGCTAACTTGATAGGTGATAATTTTCTTTGATGCTACATATTGGCTGACGTGCTTGCTTCCTCCGTGAGCACTGAGAATTTTACGCGTTCTCAAGCTATAGCCAGTACAGTGGCCTCTGAAGCATTAGATTCTTTAATACATTTACATTTATCAGAAAACAATGTAATCATTCTGGATATAATCTGACTTGTTTTGGAATATCTATGCTATATCTTGTTTCTTACCCCTTCTGAACAAAGGGTTGCTTTTTCTCCTACTTATCAGCCAGATGAATCTTTACTCTCATTTGCAACAAAGCTTTCTAGGAAGTTAAAAGAATTGCCTCATCGTACCTGCAGTCCTTAGCCATTTACAGCAGAATATGGAGGATTTTTCTCCTCCTTCATCGCCTCCTCTGTCTTCGACACCTACACAAAGTACCTCTTCATCACCTCTGTCTTCCAAGCCTACACAGAGCACTCCTACATGTACTTCTATCATACTTCAGTGCACGTATTGTAACAAAGTAGGTCATTCTAGTGGTTACTGTTTCCTTCGTAAGCACCATGAGCGAAAATCTAAACAGCCTCCTGTACGTAGACGTTTTATTACTTCCTCTTCTAATTTTGCTCATGACTTATCAAGGCTATCATTTCAGCCACAGTCTAGCTACTGTCGAGTCCATGGACAGTGTAGCCATTCCACTGATTAGTGTTCCAAGATTTTGCAGCTTAGAGCAGACAATAATTCAGTCCCCAAACATATTCAGTCCCATTTTCACAATCGCCCGTATCACAATTCCAAAGAATGACTAACTGTGACCAGTCCAAAATCGTCCCTTTAGTTGCTGCTGTCTCTTCCCAACTCTTTACCTTTCAGTGTTATGTGGACCAAATACCTATCTCTGTAACAGTAGACACTGGGGTAGAATGTATTATTATCAGTGAGAGAGCATATTCTGCTCTCAAGGATTTGTATAACGTACCATTGTTACCTACTTGTAGTGCTCTGCAAGCTGTACAAGGCTTTCCCTTGTCTATTCTTGGTTCTATTTGCATTCCCTTAAGGTTTTCTTCCTATACTACTCGTAAAGTGTTTTACACCAACTTTGTGGTAGTTTCTGATTTCATATTTCAGTGTGATTGTCTCTTAAGCTTTGATACTTTTGCAAATCATGCCATAGATATATCTCCTCGGTGCCGTATGGTTACTTTAAACAACAATGTCATTTCTGCAATAGACAGGCCTGTTTCTACACATAGCTCATCTTCTGTGCATGAGCTGCCCAGGCAGTCATCTTCTAAGGGTTCAAAACTCTTGAGCCCTCCTGTACTTTCTTGTGCTGCTGTTGTTGTAGGTGAGCACTATACTAGTCCTTCGAGTGCAGTTTGAGTCCCAGTGCGCATTTCAGATGCCCCGATTGGTTCAGACGTCTTATCTCATCCTGACTCTGTTCGTGTTAAACATATTGTTTAAGAGGGTATTCTTTCCACTGTTCGTGACGACCACGTTACCACGGCCATGATAACCAACGTTACTGGTGCTCCCATCGCACTCTCTTCTGGTGTTCATTTAGGTACCTTTGATGTCGTTGAAGTCGACACTGTCCGGGATTCACCTCCTCGTATTGCAGCTTCTACTCAATCGTCTACATATGCAACTGGCACAGCTCATTTAGACTCTCAGTGTTCGACATATGGAGGTAACATTGATTTTCCTGAGGTAAGGGACCATCTCATTGCACTGTTATTGACCCATCGTCGAGATTTGGCCTTACCTGGTGACCGGCTGGGAGATACGGATCGTGTGGTCCATAGCATTGATCTTAAACCAGGAGTGCGTCCAACCTACGTACCTTATTAAAGGTTGCTTCATTTTCGTAGCTCAGTCTTTGGTTGACGAGTTGTTGAGTGACAGTGTTATCCAAGAGCCTCATTCTGAGTGGGCCTCCCCACTACTTCTTGTGCTCAAGAAGAATGGATCATTCCGCCCTGTTATGGATTATAGGCGAGTCAATGATGTCACAGTTCCAGATCATTACCCTTTGCCTGTGTTGAGTGATATTCTTCAATCCATAGGATCAGGTAACACAATGTTTACCACCTTAGACTTAAAGGCTGGCTTTTGGCAGATTCCTTTGGAGGAAAAGTCTTGATTTCCAAGACCCTATGTCTTTGGGGATATCTGCTCACAGAATAAAATTGTTCAAGGTCGCCATTCAATATTACGTCACCATGAAAATTGAAAAGAAAATGAAACAAATGGAAAGTTTAACATTATTCATTAAATTTAACAGGAATAACAAGATAATTATAACCAAGGACATATAATTGAATTAAGGATTTACAAACAAATTCTAAACATGATTCCAAGTTCTTAAAAACAGTTTTTAACAGGGGTGAGAGAAAAATAGTTTAATAAGAGATTCCCTGCCTAGGCTTCCCGCGTCACTGCCATCGACTTCACATATGATATAAATAATAGGTGAGTTAAATTATATATAAACGGGGGGGGAGGAAAGACATTAAAGCAGCCGATGAATTTCTACTACCACGTCCTTCCTATTAGGCTTTCTTTTTCTTACTCCCGCGCGTGCAGAGCGCCCTTTTTACAGAAAAAATGCCCCTGATTGCCCCATAGAATCAGCGTCTATGGAGTTTGAACCTGATTGGCCAAGACAGATTAAACTTATTTGCACGCTCGCTAGTGAAGCTACTCGTGCAAATACGACGAAAATGTATTACACAATACCTTGAACTAATACATAATTTACATTACATCAACAAAAAACATAATAATAATAATACGGATTGACATTTTTACCGAATAGTACACAAAAATGAGCACCTGCATCTTACAGAGCTAAACATGATTCAATAGGACATTAAGACGTCGACCCAAAACGTTTGGATATTTCCCTATGCGTGACGTCCAGAACGTAACGCTCAACTTTCGTCCGTTAGATAACTGACGTAATTTCACCAAAATAATATAATTATATTCATACATTACATATATAGGTAGGATACTCATACATGTTACAATATTTACCTATGAGTATGTACATTCATCTATGTATATGCATATTTATCTATGAGTATATACATTCATCTATGTATATGTATATTTATCTATGTGCGTATTTAGCCTAGCGGGTTTGCGCTAGGAAGTTGAGAACGCACTTTGAGCTACCCCTCGTGGGGTAGGCAATCCTGTCTTTGCATTGGTTAAAGAAGTACGCACTCTGCCTCGTGTGTAGATTTTGCTTTAAATTATACTATCATTGGTGTATGAACTCTTTTATTCGCTACCCTGAACATATGGAAACACTCCTGATGAACCCAGATTTATTTTTGCTTCAATAACCAACGAATTATAAATGTGGTAAGGTGAAAGTTATTGAGAGCAGCACCAGAACGGAGGGACAGCAGTTGAAAGTGATTTTTTTTTTTTTTCCGTGGAGGTTAGTCTTTAACCAGAAAAGAATGCCTCGTGTCTCTAGTTCATAGAGATGTCACTAAAGTACTTCAAAGAACGATTGCATAGAACTTATGCAGTCAATAACCCATGTGCGGGGTCAGCTAAAATATTGACAGAGATCAGTGTAAATGGTTGGTTTCTGGTTCGCACTTCGATGTGAATCGGAGGTCGGGGAGGAGACCAGCAGCAGCAGTCAAAGACAAAGTCAAGCAGCAATTGATGTCGGGTTTGCATAAGTAGGCGGCGTCAGTGGTTAAGGATAAAGGCATGCGCGCGCAGGCGCGATGCAACTGGGGAAAGTGCCTTTGAAGGAGGGGAGGAGAAGACAAAGAGATAGCAGATGGGATTGGCAAGTAGACTATAGTGACTGGATGATGGGGACGATGGTACGAGTAGCTGGGAAAAGTTGGAGGGGAAGATGAAGGCTGGGATATGGGGGCTGAGAGAACAGAGTATGTTAGAGAATAATATAATGCAGTGGAAATAGAGAGAGAGAATAAAAGAGACAAAAAGGCAGAGTGATATTGAGATACACACAGACACACACACACACACACACACACACACACACACACACACACACACACACACACACACACACACACACACACACACACACAGTCCAGCGAGGTTGGTAGAGCGCTGGACTGGGAAGTACGATAGTGCTCGCAGTACCCAGTTCGAATCCTGCCCAGGGCCGAAATTATTTCGGTATCGCTGTGCTTCGGGTCGTTACTCTGACTCTCGTGGGCGGGGAGTTGGGTGTGTGTGTGTGTGTGAAAGGTCATAGCATTACCCATAGATCGGTCATACGAGCTCTGAGCTCTCTTGCGGGAGGGAAATAGCTGTCGATCACGAGTCCAACACGTGATCCAAAGACCAAGGTGAATACACACACACACACAGAGAGAAACAGACAGGCAGAAAGATTAAATTAGAGGGTGAAAAAATAGGAGAGAAAGGGAGGGAGAGATAAAGGAAAAGGGAAAATGAGAGAGGAAGAGATTGAGCAAAAGAAAGGAGAAGATTGGGAAAGGTAGGGTAGGGAGGTAGGGACAGAGAGAGAGAATGAGAAGCAAAAAGGCAGAGAGAGAGAGAGAGATAGGGCAGAAGGGAGCGAGATAGTGAGAGCAGGAGGAGAGAGGAAGATGTAGATAATTAGAGAGAGAGAATGAGAGAGATAGGGGAGGGAGAGAGAGAGAGAGAAATGTGTAGGAAAAACACAACCGATCAGCTAATTAGGCGGAATGTATACGCATAGGTATGAGGCAGTCATACAGGCATGCTGTCGCATTTGTATGGGCAAATGACTGGGCACAAAAGCAGATTGATTAGAAAGAATTGATGCTCAGTGAAGAGGCCGCTGATAAGCCGACAGATAGAAAGACAGATAAAGTGATAAGCGAGCAGAGAGTTTACAGCACGATGTTGTTAGTTGTAATCAGGTGGAGTGGTGGAGAGGAGACAGATGAGGGGGTGGAAGAGGGAGTGGAAGAGGAAATGGAACAGGAGGCGAGGAGACCCAAGATAGACAAGTAGAAGAGCGAGAGGATGAGCGAAGAGGGTAGCCAGCGTTCATAGGGTAGTAACTCCCACAATATTTATTTACCACTCTATGGACATCGGGTAGTGATGGCAACAGGTAATCGGGGAGGTACATGCCGGCTACCGCAGCGGTGTCATGCACTGAATATGATGCTGTCGATTGGACCTGAGGGAGGGGGGAAGGCTGTCCAACTACACGAGCATTCCTACAACCATGCCATGCATCCCTAAAGATCCTAATGAAGGAAAACATAAAGAAAGGTAAAGTAAAAGTCATGCATTGCTAAAATGTACCTTTCTTTGGAGCATCGACCTCGTCCACGGATGCCGCCTCGTGATTTTATTCGTGCTGAGAGCTGCAACACTCTCTCTTACTCTCTCTCTTGCTTTCTCTTGCTCTTTCTCTCTCTCTCTCTCTCTCTCTCTCTCTCTCTCTCTCTCTCTCTCTCTCTCTCTCTCTCTCTCTCTCTCTCTCTCTCTCTCTCTCTCTCTCTCTCTCTCTCTCTCTCTCTCTCTCTCTAGTACAGACCTTTCGAGTCAAAAGAATATCAAATAAGTAAAAATGTATCAGTTTGCTTAGGGGTTTATCCAAGTGAAAATCCAAAGTTCAAAATGTGATTCATTCAATTCCCTCGGTTGGAAGCCTATTCCAATTACTGAAGGCATAATGCCGATATTGTTTCCTCTTTTAGCCTAGATTCTGGCAAGTTGAGGGCATAATTTCTTTTCCGGATAGTATTATGAAAATTTAATTAGTTTCGATGTTATCATTTCTTTTTAGAATATCAAATACTTGTATTGAGTTGCCCTGAATTTTTGGTGTTTTAGAGAGAAGAGGCGTAAATTATTTCAGATGTTTTCGTATGACTTGTTTTTTTATGTATCTTATAAATTTTGTGGCTCGCCGCTGAATCTTTCCCAAATCCTCAATGATTTAATGGGATCTGGAGACCAATAAGTCCCAAGTGAGGGCGAACTAGTGTTCTATATAACTAGTTAATGATAGTTGGGATTTTATAGGCAAAGTAAACTGAAATGAGAAGATGCAATAAGAGAGAAAGTTAGAAATTAATTTGATTTCAGTAGGAAAGTGTTAGGCCGGTGGTCTATGTCCCACGTTGGGCTGTCAAATGTTAGGCTGGTAGTCTGCCCCACGTTTGGCAGCCAGTTAGGCTGGTTGAAGTCAAACTCTGGTGATGATAGAGTTCGTTTTATTTAACAATGAAATGTTGGGCGCCAGTCGGGAGGAGAGAGGGGGTACGAGACGGCGAGGGAGGTGACGACTGTGTTTCAAGTCGTGTCTCTGGTGATCTCCTTACAAGGGAGCAAAGGGGGGCGGGTGGAGGTGGCGAGAAAGCAAGAAGCAGCGAACTATGCTCACGTATGCTTCTCCGAGGCTATCTGCATCTTCGGCGTCCGTTCAGCACCTTATATACACAGGCAGGTCACGACCCGTGCTCCTAATTACCGTGAGGTCAAGTGTGCTTCGTGGGAAGTCGGAGGGAAACCGTTCTGACGCCGGTGACTCATGAAGACAAAGGGTAGGCGTTCCTCAATGAATCCAGTGTTATGTGTCACGTGCTGGCCGAGGTAGTCATTGTTGATACTGGTGATCTGCACGTGTTTCCTGAAGGAGGTTTTGTGTGATGGTCATGTGGCAGACCATAGCGCAGGTTAGTCATTCTGGGGTTCCACGAGTGATTCCCTTTGGGAGGCCTCGGAGGTCAAAAGTCGTGGGCACAGAAGAGGTGAGGACGGGAGTGACGAGCTGAGGATTGGTCGTGATGACTACTCCTAACAGAGAGAAAGCGTATGTAGATGTTTTTGCGTGTAGTTGTATTTCTTGCTTGCGATGTGTTTGTGTTTGTGCCACTCAGGGAGAGTTGATGCCTCTAAGCGGGTGTACTTACTATGGATTATATCATGATATAATGTATGAGTCATAACCTGTACCCTACCGACGAAACAGACCTGAAATAGCGGAGCCGTTTTGCCGGCGAGAGGAAGACAAGCATGATTTCAGCACACATAATTTATTAATGTATCCAGCAAGAAATGATACCGCCCAACCATAGAACGTCTGGTCACGATCAATTTAAGCTAAAAAAAAAAAAAAAAACGTTAACGTCTGCTGGTCAATGTATTCAGCGGTGCAGGATATGGCAGAGATGACAAGAAGTCTGTAGAATGTGGCCTTGGTGTGATGTGGAGTATCAGGTGCTCGTGTTTGGCGTGAACTCTTTCGAGGTGTTTGGTGTGCAATGTGTGTTTGTGTTGCTTTAATGGACAGAATCTTGGCCACGTAGTGTAGTCATTAAGAGGTTCTGAAGTTGTTTCAATTTGTATCCGTGATGAATTAGAGAGCGACATTCTGAAGGTTCTGATGGGAGTTATTGTTTGAAGTGCATTCCATCTGACTCGACCCAGGAGACTGGTACAGTATCGGTCTGATTATTGCTGAGTACAGACGCCGTTTAATGACCATGGACGCAGCCGAGAAACGCCTGTGCTTTTCCAGCGTAGCTTTAGGTTTTGCTCTCTGGATGTGGAAGTGTTGTCCCCAGGTCATGCCATAATCCAGCGTGCCTCCCAACACGGTGGCCTAGGCTTTAGCTGGAATGTTTAGGTTGTTTATTGTGAGAGTAATCTCGATTTATTTGTCTATTTATTTATTTATTTATTTATTTATTTGTTTATTTATCTATTTATTTATTTTTTTGTTTTGTTTTTTGCATGGAAAGTATATGGTTTTGCACATCGACACATTCGTCTTAATGCACCACTGCTGTTCCCATGCATGTACAATGTCTGATATGTCTTGCATAGTGTGTATTGCACCCTGTAGTGTTTTGTGTCTGCTGATGTGGTTGGCGTCGTTCACATATGAGAGAGTTAGGGCCTGGTTATGATGGTAGGGCGGCTCTGGGATGCCCTTGGTGTACAGATTTTAGAGAATTTGGGCAAGAACCGAACCCTGCGGTACCCACGCCTCAGGTACAAATGGTTGGAGCAGAAAACCCCGCAACTTTATTTTCATTTACCTGTCGTCCAGATAGTTGCAGAGCAATCGCGTGAACGGCAGGGCAAAGTCTAAGAAGTGGTATAGCTTGTACTAAAGACCTTCGTGTCAGACAGTGTCGAATTCCTTCTCCATGTCCTTACACACCGTGATTGCTTTTTCCGGGACGATCGTCCAGTGGTTTCTGGGCCCACTGGGCAATAAAGGAAATGACATCCTCTGCTCTCCGCTCCGGCCTGAAGCCGAACTGGCAGTCCCGCAGAAGAGACTTCCCCTCTAGGTAGTTGATCAGGCTTTGGCAAGGGACGTGCTCAAATACCTTCACAAAATACCCCCCAGAAAGAAAACCGGTTTGTAAGAGAATGGGTTGAAATAGGTTTGTTGGGTATTAGGATTAGGGCAGTGTGTGAGGTTTTAAAGAGGACAAGGAAGTACCCAGAAGCGAGAGAAGAGTTGTATAATGTTGTCATAGCGTGTTGTCTGGCATTTGTTTGAGTATTTGTGCGTCAATATCTGAAGCGCCAGATGGATTTGACTTTAAACTTGAAGACCACCGCCATTACTTCTTCCTGGTCGGTGTGAGGTATCAGGGGGTCGCTTTTGTCTAACTTACCAAGATCTATAGTCACATCAAGGGCGAAGTCGTTCCTACTAGAAACAAAAGTGTTTACCCTGTGGAAGATGCCGAAATGGCTCGGTCCCTGTATGGGGAGGGATTTGAAGACCTCACTCCACGCTGATACCAGAAGACCAGCTTGGTGTTGGGAAGTGTGTGCTGTGTGACTTAAGGGGTTTATGACTGAGGTGGAGGCCGAGACTTCTCTTCCAACACGTGTTTGATGTCCCTCTAAAATTTAGAAGGGAACTTCTCGCACAAGCCCGAGTTTGAAGTCATAAGGAGCCCCTCTTCCTGACGCGAGTCCAGGAAGAGTGGTTTACGCAAACATTTCTGCAGCCAGTGTATGCCTTTTGTGATTGCCTCATACATGTCAAGGCACGAGAAAAAGAGTCGAGGCGTATCTGCAAAGCAATCCTCAGTCTCTGTGTGCGAATAGAGGGTATGAACGTTGCAACTTTTGTTGTAGGTCATTCGTATAATGTGCTTCTCCACGGAGCTTTGAACAAGTTTCGTGATCCTACGCCATCTCCCTGCCGACGTTGAGAAAGAAAGTTCGGCTGTTGGAGAAGGCCAGATCCGTCTTTCCACTCGCTCCATGGGTCAGGAACGTAACAAAGTCCTGTCACAGGAACTTCAGCCCATGAAGTACAGTAATAGAGTATAGCTGAAAAATCACTGGGCTACTACACGCATCGAGATTCTAGTCCGGGTGGTTGCAGTTGAAATCGCCATTGAAGTAAGTGGGCCGTTTGCATGACATCATGTTAGCAATGTCTGCAAACGGAAGAAAAAAGACTTGTTAAGATTAATTATCATTTACAAAAAATACAACATAAATGGACATAGAATAAGAAGGAATAGTAATAGATGTTACACGAATTATAAAATGGATAATTAATTACCAAGTAGAGTAGTTGGGTGTGCCTTGTATGCATCAAGTAAGAATAGATGGGCGAAACGAAGTCTTGATTATAGTGTAAACGAATCTTGATTCTGGTTGTTAGAAGTCGCACCAACGGAAAGTCGTTTAGGCCGACTCTCCAGTCTCGGGAACAAATGGGTAGTTGAGGTGAGGCTGATGCACGATAACTTCTGGTAGAGGAATCTTCTGGTAGTCGGGAACACGTAGATTTGTTGATGTTTCGTAGTTGAGAAATAACAGAGAGAGTGTGTATCGAGTCGCACTCAGTCCAGCAGTAGTGTGGAAATGTCCGAAAAAAACAAAATGAGAAACACGAAGGCATTGCACTTAGCGTGGAGATTGGCAATCGTTGTGATCCAAAAGACTTGTTCAGCGGAGTTCTCGTAATCGACAAATGTAGAATAATTTCTACGTAGATTCAGATAGCCCTTGGGCGTCTGCTTTTTTTTTTTTTTTTTTTTTTTTTTTACTTCACTGTTCTTTTCGCGTTCTGGTTCTCTCTGTTCCCCTTCTCTATTGACTCTCTTCTATTGACTCTGTGCGTCTCATTCGGGTCGCTCTCTGCTTTGCCTTTTATAGCCCGGGAATGGGTGCTTACGTTTCCCGGGATGCCAAAACGTATGTAAAGTAGGTAGTTTAAACACCTTCAACCAATGGGAAAGCAGAATAAGCTTTCCCGCCAAATTATGTAACGTTTCTCCTGAGCTTGGCATCAGAACGTATTTAGGCGCGCCCCAACAGACGATTGCGCAATAGGTTATATATGACATATGTTTTATGAAATACAGTAGAAATTATAACATATACTACACATCATATTCGTGCAAGGCGTGCCTTAAAAATACAAACAGGAGACTATTCACACAAGGGCATGACACAACACAACCACAGGATTCTATTCACGCTAAGGACGTGACAGTATATATGTGGAGTATTGACTACAAATGTTTTATGCCATAAACATTTTAGAATACTTTATTAGCATCCATACAGACCAGAGCCACTCAGCTTTCTCTTGAATGACAAATAATCGCTCAAAAGACCATGTTGGTTTCTTTTGACTAGTGCTATTCCTTCGTTCTGCTTCCCTCTTTGAAATATCTACTGAACCAACCCAAAGGTAGAATACAGGTTATTGCTAAAAAAAAAAAAAAAATAGTAAATACAGTACATGGACTTAGCAAATGATTTGTGCAGGGAGAATTAAATGACGGTCGTAGGAGAGTGCACAGTCAGGAACGTTGAAGAATAAGAAAGGGTATACTGCATGACTTGCGTGCAAGGGAACGATAATTGTATTATTCTTATTTATTTATTTATTAATTTATTTATTTATTTATTTATTTATTTATTTATTTATTTATTTATTTATTTATGTATTTATTTATTTATTTATTTATTTGTTTGTTTATTTGTTTGTTTGTTTATTTACAAAAAATGATAGAAGAATATAAAAACCAAATACAAAAGGACAAGGAAAAGTATGAGGAGGAGGAGGAGGAGCAGTAGTAGGAAGAGGCGGACGTGGAGGATGAATAGTAGGAGAATGAGGAGGAGGAGCAGGAAGAGAATCAGGAAGAAGAGATAGAGTAGGGAGAGAACAAGGAGGAGGAAGGGGGAGGAGAGGAGGAGGAGGAGTGGGAAAAGGAACAGCAACAAAAGGAAGAGAAACAGAAGGAGGAGGAGGAAGAGGAAGAGGAGGAGGAGGAGGAAAAGGAACAGCAACAAAAGGAAGATAAACAGGAGGAGGGGGAGGAGGAAGAGGAAGAGGAGGAGGAGGAAAAGGAGGAAAAAGAGGAAAGGGAGGAAGAGGAGAAAGGGAAGGAAGAGGATGAAAAGGAGGAAGATGAGGAAGAGAAGGTAGTAGAATCCCAATCCAAGCGGAACCATCAATAGGAGACGCACAAGAAAGAACAAAATAGAAAACGAGATAAAATATAAGATGCGAAACAAGAAGAGGGGAAATTATATTAATTAGGAGAAGATGAAGGGGAAAAACAGAAGAGGAGGACGAGAAGGAGGAGGAAGAGGAGAGCAAATGAATAAGAGGAAATTGGTGAAGAAAAAGAAGAGGAGGAGGAGGTAAGGAAGAAGAAAAAATAGATGATGAATAGAAAGATGATGAAGAAGGGGATGAAGAGGAAGAAGACAGAACAAGAAGAAGTGAAGGAGGAAGAGATAATAGATAAAGATAATGCCGAGAAAGAAAAAGAAAATCAGCACCGAGGATAGTAACAGCAATACAAAGAAAAACAAGGTATAAAGAAGAAGAAAAACAGATGAAGAAATGAGAGCGTAGATAAACGAAAATAAAAAATACAAGAACATGAACAAATAGAAAATGAACATAAACCTGAAAAGAAAAAAAGGTCATGGCGCAAAAGAACGAGAAAAGCAAGAGGATGCTGAACAACAACAAGAACAATAAGAACAACAATAGCGATGCGACCAGAAGAACAACAACAAAAAGTGAAGGTGAAGAGAGACGATGGAGAAATAGAGAATAAGAGGAGGAAGAAAAAGGAGAAGACGAAGAAAAGAAAGGTCTTTTAAAGGAATTCTGTGCGGGAAAGAAACGGAGAAAAGCAGAAGGCAAAAGGAGATTAAAAAAAGATAGGAGGAAGGAAACTAGAAGGAAGAAAAAGTGAATGAAGAAAAGGCGGAAGGAGGAACAGAAGAGTGAAAACAAGAGGAGGAAGAAGGAAATGGAAGAGGGACGGAAATGAGTGAGGAAGAAAGGAATTCGGGAGAACGAGGAGGAGGAGGAGGAGGAGGAGGAGGAGGAGGAGGAGGTGGTGACAGAAGGAAGTGGAAAAAGAAAAAACGAAAAAAGAATAATGATAAGAAAGACGTGTACAGTAAAAAGAAAGGACCAGGTATGGGGGAAGGGGTGGAAAGAAAGAAGGAAGAAGAAAACGAAGAACAGGAAGAGGAAGCAAGAGATGGAGAAGAAGAAAGATGAGGAGGAGAAGAAAGAGAAGGAGGCAGAATATTTTGAGGGAAAAGGAAAAAAAAAGAGAAAATGGAGACTGGGAGGAGAGGGAGAAGGGATGGTGCCTCAGAAGGAGGAAGAGAGGTAAAGAAGAAATGGAAAGGGGAGGAGGGTAGACAGATGAGGAAGGAGGGGGAAAAGAGGAGAAGGAGGAAGAGAAGATGAGGGGAGTTGGTCGTGGCGAGACGGAAATAGCTTGGTCAGAGGTGCTCGTCATGTTCCCTCGCCCCCAGCCAGGCAACCCTCCTCCTCCTCTTCCTCCTCCTCCTCTTCCTCCTCCTCCTCCTCCTCCTCCTCCTCCTCCTCCTCCTCATCATCATCATCATCATCATCATCATCATCATCATCATCATCAACATCATCATCATCGTCGTCGTCGTCAACAACAGCAGCAGCAGCAGCAACAACAACAACAACAACAGCAACAATAACAACAACAACAACAACAACAACAACAACAACAACAACAACAACAACAACAACAACAACAACTTTTATCCCAACTTCCCGTTTTTCATTGCTCTCCTTGCACCTCTTCCACATCCTCAGACTTTTCTTCATTACCATCACCATCCCACTCGTTCTCCTTATTTTGCCGTTTTCTTTCTTTACCCCTCAACCCCCTCTTTCTCTTCTTGCCTCTCCCTCTCCTAACCTTATTTTCCCTCTACCTACTATTCCTTTTTCACATCTTCAGTCTCTTCCTCATTATAATCATTATCTCCATCTTTTATTCCACCTTCCCTTTCCCATTGTTTTCCCTGCACCTTCCTCTTCCTCTTCATCATTATCATCATCATCATCACCTTTCATCTCCTCTTCTCGTTTTCCCCTTTCAGTTCCTATTTCTCTTCCTCCTGTCCTCCCTTCCCTCCTTTCTTCCTTCTCACTTTCATTCCTTCCCTCCGAATTTCATTCCTTTACTTCTAATCTTCCTTCATTCCTGTCTCCCTTCTTTCTTACTTTCCCCCACGTCCTTTCTTCCTTTCTTCACCCACGAGATTACTCAACAACAACAACCGAATGTTACTTCCTTCTTTGGCTCTCTCTCTCTCTCTCTCTCTCTCTCTCTCTCTCTCTCTCTCTCTCTCTCTCTCTCTCTCTCTCTCTCTCTCTCTCTCTCTCTCTCTCTCTCTCTCTCTCTCTCTCTCTCTCTCTCTCTCTTTCTTTCTCTCCTTCCCTCCTTCGTTTCTTCCTTCTAACCGCATAATAACATTCTTCCCTCACATCTCTTCTTTCAAATCCTGAATGTATGGCCAGGGTTCCCACGTTGTTTGTTGTCTTGTGCATTTCATACTTTGTGCTGTTATTCTTTAGACTCCCGGGAAAGACCACTTTTCAACATTGAACGGAATCGTTATGGGCCAACTAATTATCACCGGGTTTTTTTTCGGGACCACTGACCTAAATTCTATTTGTAAGACTCCTTAATCCATCGCCCTCAGGTTCGACAATGCGAAGCAGTGAACACTCCAAGGTAACTTCACGGCAGCGTTGTACTCTATGGGTTTACCCAAGGTCAATACATATAGGTCTGCCAATGTGAAATCGGGTGAGGTGTCTGTGACCTCACCTGAGCCCCTCTTGAGCAGTAGGGCTCAACTAGGCCCATCCATACCTCATTCTCCGTTACTAAGTTTTTCTTCCCTACTTGTTCAGATTTAAGTGACTATTTCCAGTTACAATATAAATTAATTAATTTCTAAGTACTGTCGATATTATATGGAAAATTCAATTTAAAATAAAACTATATATATGAATGAAACTTTTTTGATACAACTTCTTTTGTAAAAAATATTAAGACATATGCCGTAAAGTATGTTTTTAATTTCTATCTTGTAAATATACATAGCAATAAATCACATTACAAACTCTTTAAATGAGAACCTGCACCCAGTGAAATCATGAAAATTACATGTTTTGAACAAAGGAAAGGGAATTCACATGTTCAAGATTCTCATAGCTGTATTACAATTTCTTAGTTTTGCGAGCCTCACTTCTGCATTCTCTTTGTTTTTTCTTTTCCAAAACTAGAAGGTTATTGAGATGCCTCATTCTAAAGTACAAGGAAATTTGAGCAAAAAATGCTATGACATCTTTAGGTAAGTCAACATTTGCACTTTCAAGATCAGAAGCGAGAGTTTTCAAACAATTGGTTCCTTCTGTAAGGTCTTCAGAATGTAGAGCCTTGAACACCTCTCTCATGATTGTTAACTGGGAAAATAAATGATCAGAAGGAATATACAGATTACCTCTATTTACCATATCTATCCATGTCTTGTGTGAGGATGGCTCATCACATACATTTTTCCGTAGCCGAGGGTACTTTGAAGCAAATTTCTTTACTATATAACCTCCTATGTATCGCAATGACCTCTTCAATTACTGTTGCAACAGATTTTACTCCATTTTCAGATATTTCCACCTCACTCATGTTTCCATCTATGTCAGCATCAACATCAGTGTTATCAGACTGCAAATCAACATCCATGCTTTTAAAAACGAGACTAGTTAAGCATATTTCCAATGCTAGTTTTCTCTTATTAGATGTTTCATTTATATCTTGATTTATCCCCTGAGACGTATGACTTGAAAGGCAGTCATAATCGTCATCCTTACTCCTGGAATTTGTTTTGTCACTAACTAATGCGACTTCTTTCCCAAGCAACACCTTTCTCAGCCTGAATTTAAAATCTACAGCATTTGGGTGCTCGAATGGACCACTCATTTGTCTAATGCACCCGAAAAAATGCTCAATACAATCCTGGTGTGATTATGTATTTAACATCGTATAATCTTCAACATCTGAATTCACTTTCCTTTGTTCAAAACATATCATTTTCATGATTTCACTGGGTGCAGGTTCTCATTTAAAGAGTTTGTAATGTGATTTATTGCTATGTATATTTACAAGATAGAAATTAAAAACATACTTTACGGCATATGGCTTAATATTTGTTACCAAAGAAGTTGTCTCAATAAAGTTTCATTCTTATATATAGTTTTATTTTAAATTGAATTTTCCATATATCGACAGTACTTAGAAATTAATTAATTTATATTGTAACTGGAAATAGTCACTTAAATCTGAACAAGTAGGGAAGAAAAACTTAGTAACGGAGAATGAGGTATGGATGGGCCTAGTTGAGCCCTACTGCTCAAGAGGGGCTCAGGTGAGGTCACAGACACCTCACCCGATTTCACATTGGCAGACCTATATGTATTGACCTTGGGTTTACCCGTCTAATACCGGACAATCTTGCTCAACCGAAAGATGTTTCCGTGATAGATCGAGTCCTCAATCATTCTATAATCTTTTGTCCGACTCCAGCCCCCAGATGAATAAAATCACATTGGAAATTGCAGGAACAAGCGTAGTCCTATTCACAGAGCGCACGTCGCATTCTTGAAGAAATCGATGAACACGTCAGTCAATATTACGATTCTACATCATTTCCTTTGATTGGTCATTCCATTATACGATGGGAAATGTCATTATTAATTATCAATCCCCCACCCCGCCTGCCCAATCATACAACTCCCCTTCATTATCCAATCACAAATTCCTCCCATTTCATTTAAAAAATGTCACTTTCCCTCTCCTTCCTTGCCAGTCGAGAGTTCAACCTATCTCACCAACCTTCCTTACTATTTACATCCAATCAAATTTTTTTTCTCTGTCTTCCTCCCTTGTCATGGCTCTCTCCCCAATACCCTTACTCTTCCTTCTCCTCCTCCATGATACGAATTTTTTCCTCTCAATTTCGCCTTTCGTCTCCTCCACACCCATTCCCCTTACCTTCGCCACCAGCCTTCTCCCCAACGCCTGACTTGCCGCGTCCGCGTTTTGGCGACTTGACGCACGCACCCACACGCACATACGATAAATATTCCATACGCTTCCGCACCCACGCACAAAATATCTGTTCACGCACACACGTATGCACATGCATATATACTTGAGTGTGTATGCACACACCTAAACACACACGGCGGTCCGGGTTCGAATCCCGCCCAGGGCTGAAATAATTCCAGTATCGCTACGTTGCGAGTCGTTACTCCAATTCTCGTGGGCGGGGAGTTGGGTGTGTGTGTGCGTGTAAGGTCACGGCATTATCCATAGATCGGTCATATGTGAGCTCTGAGCTCTCTTCCGGGAGGGTAATAGCTGTCAATCACGAGTCCAACACGTGATCCAAGACCACGGTAAATCGCACACATAAGCACACGCGTACACACCGGCTTCTTAGTGCAGTACCGTGCTAGTCTGGTAACTAATCAAAATTCGATCCCCGACCAGGGATGAAAAGCATCCAGCAGGCCGTGCGCGGGCGTTTCAGTCCCAGACGTTTCGACCCCGGACATTTCGACCCCCGGACATTTCGATCCCCGGACATTTCGATCCCCGGACATTTCGACCCCCGGACATTTCGACCCCGGACATTTCGACCCCCGGACATTGCTGTCCCGAACGTTTCGACCCCGGACATTTCGGCTTGATAAAATTGTTGACCCCAGATGTTTTGGCCCTATTCGTATATACAGTTTTTAAATTGTTATCACATTTTAGTTAGAATATCTTCACTCAGCAAATTATGTGATACTTTGCAAATTTGTTTCTATTTCATTAATTTATCATAAGTGATTTTCATTAAACCCATAGCCTTGATGTAGACACAATAATTTTGGTTTCTCAAAATACTCCAGACATGAAATCGGCCTGCGAGAGAATGGGGAGGAGATGGGTTTGTTGAAATTTAAGATTAGGACCGTGTGCGAGACTTTGACAAGGATATGGAAGTACCCAGTTGCATAATGCCATGTGCAATCGTGTTGTCTGTCATTTGTTTGGTTATTTGTTCACCAATGTCTGAAGGACCGGGAAATTGGACTTTGAGCTTAGAGACCACCACCCTTCTTACTGGTCGATGTGAGCTATCAGGTCACCTTTGTCTAACTCAGTGAGATCACTACTACTAGAAACGAAAATGTTTACACTGTGAAAGATGATGAAAAATCGTGGTCCCTGCACGCCGTGTGGTTCAAGTTGTTTATGACCTGAGGTGGAGGCCGAGAGTTCTCTTCCAAGTGCGTGTTTGATGTCCCTCCAAATTTTAGAAGTTAATTTCTCGCACAAGCCCGACAGCGAAGTCATTAGCTGTCTCTCTTCCTGACGCAAATTCAGAAAGAGTGACTCCCGTAATTTTTTTTCTGCAGCTAATGTATATCTTTTGTGATTGCCTCACGCGTGTCTGGGTACGAGGAAAGGAAAGAATCGAAATGTGTCTGCGGTAGAATGTTCATGAAATGTGCTTCTTCACGGAGCTTTGGACAAGCTTCGTGTGTCTGTGCCATTCCCCCTCTATGAGAGCGGAACACTCCATCTCCCCCCGACGAGCTCCGAAAGTGCTTCCTTGAAGGCATCCCAGTCTGCTCGACTATATCGCAAGCTGGGCTTGGTGGGGAGAAGGATGGGGGAGGTGAAGAAGCGGAGGATGAGAGGTATGCGGCCGAAGAGAGTGGGCGTGATAGCGAAGTTGAGAAAGATAGTTTGGCTGTCGGAGAAGACCAGGTCCGGCTTTCCACTCGTTCCATGGGCCAGGGACGTAGGAAAATCCGGTCTCAGAAGCTTCAGCCTATAAAGTACAGTAAAATAGTATAGAGGTGACACACTGGGTTACTGCACACAGCAAGATTCCAGTCCGGGTGGTCGCAGTTGAAATCGGACACGAAGTAAGTGGGCAGTCTGTAGGACATCACGCGGGCAATGTCCACAAACAGAAGAAAAGAGACCCGGGGAGGGTGGTAAAGGGTACAGAGGAGGATGGGGCAGAAGCCACTGCCGATCTTGATCGAAGCATCTGCTCATAGAGAAAATGATCAAGAACCGTGGTCCGGAAGAACTTACTGGCCATGATACAGACACCCGAGTGGGGAGCAAGACCCATTTGTGGAAACCTGGGAGTAAGATGATGATGTCGGGTGCTGGATTGTCCATCGACGTCAAATGTATGACGTCGGGACCGTGTTTTACAATCTCAAAAAGGGTGCAGGTTCTTTGTGGGGTCCAGATTCGGGCGTTAAATATATATTCCATCCATGATGGAACAAACTTTAGATCCATTAAGTCTTACTTGAGGAGGGAAGATTTAGTTAGCCTGAGGGGCGGGGAGGGTTGGCTCTATGAGGTCAGAGGAAGAGGTGAAATGGATTACGCTTCGCAGGATCTCCTTGGTGAAGGTCGTGAGGTTCATCTTGGGTATGCCGGTTGAGCTGGTTCTTAGCACCTGCACCCGAAGAGGAGACCGCCGGAGGACTAAACTGATTCCTGCGAGGAAGAGCTAGAGCTGGGAAGGACGGGTTGTGACCTGAAGCTTCAGTGGGATGTGCACTCTGGTTTTGGGACGGGAAGGTCTCGAGTCTTGCTTGGCCTCCCTTGTGGCCGGAGGGGCGAAGGATTTTGGGGTGGATGAAGGAGCTTTGGGAAGGGCCGGGAGTAGGTGTGGGTAGGACGGGTGGTTGGCTTCGATGGGAACAGAATCAAGGAGTGAAGAGGGGATGGGAAGTCTGGCAACCCCAGGTGTTTTAGTGCTGACAACACTTCTTGCACCTGGTGTTTGACCTTGGACATGAGCGATGCCGAGTAAACAATGCTCAGGGCAAGCACTTGTGACTTGGAGAGCCGGTCACATTCCTTGTCACCGGCTGGACCCTGGACTGCCGCTGGGCAGACTCCCTTCCCAGGGTCTCCCTGATTACCGAAGCAACCAGGTCACTGGCCCGGGAGAGAGAGAGAGGGATTGTCCTCCCTGGATTTTTTTTTTTCTTGAGCTTGGAACCGGCCGGAACAGAAGCCAGGTCATCTTAGGTCTCCGAGGCAGGAGACCTAGCTCTCCTCTTGCCACCAGAGGGGATTGGGGTGAGTCAGGGAGTGGAGCCGGGGCTGGAAACGGGAACGGGATTGGTGGTGGGAGGAGGAATGGGGATGGGAAGAAAGGGGTCTTCCGTCCATTAAGGGGTTTCGAAGACTCGTGCTCACTCTTTGTGGGGAGGGAATTTCTGCCAGTCTCAACGCAACCAAAAGACTGGGCTATCTTCCGTCTCTCAAGGCATGAGTCGGATATAGCTCAGCTTTTGCCCCCACACAGGAGGCATTTATTCTCACTGGCTGAGCAAGAACTGTACCTGTGCCCCCCAGACCCACATTTGGAGCATCCCTGACGTTTAGGAGTAAGGCAGGATTTCAACTGTTGTTTTAAGCTGTAGCAATTGAGGCACTCTATCAGCTTCAGCCTTTGGATTACCTTCACTTCGTAAAAGGGTACAAAGATGAAGCATATCCTGGAGCCAAAAGTCAATCTAAGCACATTAGATCCGGGATAATGATAGGCGTTAACAAAGTCGACGCCCTCATTTTTACTCCTCAACTTGCCGAGGAGACCGGCCTTGCTCCCTAGGGAATCAAGCACCCTTTCCCTGACGCGCACGGTCACATTTTCTCTTTCCGGAGCAGCATCGACCTTCTTCGGAATAATTCCCAAAGATATTAACCTCTGGCAAAATCTCTCGCTGAGGCATGAGTCGAGATTCTCTGGGTCCAGCAGGTGGAACACAAGATCGTCCTTGCTTACTTGCAAAAAGAATACAGGAGTAGTTCCTATTGCTCCACTGACTCCACTTAGTTTGCAGAATTTAACAGAGGCATTCCTACGCAAAGATAATATCAAAGTAGTACCTCGAGGCCTAGGCCTCCAGCATATTCCATCTCCATCTCCAACAACCACTCCATCACAAGATTCTCCCATTTCCTCTCCACCAAATCCACCTACTCCCCTTCCTAGATACAACTCACGCAAAAGAAAAAAACACTATATAAGATCATATCTTCTAAGTGAACGGAATCCTATTTACTTTCCACATGTCCTTAGATTTAAGTAAATATTATTGAATTATCTTCTACGAGCAAATCGCTGAGGACAGCGACAGATAGTCGGACCGAGCGCTGTTGGAAGAAGATATATCACACGTCACAGGACATCACAACTACACGTCACATGACGTCATACATACGAGTCTTCCAAGCACCAAACACCGAGGTAATCTGTATACCAGAGACAAGCAGCGTGAATGGCATCTCTTTACTTTTCGCCATCAGCTCCACATTAAAAAAAAATCACTACTGGCTCTGCACAAGACAACTGGCTGCAGTTTAGTAGAGTAAATCCGTAGAACCAAACAGCTTTTACTTGCTCCGCTACTCACATCGCCTCCAAAGTGTAGATGACAACCTTCCACACATCTACCCTAGCATTGAGATCGCCCAATACTACTACACTGACATTTCTCCCTAATCCCTCTATGCACTCATTTAAATATATCCAAAAAGCCTCATTTCCCTCTACACTCTTCTCACTACCAGGCCCATATGCACTTACAAAGACCCACATCACCCCAGTTTCACCTTCATCCACAACCTTGAAGAAACCTCCCTCCACCCCACCACACGTTTACCTATCTCTTCACTTACTAGTATAGCTACCCCTTCTCTCTCTCGTCCTCTTTTCACTCCTGACACCCTCCCAATTACACTCCCAAACTTAAACTCGCCTCTCTCTTTCAAATGAATTCCACTCGGTGCGAACACATCCATCTCTCTTCTCACAAACATACAGCCTATCTTCCCTTTAACTCTCATCCGTACCACATTAAAAGATCCAAACCTTAAGGTTCTGGTTGGAGAACTGCCCCTAGACCCTCTTATTTTATTTTATTTCATTTTTTTATGTTCCCTATGTTCTTCCACAAGCTCGTCGATATCATTGTTATCCACCCCTAGCCCACGGTCTTGGCCAAAGACACAATCTCGCCAACTACAGGCTCCACAGGCACTGACTCAAACCCCTCAAAGGCGCGTTGACAACGCTGTCCAGCCAAAGCTTCTTCCAAGCCGAAATAAGAGTTCTCTTGGTGACCCCCTCTCACGCCTTGTCGATCATCTTGAGTGAGGCGACGATGTGGAAGTGGTCTTTCCAAAACTCTCCGAAAGCGAGATTGGGCCCCTTAGTCACCTCTAAACAACGCTCGAAGAGCGGTTTAGTATAAAGATTCTTAAAGTTTGAGATGACCTGCTGGTCCATGGGCTGGAGTGGTGTTGGGAGGCCGGGAACTCTAATCAATGTGCCATCGAGTCGAGTATGTATGTGTGTGTGTGTAGAATACTTTGGTGTCGCCTCATTCAAGTTGGTTTAATAGTGTGTCAATTAATTGTTACATAGTACTGTCTTGCTGCTTTGCTATTGACTGGGTCAATAGAAAAGTTGTTTCTTTCCATAAGAGGGAAAAAGACTTCCGTCGTGTAGATAAATAGGAAAAAATACACGGAGTTGGTGCGCGAATTCGCCCCGAAAATTCAAAAAGAACTCCAGAAGTGAGCTTAAAATTCGAGTGCGGAGGCGACGACAAAACGCGTAATCGCCCCCATGAATGAATTGTGACGGACGCACAAATTGATTGTGTTACGGCATTCGTTGACTATGCGAATGCTTCTAGAAAATGTTCATATTTACAAACTCATAAAATTTTGCTACTGAAATTACATCTGACATACCTCCAGGTAATCTTTACTGTTCCCCTGGAGTTCCTAGGTTTTGTAAGAAAACCACCAACAAAGTTTTGATGATTAGACATGTAAAGAACAGACGAAAAACAAAGAAGTTAATAATATAAAAATTAAAAGTAAAACTAAAACTTATGTGATTGTGAGATTGTAATTTCTCTTTTTACTAGTGATTTCTAATGATGGAGGGAGACAGCGAGTACATGTAGGGTGAATATTTGGGGTTCTGTAAATCACAAAGATCTCTAGTGTTACGTTGAGTGTTGACGTACCTCCAAATGCAATTTTACAAAGGATCACAAAGGCGGAGCATACCGACAGGAGACCTTTTGGTCCATATCTAGGTCGGATGCAAAAAAAAAAAATAATAATAATAAATAAATAGAAACTATGATAATGTAAATATCAAATAAGATACTTAAATAAATGCATTGGTATTGTTAAATAATAAACAAGTTGCAAACTAGTAAATATGGTAAATCATTATAGCATGTGACTTGAATATATGTGTGGCAGTGTCCAATATCGTACCTCCCGGTACGATAGGTAGGGATAATAGCCAAAAAGCAAGAACATAAGGGGAAGTTCATATTCATGTACTAGATTGTTTTAAGTTATACAAAAAATATTACGAAAGAGTAAATTAACTATAGAGACTGTAGCCCTAGAAAGTGGTAAAAAGGCTGGTGGAAATAATAATAATAATAATAATAAAACTGGACCAAAAAAAAAAAAAAAAAAAAAAAAAAAGATTAGGTGATTGGAAAAAAGAGCCCTGGAAACGAAAAAAAAGTAAACTTAACGCTAATAAATAGATACTGAAAATCTGTCCCAGCCACCCTTCAGACAAAAGAATTACTGGATTACACGATAGAAGTGACTGCTATTTGTCACCTCACAATAAAAAAAAAAGGTGAAGGATTCCTTTATATCTACCCTGTGTGCTCATGCCGTCAGGGAAGGTGTCCACTGGATTCGAACCCTGGCCTTCCACGGAGCGTAAAGCGAAATTGAAACCAACTCGCCACATCAATTCATTTGGCAAAGATTGACGCCGATGATGCAATAGTCAGCTACCACGAATTTAGTAATAATTTCAGTAAAGTTGTTGTTCCTTTCATCATTTCATGATGACCCGAACAAAGTGGGTTCTGACAACCTATAATCTAGAGTAAAACTGAAAAACCCGGATCCATCACCGAAACTTTTCCCGTCCCATGACGTCATAACTTAGGAGTGATAAAAAATAATTAAATACAAATAATGTACTGAGGAGTACTCCACCTTTCACTGCGGTTACCGATTGGCTGTTTCATTCATCTCCGTGGCATAATAGCCCACCCCTCCGGTAACCAAGCAGTTTTCCATTCCAATCAACCCTTTCGTACTGAGTCACACTTTCCTTTCTGTCCTGGTCATCTTAATTCATTCCATGGTAGTAAAAGGGTGAAAAGTTATCATCTTACTGTACAATCGGTTGTGTGTGTGTGTGTGTGTGTGTGTGTGTGTGTGTGTGTGTGTGTGTGTGTGTGTGTGTGTGTGTGTGTGTGTGTGTGTGTGTGTGTGTTTCACCTTGGTCTTTCGATCACGTGTTGAACACGTGATCGACAGCTATTTCCCTCCCGGAAGAGAGCTCAGATCTCGTATGACTGATCTATGGGTAATGCTAACCTTACACGCACACACACACACCCAACTCCCCACCCACGAGAGTTGGAGTAACGACTCGAAGCGCAGCGATAATGAAATAATTTCAGCCCTGGGCAGGATATGAACCAGGTACCGCCGGTACCGCCATACTGACAGTCTGGAACTCTACCAACCGCGCCACCGAGAGAGAGAGAGAGAGAGAGAGAGAGAGAGAGAGAGAGAGAGAGAGAGAGAGAGAGAGAGAGAGAGTGTGTGTGTGTGTGTGTGTGTGTGTGTGTGTGTGTGTGTGTGTGTGTGTGTGTGTGTGTGTGTGTGTGTGTGTGTTTGTGTGTGTGTGTGTGTGTGTGCGTGTGCGTGTGCGTGTGTGTGTACTGGTGAAAAGAGTAAAGCATTGGGACACTTGGTCCGCCACCTTGGTGGCTGTTTCTCACGTTACTCTTTTGTTTTCTTGCGTTAGCTATTGTTTCATTTCTATTGTATGTTATTGTTTCGTCTCGTGTTTCCTTTTTGTTTCACTTTTATTGTATGTTATTGTTTATTGCCTCACTCTTGGTGCAGTTCTCTGTATCTTGATATATTAGATAGAACACATTTCGTCATGATTACCCATTCGCACGCGTGACCATTTATCCCTTCACATGGAGCACTTCGTCCGCCACCGTGGTGGTCGTTCCCCATGTTACCTTTTTGTGTTTCTCATGTTAGTTTTTATGTTTCACTTTTATTATATGTTATTTTCGTCTCATGTTTCTTTTTTGTTTCACTTTTATTATGTTTTTTTTTTCATGTTACCTTTTTGTTTCACTTTTATTGAATGTTATGGTCTTTGTCTCACTTTTGGTGCATTTCTTTGTATTTCAACAAATTAAATGGTACGCATTCCGTCATAGTTAACGGAGCGAGAACTCCACCAAGGCCTCTCCCAGTTGCATCCCGGATCACATAAAGACGAGTTCACTGTACGGAACCCATTACACTCCCAGAAGACGATTCCAGGACAGGAATCGAAACGTCGGGCTAAATAAACTTCAAATCGATCCTGGTGCTTTACTCTCTTCGCCAACATAGATTACAGACTCTGAATATTCACGTTTATATATACGTGTGTGTATATATATATATATATATATTGTGTGTGTGTGTTTTCACCAAAAATGGTTTCTTATTATATTCTTTAGTTCGATTTGTTTCTGGAAATCCAATAAAGCAATCCTGCCACGTACTGCCACTTTAGGAGACAGATTTGAGTGGCGTTTCGAAGTATCGATATACCCTACGGATACGCTGCCGATCAGACCTAGTGGGACTGTCCCCGAACGTAGACTAACAAGTAGTTTATCCTGGTTAATTGATCGCTGACCATGCAGCCCAGGAACCTGGTCCTTGCTTTATTAGAACCTTGACCTGATACCCTCCCCTCCCCCCCCTGGCCCACTGGAAACACTCACCTAAAATTCAGCAGTGACTATCTTGAAGGGACCTGTCAACCAGAAATAGTGCAAGTACCTTGCCAGTGATTTTTTTTTTTTACCAGTAAACTGTCATATGCCCCATCCTGGAGAGATAGGTGATACTTGAAGTCTGCTACAGGGCGTTGACCGCCTGTCGCTTGCTGGTGTTCCTATCAGCTGATAAAGGCGGGTACCCTACTTGCCAGTTGGCAGAACTTTAGCAGGTAGCTTCACAGGAAATTCCCCGATGCAATCGAGGGTGAAAGTTATATATTTGATAACGATGATATTCCATTTCCATGGATTTAATGGCTGTTAAGGAGAATGTCATCGGGTGCCAAACATATGTTGTTGGCCAGCTCGAATTAGACAATCTAGTTGTTGTTATGGACGACTCAATAACTGTTTATATCCACCTATTACTTTAGTGATAGCTGCCTGGTATTTGTGAAAGTGACTTCTGCGTGTTGGGAGTAACATTTAACGTGTTTGTACTCTCATCCCATCAGTTTTACTGATTACAACCATATCTCCTTTTGCGCTAGATAGTGGTTAAGCTGGTACGCATTCAAAGCACAACCACATCAACAGCCCCCAATTCGAGATCGCTCACCCACTGAACAAAACTGCCTTGCACTACAATAAAAAATGAATCAATAAATAAATCAATCAATAAGAAATCATCCGTGTGTTTTCTCCACCTATTTGACAATTACAACTGACATCCTTGCACTGTTTACCAGTTAACTGAGGCTGGATTTCTTTTGAGCACTGTATAAGTAACAGTTTTAGCTTACCAATATGTATACGGTAGTGAAAAACAGTAAATCAATTCCTCCACACCCAAACCTCAGAGCTCACAATTGACGGCGCAGTGGTAGCGTTCGCGGCCGCCACTTCGGCGGTCCGGGTTCGAATCCCGCACAGGGCTGAAATAATTCAGTATCGCTGCGCCGCAAGTCAAACTCTCGTAGGGGGGGGGAAGTTGGGTGTGTGTGTGCGTGTAAGGTCAAAACATTACCCATGGATCAGTCATATATGAGTTCTGAGCTCTCTTACGGGGGGGGGGTAATAGCTGTCGATCACGAGTCCAACACGTGATCCAAGACCATGGTGAATCACACAGACCCTCGTTCCTGAACCAGACTGTTACAGAGGTTGCCGAAAAGGCGTACACATCCCTAAAGCTGCAAGGGACAAAGTTTAAATAAAAGAACGGTAATCTCACTTTCGCAAGTTTTATGCGAAAGGAATCAAACTTTAACTCATTTATACATGACGACTGAATATGTACTCTGGGAGTTGGATTTACGCAAATCATTGCATATTTTTTCAGGTAACATTCGTAAAATGTGTGATAACTTATGACAAAGGCTGTACCAGACATCTATAAAGATATCTGTGAAGCTATATTTTCTTTTTCTTTTTTCTTTTTACCAGAATTATTTGCTGAAATCTGTCACTGTTCATCTAAGGCAGTGTTTCTCAACCTTTTCGAAATGATTAACCCAAAATTCAATTTCGCAGTTATCAATTACCCCATTGAACATATACCCGGTAATATCGGATTTTTTTTTTTTTTTTTTTTTTCGCCTGATGGCATGGGCCCGCTATTGGCTGTATATATTTAAGAATCCAACACAAACGAGTGTAGTGATATACACGTAATTGGAGAGAGTTAAAATGATTGACTTGGTCAGGCTACCTCTTCTCACACAGAACATCCATTACCCTAAAAATATGGATCCATTACCTCACTGGGGTAATTTACCCCAGGGTTGGGACACACTGTACTAAGGTGTAAAATTTTTAGGCCAAGTCAGACTGAGGAAGTGGTCGAGCGTAACAGCGTCCAACCAACCCACAGGGATTCGCTCCCGGGATGGCCTCCTTCCTACGCACGTCAGCGCACCAGAGCGTCAGCCAACATACGCACGTTCGACCTCAAGCAAAAAATAAGTTCCGCGTCCATAAGTTCCAGAGTTTACAGGCTGATAGAAAACAAACAGCACATGCGCTTGAAAGAACGCACGGACAGATACACGTTAGAGTTTCAACCCGCAGCGCAGCGATATTGAAATTATCCCGCCCAGAGCTGAAATAATTTCAGTATCGCTGCGCTGCGGGTTGTTACTCCAACTCTAGTGGGCGAAGAGTTGGGGTGTGTGTGTGCGTGTAAGGTCACAGCATTACCCATAGATCGGTCATATACGAGCTCTGAGCTCTCTTCCGGGAGGGTAATAGCTGTCTATCACGAGTCCAACAGGTGATCCAAGACCATGGTGAATCACACACTAAGGTCTAGAGTGTGTAGTGGTACCGCCCTCAACTAATTCAGCAATCCTACTTCGAGTTTCGTCCAGGACTGGAAATTTCAGCATCGAGCCGACACTCCACATCTGATGGGGAAAGAGTTCAGGATATAAGAACATAAGAAATAAAGGAGACTGCAAAAGACCATACGGCCTACACTAGGCAGCTCCGTATCCATCACCACCTGTCATCCCCTTCCATAAAGTTGTCTAATCGTTTTTTAAAACAATTGATGGTTTCAGCGCTTACTACATGGTCACTAAGTTTATTCCATTCATCGACCACCCTATTAGTAAACCAATTCTTGCCTATTTCCTTCTTAAATCTAAATTTGTCCAGTTTATACCCAGGTCACTACATTATCCATAGATCGGGTGCAAATGTGAGTTTTGAGCTCACATTCGGGAAGGTGTAATCACACAGAAATAGATGTGGGAAGTGAACAACCTAGGGAACATGGGGCACAAAAAAAGAACATCGGGCCCTGATGAAGTTTCAAATTTGATGCTTGGGGAATGCTCGACAAGATCCATAACCATAATTGTGTGTTCATTGAAGGGAAGGGTAACACTGTGTAATACCAATTCATACAGCAGGAAGTAAATAGAAATCAATTAGTTACAAATCTGACCAGCACAAAAGTAAAATATCGAGTTAAATATCTTGAAGAGACAAACATCTGGGCGTATAACCAATTCGGTTTTATAACTGGAACATCATGCGTATCAAACATGCGAAGAATTTATTCAGGAGCAATTGAATTTTTACAGAGCGGATCGTATGGGTTTTGTATTCTTTGATCTATAGATGGCATTTGACAAGGCACCTCACAATAGACTTTAGTGGAAACTGGAACATACCGGAGGACTTAAAAGGTAAACTCTTTGAATAGATGAAAAGACTTCCTGAAAGATTGCTGTATGAGAACAGTAGTGAAGAACGAGATGTCCGGATAGAGAGTAGTGACTACTGGAGTCCCACAATGTGTTTTGACACGCATGTTTACGTAAATGGGACATTGAAAGTACAAACTACACTTACGAATAAAAGATATGAGAAATATCCACTCAAAAAGTGCAACGTAACAATGAATTATTCAATGGAAAATGAGTAAAAAATAAGAATAAATAGATAAAAACAAATTGGGAGTGTTTGTCACGTATCACATATCGCCTGACAAATATATCAGCAAAATCATGGGTGAAGCATACATTTACTGAATACTCGCGAATACAAGAATATCGTTTCACCACATGGACGAAATGTTGATGAAATAGAATGATTCGTCCGCCTTCCATTTAAGAATGCGTCAGTGGTGTCCGTTCAAAGTAAAAGATCAAACAAAATCGAAAGAATAACAGGGACCAAATTAATTCACAGCTTTGCAGATAAAACGTATGGAGAGAAATTGAAAACATGGGATCTGGAATCAAGAAAAGAAAGAGAAAAGGGTGATTTTAAAGTGGGATTCAGGTTATTGAAGCTAGCGGATACAACTGTGAAAAAATATTTTCGGATGCGAGAACGTCACGACGTTATGGAAACGACGAAAAATACCATATGCCTAAAAGGTGTCAAAAATAATGTTTTACATAAAGATTGCTCTACTGAAACACCTTTGATGATATAACACAAGCTATACCCTTGAGTTATTCCAAAATTAGGTATGACGGACGAAAATACAGGACTTCATGAAGCCTTCTGAGACTGTATATCATTAGATAAAAACACGAGAAGAGAGAGAGAGAGAGAGAGAGCGAGAGAGAGGGAGAGAGAGAGAGAAAGGGGGTCGTTGAATGGAGAGCGGGAATGAGGAGGGAACGGATTGGAAGGATAGCAGAAGATAAAAAGCGCGCGCGCAGTCAAGCATACACGGCGTTTGCAGTCTCTTTTTTTTTTTTTTTTTTTTGCGTTTGGTAAAACGGTCATCACTAGTTCACCCTGCTTCTTATGCACGGCAGGCCAATTCAATATATGCCCAGTGAAAAGGTAATCACTGATATCCCAATAAGTATAACTTATGGAGGAAATTTGGGATGCCTACGACTCAAGCATCTATGAACACACGAACACATACACACATAAACACACACATGGCTCGACTAGTGTAGTAGTACCATTCTCGACCGCCAACTTAGCAATCTCAGTTCTAATCCTATCCAGGCTGGAAAGAAAATCAGCATCTCTGCACTGCGAACAAGGACTCTAATTGTGCTGGTTAAGGCGTTGTGTGCGCGCGCGTACGTATGTGTATTAAGCTAATTGTAGTATACACTATAGGAAAGGAGCAACGTTCGTAGGGCCCCGTCTCCTATTCTATACTTTCCTAACATCCCTAGACTCAAATTCATGAATGGTTCCAACTTAACCTATATATTTGATGTGTATGTGTACGTGTGTGTTTACCTAATTGTATTATACAGGAAGGGGAGCTATGCTCGTGATAAATCGTCTTTGTATTTCGCAACTTCTAGTGTGTGTGTGTGTGTGTGTGTGTGTGTGTGTGTGTGTGTGTGAGTTCACAGCATTATCCATAGATCGGGCCATATACTGTAAGCTCTTATCCAGGTTGGTAAGTCGATCACGAACCCAACACGTGATCCAAGTCCGTGGTGAATCGTTCACACACACACACACACACACACACACACACACACACACACACACACATTGCTGAATTGCGAGCCGGCACTCCAACTTTCGTGGGCAAGCAGTTGGATGTGTAAGGTCACATTATTAGCCATAGATCGGGCCTATACAAGCTCTGAACTCTCATCCGGAAGGGTAATCGCTGTCGATCACGTGACCGAAGACTATGGTGAATCATGGATGCACGAACATACGCCCGCGCGTACAGAGTTGATGTGGCACATACGCAAGAGTACCAACAGCGTTGTTCGCTGCCGTCTAACTATGACTTGGCCCAAAACCTAAGGCAGCCAGCGCCCCAGAGGCAGGACGCGCAGTCTGTGTGTGCGCACATTATCATCACCAGGCCACAACCCGTCCTGGCTGGTCCTGCTCGAACATTCCCTATGTGAAGATATACTCGCGCGTTCGTTCGTACGATGATAACATTTCAGGGCGAGATGGAAATATTACCTCCAGAAAAAGCCTTACGTAACGGTGTGGCCTTACCTACCTGGTACAGAAAATGAACGCGAGACTTCTATATTTATATATAACCCACATCCCGTTGGGTCACCTTTCATATATGTAAACATAGATCTTGACGTAACGCCGCTGGGGAGGGTCGAGTTGACAGTCCTGCGGTTTCTGTCAAAATAGTATTTGCCCATGTCAGCAGTAATGCGGCAAGTAGCCTACTACTACTGTCTAGTTGATTCCCGCGTAGGCCCACGTTGCGTGGCGCTGATACTGCTGCTGCTCCTACTTCTGCTGCTGCGGTGGCGGCGGCGACGGCAACGGTGGTGGAGGCGGGGGAGGCAGTGGAGGCGTCACGTGACCAGGCATTGCTGGGCCGACCAATCCGATTCAAAACCTCGACATTCCAGCTCCCGCTGTTTCTTGAAATCTGCCACTGAAGACGTCATCTTCACTTATAACCGTGCATAAATAGCATTTACATTTTGCGCATGCTTTCTAGCCACGTGTAAATAAAGATGTGTGTCTACATCTGTGTTAATGAATGCCTATGTAATGCTAACAATATTGCGTAGATACATCTGCTTAATTTGAAGGTGTCTCAGGTTGTCTATCTACATATTTGAACTCCCTGTTAATAATATACGCCTGTCCTCAATGACATAAATATATGGGTAGTTGTTGCCACTCCAGTGTATGATTATGCTTACAATTCTTCTTGTCTTCGTGCATGGGCATACATTGTGTGAGCAGCGAGTACTATTGTGAACGTGTACAGTGTGAAGTCTGGCCATGCTGCGACCAAGTCTGCCACCCGCCATGCCAGTAACGGCATGGCAATAATATGTATCCGCGCTAGACTCACCTTATGCACCTTATGGCATGACACGTTTGATATAGTTCACCTTTATTATAACTATTACTACCCGTTTCATTATAATTATGTTACTACTCGTTATTCCCCTAGCAAACGCACCTCTTTGGCGAGACGGCAGAATTACTTGGAGGCAGCCTGCCATATGGCTTAACAGATAACTTTTTCCGGCACGACCTGATCATGTATTACAAATCCATTTGCAAGACCATCTAAAACTAGGCTTTTGTTCCTCTACGCATGTTTCTATTCCATGCGGAGTCACAGATTATCCACAGTTAGTTCATATATATTGATAATGGGTCAACCATGTGTTGACGCTGTGGTATTTACAAATGAGTTCCCAGAAAGTGTCGTGTGGCATGCATTCGCTGGCATGACTGCGTGTTGTATTATAGAATGCATACGTTGCTTCCTCGAATGACGACGAGCTAAAGAGCGGCCGCATGTCAACCCGTCCTTGAGTCATCACGCGCGCGTAAATGTAGACATGTTTGATAGGTGGAGAAAGTTCAAAAGGGGGAACGTTATCTCAAGAAAACTCCTTTCCATGTTACAACTAAGTAAAACACACACACATCACACACGCGCGCGAGGTATGCTAATTGGAGAATAAGAGGGTCCTACAAGCGTAGCTTCTTTCCTGTATAGTCCAAATGAATAAATAAACCCGTTCATAAACAAAGTATGATAATGAGAATTAAATAGAACTCATGAATGTAGCTCCTCTCCTGCTGTAAACGACGGTTAGGTAAATACAATTAGGTTTATAGTTAGATCACGTGAAATGCTGTCTTAATGGTTAATATCTTGACCTTTGACGCGGGGTTTACGAGATCGAGCCTTTTTCAGGTCATGGAAGCTTCCCTATAACTGGAAGTCACTATTGTCTTCTTTGAAAAAGATGATGATGATGATGGTGTGTGTGTGTGTGTGTGTGTGTGTGTGAGCCCAAAGCATTGTCCTTAGTTTTGTTTCTCTACTAGCTCTGGTCCCTTATTCAAGAGGGTAAAAAAATATCACTAGTCCAGCACATTATCCAACATGGTGACTCACTCAGACTTAGGTAACCTCCTGGTTACTGTGCCTCCGACTTGTGAATTAGGGCGGATCAAAATATTTTGAACAAATCACAGCATAGACGGATGGCCTCTGAGTTTATGTGTACTTTATCTTGCGCACACAGGTTTTACCGTGTTTCGTCATAAGCAACTGGAAACAAAGAAGTCGGGGAGTTCACCAGCGCCCTCTGCCTAGCAGCGCCCGTCCGCTGAGCTGGGCCGCGTTCATGTGCTTGCCTTGACGACGTCGTGCGTGCCGGTGTTGCCGTCTAGATGGGCCTTTGCCACACCTTGTATAGTCGCCATTTTCTCTCTTTGTTTCATCCTTGTCGTTTCCTCGGCGGAGCTGGAGTCAGAGCTAAACCCCGGGAATACCTCTTGATTACCTATTAGTGTTACCCTCATTTTTGAACTAGCTACGTCATTGTACTGCAGCGTTGGGAAGCTGGCGGGTTTAGCATTATGCAACGGCATATTTTGAGCCTGGGTTAAACGACTGTGATGAATATTGGCGCTTCTATCGGATACTATGCAACATCATTTAGTGAAGAAAATGGATTCATAACAGAAATATGTACAGTAGCAGTATGACAGCTTAGTTTTGGATGCACGCCAGACTATCCCACACCGATGAATCTTACAGGCCAGCCACACCAGTCTCTTTCCTCATTGGGCACAGACGCACACCGACCCGCACACATACGCACGAACACACACCTCTCGCACAAACACATGTACACACGTGCACGCACACTCACACAAACCTATCACTCACGCAGGCTTCCCCATAGGTGCATGTCTTGAGACAATGAACAACAAATAAAGCGGGCGGATGGAAACAATGAATGGCAATCTGCCGACAGAAAACGATGATTATGAAGGTGGCGAAAGGCGTTCAAACAAATTGCTTAGACTACAGATGAGTCGGGGTAACTGTCTGAGGAAACGAAGGTTGCTGGCTGCTGCTATGGTCACATAAAGCACAGCACCAACGGCGTATAGGCATACGAACGTAGACGGGTTGGATTCACAATTGCGCCAGCTCTCTCCACCCTATACGTGTACGGTTAGACGACCGCGATCTAAAGCACAGGGACACTCGGAAGAGGTGGTAAGGCACCTTATGTGCACCACAAGACAAAATACTTTGCCAGACATTGTATTGTAGGTACACCAAGAATATCGCCAGTAACCAATGGAAATATTTACAGGTTTATTTTTATTTCGCTGTCGTAAAATATTCGCATAAAATGAACACGCACATATATTCAGTCGATTTGGCAGGATATATATTAGCCGCAATATTTGGATTGATATTAGAAATTATATGAAGAGTTCAGTACAAACGTGTACGTTCACAACTATCACACAGGAAACTGTTAGAAATGTTATTTTCGATAGGACTTGCCGATAAAATTCACGCCACTTGTTGCATACTGCTTGTACCATTTCGTTACCATTTCGTACATCCATACTGACAAGATGTTTTGATGATATAATAAGAAATGTACTCACTGCAGAAGAAGAACAAGTATGTACAGTAAATTAGATCACACAACTAAATAATAAAGCACGATAGAAGTTGATATTGTATACATGTTTTACTAGGTTTGAATATGTCTGCATCGTGGATTTATATTTTTTGTAGACGCGTAACAGTATCTGTGAGGAAGGTGCCTATAATATGTATATTGTAACTTATAGAGGATTTCTATCTTCAAAAAGCAATGTACGGTATTATTTGCAGATTGACTTATATACTGGATTGTACTAATTCAGGAAAGTTGTATAATTAATGTACCATGCCGTATATTATAATCTTATAAATAAACTAAACTACGCGTGCGTACGAGAACACACATATGCTCAAATACCAAGTACAAAAACGCGATGATGAAATTGGTCACACGTTAGTACACACATACAGTACATATACAGACCTATTACGAAAATAAAGAGAAAATCCAGGGATTATACGCCGGCACTCGCCACTTCACAGGTATTTCCTCCATTCTTTTCGGAGCGGACCTCAGCATTTTATCTTGCATGTTTTGGGCTTCAAGCTGTCTTGGAAATATGCAGAACAAAAGAAAAAAGAGGCATTCATAAACGTAGGAATATGAGTATACACATAGTAGGTTCATGTATATATTCTGTATATCAAAAGGCTTACCCCACTCTTATAAGAGGGGGGGGGGGTAAGTCATGCACCCAGCCCCTCCCATCCCAGTCCCGTTTGTATTTTATCTAGACTTAAGTTTGAACCCTTATGTAGCTAAACGTGAATTTTGCTTCCTGATGATTTGATGATATTATTATCTACGTAATATGGAAG
>NC_134793.1:30283693-30301193 GCF_046742065.1 Oratosquilla oratoria | reverse complement strand
ACTCACCCCCTCACTCTTCACTTCCTTCCAAAATATATCTTTAGTATTTCAATATTTTCTGTCATACTCCTACCCCACTTTACATCTGCTCTCCTCTTTGCCTCTCTCACCTTGCATTTTGTTTCTCTTCTGTTCTTGTACCTCTCATATGCTTCCAGAGTAATACCTTGCAACCAGTTCACACATGCTCGAATTTTCTCTTCTACTATCGCCTTCACCACCTCATGCAATCGTTCACTACCTTTCTACTATATCACATCGTTCTCGTTCCACATACCATATTTGCACACTTGGTAACTTCCTCCTTAAGATAGATCCACTTTTTTATTCCGGTCTCCCCTCTCCCCCTTACCTCCTCCCACATATCTCTCAGCTTCTCCTGGTATTCCTTCTCTTTGTTTTCTCATTCAGTTTGTTAACTCTCAGTACCTCTCTGCCTCCCACCCTTTTCCTCCTCCATTCATCCACAATTCCCATAAAAAAACGACCCTCACTCTCTCCCCTGAAAACGTGGATATCCAGAACTCTTCCTATCATTCTTCTTGATACCTCTACATAGCCTTATCAACCTTATCAACAATGCATTATCAATCTTCCTTCCATCCACCACCCTTTCCCACGTATACTTATGTTTGGCTCCTTTCTTGAAAAATATGTTTGCTATCATCAACTCCTATTCTAAATACATTGCACTCTCTTCTGGCAGTCTTTTAGGTTCTTTTGAAGTTGTTGAGGTTGACATTGTCCAGAATTGGCCTCCTATCATAGTAGTTTCTGTGCAACGGTTTACACAAGCAAGTGACGCAGCTCACTTAGCCTCTAGGCATGCAACGTATGTAGGTGAATTTTATTTCCCTGAAGTGACATCACGTCTCATTGACCTGTTAGTGACACATCGTCAAGCTTTGGCCTTACCTGGTGATCCACTAGGAGTTACGGGTCGTGTTGTCCATAGCATTGATCTTAAGCCAGATCTTCGACATGTATACATACCCTCTTACAGGTTGCCTCATTCTCGTCGGCTCGTAGCACAGTCCTTGGTTGACGACTTGTTAAGTGAAGGCATTGTCCAAGAGTCTCACTCAGAATGGAACTCACCGCTCCTCCTGGTGCTTAAGAAAGATGGAACTTTCCGTCCTGTTATAGATTATAGGCAAGTCAGTGAAGTCACAATTCCAGACCATTACCCTTTGCCTCTGTTAAGTGATCTTTTAAGTCCATAGGAACAGGTAACACGGTGTTAACCACCTAAGACTTAAAGGCTGGCTTTTGGCTGATTCCTTTGGAGAAGTCTCGTAAGATCACGGCTTTCTCACCTCCATCAGGTCATTATGAATGGCTTCGTTGCCCCATGGGGTTACGGAATACTCCCTTGACATGCCAACGCTTGATTAACTCAACTTTTCATGGCCTAGTAGGATTTTTTTTTTTTTTTTTTTTTTTTTTAACTTAATCTTAGTCTCCAAGGATGTGCAAAGCCACTTCTATAAGTTGTCCCTTGACTTGCAACGTTTTGCTGATGCTGGATTGAAACTCAATTTGCCCAAGTGTTCATTTTTTAAATCTAGCATCCAATTCCCAGGTCATGTTGTAGACAAACATGGTATTCACACCAAAAACGCTAAAGTCGAAACTGTTAGGAACTTTCCTACTCCTAAGTCAATAAACCAAGTACGTTCCATCCTTGGATTGGCAGGATACTATCGTGCAATTATTAAGAATTTTGCTTCAGTTGCATCTCCCCTTACACGTTTCCTCAAGAAGGATACTTCCTTCCAATGGCGTGATGTTAATTAGAAAAGTTTTGATTCATTGAAGCATGCATTTACTGAAGCGCCTGTGTTGGCATTCCTAGATTATAGTCTTCCCTTTACTATTTGTATAGATGCTTCTGGTACAGGTATTGGAGCTATATTTATGCAGCAAGTAGATGGCTGTAGGCCAAATGTTACTGGATATGTTAGTCCTATACTTAATAAGCCTGGGTCTCGTTACCGTTCACACATTTATTTTCGTGACATTATTTTTAATATACTATTACAGTCTACACGGACCACACTGGTACCACACAACTTTCCAAGGGCAAAAAACTTTCAGGCCGCCTAGCCAGATGGTTCCTTACTATTGAAGAATTTAACCCGGTCCTTAAGCATATTCCGGGACGTCCAAGCAATGTTGCTGATGCACTTTCACGAAATGTACCTATAGCTGCAGTTGTAGTGATTGACAACTTCTCCCTGCAAGATTTAGCCAAAACTCAAGGTGAGGACCTTGTTTGGTCTGCTGTCATTTATGTTTTGGAATCTGGTGATGATACCACCTTACCAGATTTACCTGTATCCCTGTCCCAATTTTCTCTACAGGACAATGTTCTCATACATAATGTGGAACTGTTTGAGCAGGATGTAGCACAGTTAGTGATCCCTGAGTCTCTAGTCTCTATTGCTTTGTCTCTTGCTCATGATACCCCTCAGCCTGGTAACCCAGGTCGTGACAAAACTTTGGCTATGGCTAGTAAGAAATATCATTGACCTAGAATGCGACCAAACATTACCACTCATGTAGCCCAGTGTAGTTCTTGTGCCCAGAACAAAGGTTCTACTCATACTGCTCCTATCCTAGAGTACCCTACTCGCTTTGTGATATTGGCTCCCTTACGTAGCAAGTCTGCTCCAGTAGTTGCCCATACTTTGGTTTCTCATGTTTTTTGTCCATACACTATTCATTCAGTGCCCCTTAGCGACAATGGGACTGAATTTAGGATTGCGGTTTTAGTAAACATTTGCAAAAGTTCCGGCATCACTCAAACCTTCGTGACTGCTTATCATCTTTCATCTAATGGTCTAGTAGAGCGGACGAATAGGAAGATTTTGGACATTCTCAATCACGTTGCTAGTCGTCTCCAAGAATCTTAGGAGGATTGGCTTCCTCGTGTCAGTGCTTGCATTAAAAACACAATTAATATTCCAACAAGGTAAGACATCGTCTATGGAGCTGAAAAAAGGCTCCCATATGATATGTTAGCCAGTCCTGTTCGTCCCCTCTACAATTTTGATGATTATAGTCAACTCCAGTATCACACATTTCATAGAATATATGATTCTGTGAGAGAACAACTTGATGACTCCAAGTCCAAAATGTTGAAACAACAGCAAAGCAAGGCTACACCTGTTAACATAGATATTGGTGATCATATACATAAAAGCATGCCTGAACGCCAATCTCAATTGAATTGTAGATATACAGCACATTCGCAGGGCCTAAGATAAAAACAGGGTTCTGAAACCGTGTTTTCTAGATATTGCCAAATTTTTCGACACTGGCATGGCAAACTCCTGTCCAAACTGAAGTCACTCGGAGTTTTGCCGGGACTACAATTTTGTGTATTCATTCCTCTCTGGTCGCTCCATGACAGTGCGCTGGAAATAAGATTATCCTCAACGACGCCCGTTGACATTGCCCTACAAGGTTCTGTCGTAACCCCTCTCCTCTTCACATTGCTACTTCCGGATGTCGGAAAAGGAGTGAGTAAGGACGCGTCGTCACGGCCTTTGCTGACAAAATAGCTTTGTAGAGAAAATCCAGGCATCGGCGCCCGAAAAGAGATTTTGTCTCTTACAAGGAGGAATATCGTCTCTTCCAGAGGCAGATTGACCTGGTTGTGCCCCAATGCTTTCTGCAACCAAAAATGTGTACTTGTCAGTTCACAGGGTAGGATATAATAAAAGAAACTATACAGATTGAAACCACATCACAACCTGTGGTACGCCCACGAAGCCTGCAAAGTCTGTTCACTACCTGGAGGTCATCTTCCAGAGAGACAGAATGTGATACAGTCACATTAACCAGGTCACCATCAATGTTAGACGGGCTCTCGTCCGAATCAACCGACATGAACCCTGGTGTCAACAGAAGGAAACGCTGAATCCCATCGTCAAAAACCTAATACATTCCCGGCTCCTTTTCGGTACCCCTGCCCTCCATGACCTCCGTCCAGAGACAGTATACAAGCTAGCCCGAATGGCGTGTCATATACTCCGCCTAGGACTCGGCCTGCAACATTAGTTCCAAACGAACAACTGTATCATGAAGCAGGTGTGTTTTCCCTCCGGTATCGCCTGAAACAAAATGCCTACAGTTATTTCTTCAACTCTGCAAGACTTCCAAATTCCACAAACGAGGAACTACTCGAGAATTGGATATCGGCCCTATCCACGACACCCATCCACGGCTTGCCATATTTCGTCAGGGCTTCACCCTGGTGCTTGTTCTCCAGTGTCAAGTGGACCCCTTTCCCCCTGTCCACTCAAACCACCGGTAGTTGTATCCTAAATCCCCGGACTAGGACAAGACAATTCTCACCTTCTCTCCATACATATCCGAGAGATGCTTGTGATCAGATACAAAGGAGATTCCCTAGTATTCACAGATGGACCTGTGCTTAAAGATGGCCGCATAGGTGCGGATCTTCCAAGAAAATATTCAAGAGTCCTTCTCTATGATGCTTCCCTATCCCACACCATCTCGGCTCAGCTTGTTGCAATCCAGGAAGCTATACGCAGGTATTTCTCTTTCTCCTAACCGCCATCTTGTATCACCGTGCTTTTAGACTAGAGCCAGCCTTATGGCCCTGCAAAATAGATACGTTTCGCGACCTGACTTGCATGAAATATTGCACCTCACAGTTGAAGCTCCTGAAAAAAGGTATCAGTACTTTCCCTCTCATATAGGGCTGTACGGAAATGAGATGAAGGACGGTGCCGCCAAAAATAAGTGCCATAGCACCAGAATAGGACCAGATCTGTCCAATTCATGGTCACCGACGCCCCGCATAAATAAGACAAACCCATCCAGGAAACCTGGATAATAGACTACGCTGCCAGTGCCATCGACCGGGGATAGCCGACCACAACCTGCCTTGGATCAACCGCTTCCACTTTTCTTTCTGTTTCCCCACATATACCATCTATGAAATCTGATGCACCCAGTATCTCAGCATATATTGTACCTGGGACAGGAAACGGATCTCCTTCCATCACTGCCTTCTCTATTGCACATAAATGAGAGATCACTTTCAACCACTACGGGACCTCCTCTGACGCCGGACAAGCACAGATAGTCCTGACAGCTAAATTAATACGTTCCTCCTCCGTAGGAGCCTTTCTATGGCACCTCCCAGTAGAGGAAAAGAAAATCCGCCTCTAAGAACTACTGTGGACACACGAGAATACTAAAAATCCCACGTGTCATTCCTTTAAGGGAGCGTCGCCAGCGATATTTCGAAAAATTCTGGTACATGAGCGAATTTTAGGTAAACATTTCAAAAGAATCTCTATGATGGTGGCAACACTCATACAAAGTTATACAGCTGTATTTCGTTTCTATTTTTTATACAGAATAAAATAGATAAAATATTGGCAACCTCTGGCAACCCCATTGCATAAAAAACATTCTGTATATTGAAATAGCGTCAACATTTCTATAGCTATTTCGTTTTTTGCTACAGAATTGTGTTTATGGAGATATTTGGCAATTCCTCCCACCAGCATACCCCACAAAGACAGTGGACAGGGCACCACTCTTGAAAAGGTCAAAAGAAAGTAACATCGCTCCTGGCGCTCTCACCGTACGCAACAATTTTGATTCCTCGCCCTGTATTGTTGCTGTGATCATGGAAAAATTAACAAGAAACAAGAGAGTGAAGCGGCAGAATATAGAGAGGGCCCGTGAGTGCCTGAAATAGAAACAAGAAGGAAAAAGAAAGAAAGAGGAGAAAAGCAGCAAAGCTGCGCCCAGCACTCCGCAAGCATTTACTAGCCACACTACCTTACACCTCCTCCACCTACGGCACACCACTCACCCTCACCTCACACCTCATCTGCAAAGAGGTCGCGAAAAATGGTCGCGAAAAATGGTCGCGAAAAATTAAATCCCCCGTCCAGTAAAGTTTATGCTTTTGTTTTTTCTGTTGTAATATCTTTGTTTGTTCTTTATGGATTTTTGTCATTTTTGTTTCATTTAAAAGTAAACATCATGCTCTTTCTTTTCCACGATAAAAAATTAAAGAAGTTTGACTTTTTTATTTGTTTTATTTATGAAACCTGAATTTTGCAGCATTTTTTAATAGTTCAGAGAAACAAATTAATAAAAAATCAGAGGTATTAGTTTGAAAAAATGTATTCAATAAAATTTGTTCCTTAGACTCTAAATTTTCATTTCATACCAAGCTAAATGATGTGGAAGGATTTTCCATTAAGTAATTAGAGCTTCAGTAGAGCTCACTTTATCTTCATTAAATATTCACTATGCCTTATATATATTTTGGAGGAACACAATATCCTGAGGAATTACACACCAATGTAAGGGGTATTTATACCTATATTCATTAAAGACATTTTTGAAGAAAAGAAAAAAAATCACCTACTCTATAAAGCGACGCGACACTCCCGGCCACGTAACCCTTCACATTTTCGGTTTAAATTACCTATCCGAGACTAGCCGTACTCCTATCCCTTAACAAATTGGAAACCAGTCCCTAAATCAAATAGTTCCACTGAGGGAAAAACACACAATGGCAGTCTCATCACAGTGATCGCTCCTTGACACATCACCATGGACATGCAGTCAAAAGGCAAAGCCTCTATGAGATTACACGTCCAGCATTTCCGATCACGATCTACACCTAACAGCAGCTACCTCGACGCGGCCGACCACCACGAACGATACGTCATTTATGTTTATATTTATATTATATTTATATTTATATTTATATTTATATATATATTTATATTTATATTTATATTTATATTTATATTTATATTTATATTTATATTTATATTTATATTTATATTTATATTTATATTTATATTTATATTTATATTTATATTTATATTTATATTTATATTTATGCAGTGGTTCCAAAAGTAGGTTTGCCATCCCCTGGGGAGGAGGACATGGGGGTGCGTGAAGTCATATGTTCAAAAATAATTGTTTAATAAGAATGATTAAATCATTCCAAGGACAAGTATCTGCTGTTACATACGTACAAAGTATAATTCCATCAGTTATTCGAACCTATTTGTTTTCGACCTAAACAGTGCTAAGATAGAATATATACATACATATATATATATATATATATATATATATATATGTATATATATTTATATTTATACATATATATATATATATATATATATATATATATATATATATATATATATATATATATATATATATATATATATATATATATATGTATATATATATATATATATATATGGCGTGTTTTGTCCTACACTCCGCGCACGCACATGCACTCTTTCTCTCTCTCTCTCTCTCTCTCTCTCTCTCTCTCTCTCACACACACACACACGCACACACACACACACACACACACAATCTTTTTTGAGGTCCTCTTCCGCAGAATTACTTTAGTTACAAGTGTAAAAATAAATCTGGTCACAAGCCCAGGTGGGTGGTCAGACAAAGGTGTGGCCAGCGGTCTGTGGTTGTTGATAGTCAGGTAACCATTAATCTCGTGGAAATTTGACATTATTTATTTTGGGGATGTACACTGACTCTACCATTTTCCGTTTAAACCCACATTTAATTTTGTGCAGTATACAAAGGAGAAAAACAGCCAATTGAAAGATGTGTAAACAGTGGTGTACGGACAAAACCCGTAATAGGAAAAAGGCAATACGACTAAACGCCCTTTACACAAAACCCCGTTCGTATAAACCCCTTTTACACAAAACTTCCCTGAGGGCAGTGTTGCCACTGTGATCTATGCCAGTTCCCACAAATGAGTGAGAATTTTTCCACAAGGAAATCTGGATTTCCACATTTTTTCCCACAAAAAGAAGGAATTATTATATACACAAATAAGTTCATTGCAACATATAATTCTTCAAATTCTACACAAAAATAATGGTAAGCAGTTTAAACTTTTCAACAAATTTGTGGAAAATTCCCACAAAATGGCATCCGTTCCTGAGGCTGTTTCATGCAGAGGAGCAAGGGGCTGGGAACATTTTCACAATGAATGTCACACGAAAAAAGTTACTGAGAAAAATTAACAGGTAAAGAATAAATGTATTTATATTTATTTAATCTTAATACATGAATACAACAAACTCTTTCTTTAGGTTGTGTTATTGACCATGTTTAAGGTATGGAAATAGCAGTAATTCATATCATTATACATCTTATACATATCAAATTGACACATTCATTAATTGATATATTCATTATTTACATTATCGCCCAAACAAAAATAAGCTTTACATGATAACTTTATCAAATTACTTGTTTCGATATTTACAGTACCCAAATAATAACGACCTTAGCAGCCATATACATGCGCATCCCTATAATGTCACAACTTTCACTTCCAACGGATAATTGCCCCCCCCCCCACCCTCCGAAGGATCCTCTCACTTATCTACTACGGAGTCGTTTCTAAATAATACAATTTATTTTATTTCTCCTTTTCTGTAGAGGTTCTCCTAAAGAGTCGTTCAAGAGGTCCTTGCAAACTTAGAACCAGTCCTTCCGAATGATCTCTATGGCTGTCCTTGCTGATGGATGTTTGTGTTCAACTAGTTTTTAAAATCCTGAATTCCAATTCTCACATATGTTGTAGGTTCGAGTTTATCCTTGGAGATTTGTCTCATGCACGTTCCACTATGGAATTAGAAACGCAGGGGAAACTGCGGAGGCGAAACACGCCGTCAAGCTGTGTGCTCCGGCCCATGGAAACTTCTAGATTCGGAATCTAGAAGTTTCCATTCCTTCATTAACACAACAAATAACACAACCTAAAGGGAAGTGTTAGTTGCATTTACATTTTAAGATTGTCTGTCAAGTGGATAATAGTATGTTTAATCAGTTGCATTAACCATCTTCATTGCGTAGAATTAGGTGAAAATGAAACCTACGAGACGCAGTTGATCGAACAAAAACATATGGAGCAACGGTCTCTCAAGGAGACACTGAGAAACAGCGGTGAAGCTAATGTAAAATATTACCTGTTCGAAACAAAGCCATATGTCTGTACTTGAAAAAGCTGTAACAAGCGAAACGTCGTACCAATAGAGGTTTCGATCTCACACGGTGGTGATTCTCACAAAGCCAAAAACAAAACAATACTGCATCCCGGACAGGAGGAACTAGCCCTCGGTGATGTCAGACCCTTGGAGGCCCTCCATTGATCTCATCCCATTCATTTGAAACTCATAATTTGTTTCTCTTATTTAAATTTTGTAATCACATTTGTGTAGTACCTCACCCTCGAAATAACAGTTTGACCCTAATCAGCACCCCTCTTGTGTTCAAAAGCTGGCCTATTGCCCACAATGCCTTGCATGTAACAGTATTTTATTACACGCTAGTATTAACCACAGTTCCTTAAGTCCATCACAAATCCCCCACGCGTTTAAGGGTACCACAAGTACCCCCTTAAAGTACTAAATGCGTCCAAAAAGATCCCTGTAATGGCTTATGTGCACTACAGTGATAAATGCCAGGAAGTCTCAAAAGCTTCCCAGTGTTCCACCCAGCCTCCAATATGCAACGGTTGCCCTGTCTCGTGTGCGTTTCATCATACAATACATATGCCTGCACCACAGACTGGCGCATAAGTGTGCCACATTCACCATACCGAGGCGCACAGAACATGAATTGCCACAGCGGTTCTAAACATAAACGCTTGCGTCCCTACCACACGCGTTGCACCAGTCCACACAGTCACTGTTACGAGTTCCGTGCCGTGCCTTGCATGCCAAGTGCCCCAATCTATGCCATACGCGCCAGAATTAGCCCCCCTAGGCACCCTACCGTGTTTCAAGTTCTCTATACAGTGTCACGCACTTCCTATAGTACCATACATTCTAGCACGCCATACTTGTCCTATACAGAAATATATACATCGTAGTGTCTCGTAGGCAGTGCTGGGGATCTTTTCCTCTTTAGTAGTAACAGTTTAAAGGACATTAAAATAAACAAATAAGTGAATAAACAAACAAATGAATAGATAAAGAAATGAATGAATAAACACATAAATTAACAAATGATTAAGTGAATAAATGAATATATTGATAAATAGATAAATAGATAAATAGATAAATAGATAAGTAGATAAATAGATAAATAGATAAATAGATAAATAGATAAATAGATAAATAGATAAACAGATAAATAAATAGATAAATATATAAACAGATAAATAAATAGATAAGTCGATAAATAGATAAATAAATAGATAAATAGATAAACATACAAACAGATGAATAGATAAATAGATGAATGAATGAATGAAGTAATAAATAAATATATAAATAAAAACAGGGAATGTGCAACTCAGAACCGAAAATGCTCTTTCGAGTATCTGAAAAACATGGATTTCATACGCGGAGGCTTACTTCCACAGGCATCTTGCCAAACGACCGAATGTAGGGAAAACGAGGGCCGGGCCATGAGGAAGGCGTACGACGCGGCGCGCGGGAGGGTGTTGTGTCCGACGCTATGGGGCATTCTCGGCTCCGCGAAAAAGGGCCCCCCAGCCCTACCCCACCTGCTGGCGTTGTGCCTGATCGGAGGTGGTGGTACTGTTGGTTTTGTGGAGGAGAGAAGCCAAACTAGATGATCGCAAACGGTGCAAGGGTGACAGAAGCACCCAGGTGCCTCACCCCTTTTCGATTGTGTTTGATATGCAGCACCTTACGTCCCAAGTCCAGGTTTTAGATTTGTACCAATTACTTGTGCTTTCCCCGTGTAGGGGGAAAAAGCCTTTGGTATATGTTTGTATAAGATCACTATAAACCCACTATCGGAGAGATGATAACGGAAGTACAGGGAAACTGTATATTTCGACTACTATCTGTAGTCCTCTTCAGCTGAAGAGGATTACAGATAGTAGTCGAAATATACAGTTTCCCTGTACTTCCGTTATTATCTCTCCGATAGTGGGTTTATAGTGATCTTTTACAAATGTGTTATAACATACCAATTTCCAATATGTGTATGTAGTTGAGCAAAGGATATTTTGCGTGAAAATTTAAAACAATAAGATTCGTGCAAATGAAGTCACGAAAATTAATTTTGTGAACGCTGATACATAGTGAACAAACTATACTTTTGTATTTTTTACCCTAATAAGCAAAACGTTCCAATTACACATTATGTAGTGCAATACAATTCATTACTATGAATTACTTGGGTAGGTGAGCTGTTACTTAAACTTCTATGACAGCTATACAGCCTATGCTAAGTTACTTAACTTTAAGAGGATGTTGGAAGAGGAGAAGTATGAAGTTATAACGAAAAAAGGGAATCCAAGTAGCACTAAAAGAAATGAAAAATGGGATGACCCCTTGATCTAATGGATATCATCTGGAACTGACAAAGGGTATAGTGGTAATTTGAGGAGAGACTAAAACAAGAGGTAACTGAGTTTGTAAGGGTGTGTGAGAAAAGAAAACTGCTATTGAATGTGGGTAAAAAACAACAACATGAAGTATACGAATACTGATGATAGCGGCAAGTTGAATCTGAATGTGAAAGATGAGAGGTTGGAGGAAGAGGAATTTCAAATATTTAGGATCATATATGTCAGTGGACAAAAGAATGTAGAGGCAAAGCAAGTAAATGTCTGGGAGGGTTGAGAAATAATAGGTACTCTAGGACGAATGCACTCATGGCGACATAAGGAACAGTGATGAGAAGTATAAAACAACCAAAAAAAGAAAAGTTCTGAATCTTTTTGAGATGAAATGTTTTAGAAAAATGGTGGGTATGACAAAAATGAATAGAATGAGAAATGTTATGAGGCAGACAGGTGGAGGAGAGTGGTCGGACAGGATAGATCAAAGAGTGCTGAGGTGCTTTGAACATACTCAATAGAGGAATAAGGAAATACTAGCAAATGTAACCAACAATACCCATAAACACACGGTATGCTGCATCATCCACACAACCCAGACTTCACAAGATGGTTGCACAAAGGCTCACATGTGAAGACACACCGTCACGCACACTACACATGATAGAAGACAGGAAGGCAGGATGTTAGACGACATTATTCACATCCTAAACACCAAATCCTACAATAAACGTAGATAAGCAAAAGGGTTAACCGTCCAATCCAAACACATTAATATACATTGTACTTATACGCTCAGAGAACGATATCATGCACGCATACTAAATATAACACAAATTTAATGTAACTACCGGCAACTCATAAAGAAGAAATGCCAGGTCAGCAGTTTGACCTGGGACGTCCAAAGCGGGCCGAGCTACCGGCAGTCTTACAACGAGAGTGACACCATTAAGACTCGCAAGTGTATCTAATTTCAATGTTATAACATGGACAAGCGTCATGGCAACCCTCACAAGAGATAAACACCCGAGGATCATTCACGATGCTATCACAAAACCCCTCGGAACCATAACAACTATCGAAGACATGATTACTGTAAAAGTCGTCATGGACCACGGCAACCCCCACGAGGATATAGCCTTGCAACTTTACGAGAACGTTACTTGGACCATGGTGACGAGGGAGTAAATGAAGCTCGAGTGAGTTTGATGGTTTTATTCTGGTTAGTGCGAGTGTCGACCTAGGCTGGGTCGGGCGGTCGGGCTCCGAGACTGCCCTAACCGCAAAAGTGACCGCGTGGGCCTGGGAACGAGCACCGCTGGTTACAAGAACTGAAAAGAACTGCCTAGGGAGACCACAGCCTGTCTCCTTATATACACATTTTGCGTACGCTACAGTAGCAAAGGACCCAGCCTCACTGAAACGTGGCTTGGCAGGGCTTAGGTTGTGCTTTCATGAGGATACAAATGCCTATAGTACAGGCGTAATATGAACTTAATCTACACAATAGTAATATAAGGCCGAAGGCCAGCTGTTTCTACAACACATATACATTCCTTGTCCATCCCATTTCTGCAGCGGAGATACTATAAGCCAAAAATATCGCGTAGAAGCACATGTGGAGGGATTCTGTTCACCACATTACCCTCCTATCCCTGCGAAGCGTGGAATCGTGATGTCCAAGCAGGGAGGCGGCAGTGGGTGATGTCAGTGGAAGCGGGAACCCCCTGAGGCGGCGCTGGGGGCGGCGGCGACGACGGAAGCGGTGGCTTCCTTGAAGTAGCGACGTCGATCTGCGTCGATCTTGACGTCCAGTGCGGGGGAAGAGGCCGTGAGCGACGTCAGTGGAGGCGTGAACTCCCTTGAGGCGGAGGGGGCGTGGAGAGCAATGTTGGAAGCAGTGGCTCCCTGAAGTAGTGACGTCGATCTTCGACGATCTTGGCATCCAGTGTGGAGGAAGAGGCCGTGAGCGACATCAGTGGAAGCGGGCATTCCCTTGAGGCAGCGCAGACAGCGATGTTGGAAGCGGTGGCTTCCCTGAGGTAGCGGCATCGATCTTCGTCGATCTTGACGTCCAGTACGGGAGAGGCCGTGAGCGACGTCAGCGGGGCGGCGGCCGTGACGTAGACCTGTGTTGATCGTGACGTCCATCGGGGAAGCGGCCGTGAATGACGTTAGTGGAAGCGATAATCTCCTCGTCGGGGTGACGTTAGTGGTGTGTAGGGCGCAGCAGCTGGCCGTCGCTATCGGTCGTAGCATGTCGAAAAACCAGAGTAGGCTGGGTGCACTCGCGTCAAAACTCCCGGGGTCACCAATGTAACATTAACCGAACGTTACTTGGACCATGGTGACGAGGGAGTGAATGAAGCTCGAGTGAGTTTGATGGTTTTATTCTGGTTAGTGCGAGTGTCGACCTAGGCTGGGTCGGGCGGTCGGGCTCCGAGACTGCCCTAACCGCAAAAGTGACCGCGTGGGCCTGGGAACGAGCACCGCTGGTTACAAGAACTGAAAATAACTGCCTAGGGAGACCACAGCCTGTCTCCTTATATACACATTTTGCGTACGCTACAGTAGCAAAGGACCCAGCCTCACTGAATCATGGCTCGGCAGGGCCTAGGTTGTGCTTTCATGAGGATACAAATACCTGTAGTACAGGCATAATATGAACTTAATATAAATGAAAACATGAATAATAGAGAAGGCTTCGCATGCCTAGCAAAACCCATCAGTCATATAATACTTTTAGAAAATAATGAAACTTGTGCATTAAGCTATCCCAGGCGGCCCGAGAGATGAAGGCAGTGTGAGTATATTTTGTTCGATTGTGACCAAATGTTGTAGCTTTGATAAAAACACTGTTGGGTCGAAACGTCAACAATAAATTCTCCTACTATTTCCTCATTTCTTTCTCCACCATCATTCAAAAACCTGTCAATATTTTATTCAATATATATATATACAGTACATATATACTATAATAAAGTAATAGCCTCTGTCTGCCTGTCTGTTTGTTTGTTCACGAACTCCTAGGGTTTTGGAGATAGACGCCCATAACCATATATATTCTGACACCCTATCACTCCAGGTACTTGGATAACTATATTTCATTTCAAAAAATATTTTGGGTAGGGTTAAGGTAGGGTATGGTTAGGTTAGGGATTATTCACGAACTCCTCCTAGGTTTTTGCAGATAGATCCCTATAACCATATATATTCTGAAACCTTATAACCCAAGGTACTTGGATAACTATCTTTCATTTGTCTGTCTGTCTGTTTGTTTGTTTGTTCACGAACTCCTCCTAAGGTTTTGGAGACCCCCATAACCATATAATGTATTCTGATACCCTATCACTCCAGGTACTTGGATAACTATATTTCATTTCAAAAATATATTTTGGTTAGGGATAAGGGTTAAAGTTAGGTGGGGTATGGTTAGGTTAGGGATTATTCACGAACTCCTCCTAGGCTTTTGCAGACATTCTGAAACCTTATAACCCAAGGTATTTGGATAACTATCTTTCATTTGTATCCAGTATGATAAAGTAATAGCCTCTGTCTGTCTGTCTGTTTGTTTGTTCACGAACTCCCCCCAAACCATAATCCAGGCTACTTGTGTAATTATATTTTATTTCCAAAGGGCGTCTCCCTCCTCAAATTTATTTTTTTCTATTTATTATTATTATTATTATTATTATTTTTTTTTTTTTTTTTTTTACTTTCTTAACATTTTATTTTCGTTACCTTTTCCATACAGTTATATTGATACGTTTAAATTTTCTCCACAAATCCTATCAAAATTAATATGATCATCATTTATATATATATATATATATATATATATATATAATATATATATATATATATATATATATATATATATATATATATATATATATATATATATATATATATATATACACATATACATATATAAGTGAATTTAGGGAGCAGGTTTTCTTGGATACATTTTCTATCAAATGATACAGCATTGGATATCTTCTTCCTTAAACTTTCTATCCTTCTCGCTATTTTCTTTTCTGTGGGAGGAAGGGAGAACACAACATCACAAAATGAAACCATGGTGAATTCGGAAATGAAAACAAATACATTACTTACGACGTTTCGCATACGCTTTAGGTATCTTTTGGTAACTTTATTTTGAATATACAAACCATGATCATATATACATTGTACAAAATAAACTAGGAAAGGTATTTCGGTTTAATTTCTTCTTGGCGCACCGTGGGATGCCCCGTACAGCTCCAGGGCTCCACACATATCTAAATGGATATTGATTGCTGGAAGGTAATTCCTTATTAATACGGCTTCCAAGCATTTTAATTTTCTCTTATTGCTGTTCTTTGCTAAAATCAAAGTATTATTGTTCAAAACTTCCCGTAATATATTCATCTTATGTAGGCTACTTTTGAAATATACGATTTTATTGCACCTTTTTTGCATATGAAATGTAAGCCTTTGAGACAAAGTTTGAGTTGTGTGGCCAATGTACTCGTCATTGCAAAGCGCACCGTCTTTGTTGAAAGGGCATGCGTATTTGTACACAACGTAAGTTTGTTTTGATTTATCTTTTTCTCCTGACAAGTTGCTTTTCATTATTAGTGATGAAGTTCTGGGGTTTGTGATAATATATAACCAACTGTAGACTACTCTTGCTTCTTGAGTTTACAGTTTTTATATGTGATATTTTTCAGGACTTTTTCATATTTTTTGTATGCAGATGACATTGTACTTTGGTAGTAATTATTAATTTCATTCTTCGAATTTTCTATATTACCTAGTTCAGAACTAAATTTCTCCATTTTATTTTCAATTTCTCTATCAATATCATACATCGGGAACCCATAGTTTGCCAACATTTACTTGATTTTATTCAATTCTTGGTGGAGAAGGTACCAGTTAAAACATATTTCAAAAGCTTTCGTAATGTACGCGCGTATAACGCTAATTTTGTATTTTGATGGGCATTCGCTTAATCCATTTAAATATCTACCGGAGTTACTTGGTTTCCTGTAAACATTCGTAGCAAATGCGCCTTCTGCTCCATCTAGTCAAACATCTAAAAAGGGGTTCTTGTTGCCGATACTTTCCTCCACGGTAAAATGCAAGTAAGACTTTGCTTCCATCATCTCCTTTAATGTTTCAATCTGTTCTTTTCCTTCTACGTTTACGAAAATATCATCTATATACCTAAAATACAAATAAGGTTTAGGATTCACGGCATCAAGGATGGAGTTCTCAATATGGCACATGCATGCCTGTGCAAATAAAACACCTAAGGGCTGCCCATAGCTACACCGTCAGTTTGGAAATACATACGACCTGGGGGACATTGGCAAAACGTCGTAATGTATTTGTTTTCATTTCCAATTTCACTATGGTTTCATTTGGTGATATTGTGTTCTCCTTTCTTCCCGCAGAAAAGAAAATAGCGAGAAGGATACAATGTTTAAGGAAGAAGATATCCAATGCTATGTATGCTGTATTATTTATTATAATATATATATATATATTTATATATATCTATATATATATATATATATATATATATAGATAGATAGATAGATAGATAGATAGATAGATAGATAGATATACCTAAAATACAAATGAGGTTTAGGATTCACGGCATCAATTAAAACAATAGATATCCAGTCACAAGACGGAAGCAGAGTTAGAAAAGGAACAAGGAAATTTGCTGACACTCGACATATGGCTAGAGGCGATTGTTAGAAATATAAGCATATAATTAATTATATTTTGAGGAGTTTCTGCATTAGAAGAAAAAGGAATACAAAAATATCGATACTCTGATATTTTCTAATAAATTCGAAGTGGCCAGTTTTCTTTTAATTGAGTGGGGATTATTCTCCAATAATAAAAAATACTGGTCCGTGCGGTTGTTACTAATTCCCTAAAATTTCGTTTTCATAAAACCTATACAATTAATATTTCCCATATACGGGGTCGACCAATACCTGGGAACTAATATGCGAAAACACATTAACATAGTGAGAGGATTACAGATTCCCAATTCATTATGTCCCACATTACAAGTAAGGTTCTGAGAACACGTTATAGACTATAGAGCTTCTATACGTC
>NC_134793.1:30251193-30273693 GCF_046742065.1 Oratosquilla oratoria | reverse complement strand
ACACACACCTCAAACACCTGCTCGCACATATGCACAAACACATGTACATTATGAGGACACGCACACATACACATCAGGAATCACTGGGGGAGGTCACATGAACCTTTGAGTTGGAAGAATATGCAGGTCTAATCTGTAGATGTTCATGTTTGGCTTTATGTCTGCTATGTAAATGGCTTCAAGGGATGCAAGTCTACTAGGGTCTCTTTCTCTTTTGATTAATTTACTGTTGATCCTTCTAGGCACTGGCGGGTAAAGGAGGTATTACGCTTAGTGATATAGTGCTTCTTAAGGGCAAGTTAATCGTCTCGTATGTTTTGTCCTCGTCATCCTAATGTCCGTTTGAGATCCACAGTCCTCAATAGCATTATTGTATTGGTAGATGACGTGATTTTCTTGTATAGAAGATGACGGATTAGAGGGGCGATTTCTGAGTAAAATTTGTGACGTCTTTCGAGTCTAGTATTATGTGATAAACAATATTTTGTCATCTGGAGCAGTACGCTTGATGTGTTTTATGGTGATATCCCTAAAGGCTAATCACCAAACCCAGGAACATTTTTTGTGATATTATTTGTTTTCATGAGAACCACGTTTAAAAGAAATATCTTAAAAGTGCTATTTGAGGGAATTTTTGACGGAAATAATAGTCGTCTGGTAATTTGCATTCTAAAACATAGCTTACAGCGTCATCTCTTGGGATTAGTCCTGACGATGTCATGAGTTGAGTACCAACCCAAGCGTCCTCTAACGAAAGAGACAAAGCTTTCAGCTATATTGAGGATTTTTTGAAGTAGTCTCCAGACTACCAGAAAGGGAGGCGAGCTACCATTCCTCGTCACAACAATCCGCAGGGCAGATAAAGAAGTGATGTTTGCAGTATATGGGAAACCTACAAGCACGGATGATTTTGTGCACTATTTTTCAGGCCATAGCAGGAAAGTAAAGACAGGAGTTCTGATTGGTTTCTTTTTTCGAGCTTTCAGAATTTGCAGCGGCATGAGCATGAAGATTAACTTAATTACGTCACAAAAACTTTCAGGGAATTGAAATACCCTAGTGGCCTAATCTGCAGGATGAAAGGTAAGGCTATGGATATTCACAATTGGAGGACAAATACTCACTGAACCGAGAACCGAGATGGAGAATAATTCCACATATATAGCAGTTCCCAATTCCCTAAACACCGAAAGCATCGACTGACTCTTCATGAAAGGTGGAATTAAAACAGCCAAAGTCTCCTCTAATAAAATAGCGAACATTTAAGAAAGAAAAAAAAAGTAATAGAAATAATTTAAGAGTCGTTTATAAAATCCTATGTAAAGGATGCTCTGCTTCATATTTTGGAGAACCAAGTCGGGGTATAGATAAACGCTTAACTGAACATAGAATCTCCTTAGTCCAGCATATGGACAAATATGGGCACCTGTCACACTGGAAGGAGGCTAAAGTTCCCCACGAAAGTTTAGAGAAGAAGGCAAGGAGAACTGTTGAAGCTGCGTACATAAATTCAAATGAGAACACAAATGGAAGCGTGGGATTTATTTGTTTACCAAATGCGGCAAGTGCCCGCGTCCTAGACGCGATGAGGAGTCTGGTGTGGCACCGGACAATTGATCCCCACCGGCTAGGCGCTATAACCTGACCGAGGACTCATCAGGAGTGATGATATACGTGACCTATGTAAAACTTTCTGTTGACAACTCTCTGAGGAAAAACATGTTGGTCGCAACGTTAGAGTAAATTCATTCCTAAACCATCTTCATTCTTATCCCACCACAGAATCTGGGGTAGAGGGAGTGGGGACCATATCCCTCGCCCCAACAGTCTGAACCATCTGTTCCCCGCTCGACTTGAAGAACCACGGCGAGTCTGATGTCGAGAAGCGTTAGTTCATCTACGTCAGTGTCACCGAAGGTCCCAAGTCAGCACAGAATCAGACCGTTCCTTTTGTAAATGAGTTGCGGATATCTCTACTCCAAGCACTGATTTGCTTTTACGCTGGTGCTGGTGGTGTGGCCCAGTGCCAGCAACGATGACTGCGGTCGGATGCCAAACCACAGGATGAGGATAGGGTGATGGTGGTGGCGGCGTGTGTGTGTGTGTGTGTGTGTGTGGAGGGGGGTTCGGTCCCGCTCAGTCAACGTCATATTCAAGAATGCGTCCGTCAGCAGCCGGGATGACATGCTTGACCAGCCTTCCGAAGACGGATCATCCTGTGGCCAAGAACTGATGTCTTTCCTCATCCTCTTTCACCTCTTCCTCCTCCACCTCTTCCCACACGTACGATAATTCATTTTCTGTGGTCTTTTCGCACAACACAAACCTGGGTTCGACTCCAAACGCTACCAGTGACTTTTACTTATAGTCCCATTACCCTGGAAAAAATATATATTACTTCTGTCGCAGTCGAGCGCAAGACCCTAGACACTAACCCTTCCAACTAGAATATCTTGCTATATGAGTATTGTTCTGGGTTAACTCATCCAGCGAACTGACTTCCGGGGCCCAGACGATGAGGTTCTCGATGTGTCCCCAGACCCAAGAGAGTATGCAAGGGATCCGTTCCTTATCAACGCAAAAGTCGATCGTTGCTGTTCAAAACAAAATGCACAAGGCACACCACTGCGTGATGGGATGGACAGCGAATGACAACGTGCAAATAATGTGACTTTTCGCCCTGTCACTGAGGAGAGAACTAAACTTAGCTGAATAAGATAACTTGAAGACGACCAGAGGAAATGTTTAAGACGTGAACAACAGTGAAAGGATTAAGAGGTAAGTATATGATGATGATGCCAAGTTTTGCAGGGTGAAAATGCTATTGTGATTTATTATACACATTGTCTTGTCGGCTTCACTATCCGTGAGTAACTCGTGAGTTGTAGGCGTGTGTGTGTGTGTGTGTTTGTGTGTGTGTGTGTGTGTTTGTGTGTGTGTGTGTCGACATTTGGATTAAACAACTCTATCACTAAGACTCGAAACCTTGACAGTTCGTCATTTATATCACAAGACAAGAACGCTACTCATCGCGCCACGGTAGGTACGTAATAGGAACTTTTCGGAACTTATCCTCCTCTGCAATGACAACTCGCATTGTTTTCAACCATCGCTGACGGAAGATAAGCCCAAGAGGCAGTAATATGTAGGATTGTATATTGATATCACTTTACAGTGACACTTGAAGAACTGTATATTGATATCACTAACATAACATTGACACTTGAAGAGGGTGCTCATATCATGTAGTGAGAACTAATATTTATGTAGATTGCGCGCGCGCGTGTGTATGTGTGTGATTCACCATGGTCTTGGATCACGTGTTGGACTTGTGATTGACAGCTAGTTCCCTCCCGGAAGAGAGCTCAGAGCTCATATATGTTTGTGTGTTCGTGTGCGTACATATATATATATATATATATATATATATATATATATATATATATTGTGTATATATATATATATATGTATATATATATATATATATATATATATATATATGTGTGTGTGTGTGTGTGTGTGTGTGTGTGTGTGTGTGTGTGTGTGTGTGTGTGTGTGTGTGTGTGTGTGTGTGTGTGTGTGTGTGTGTGTGTGTGTGTGTGTGTGTGTGTGTGTGTGTGTGTGTGTGTGTGTGTGTGTGTGTGTGTGTGTGTAAATCAATTTACAGTGTCCCAACCCTGTACCTCTTCTATGGCAAAATACGGCTTCACATACACAGGTCTACCTACAGTAGTTAAGCTGCAGGTGCCCATCCACGTATCCACAATACTCGGCACCAACCACAACCTGACTGCTGTTGACATTGGTCAATGATGGCTCAGAATTGGTGGAAAGACGGGAACTATTGGCAGGCCCCTGTCAGCATAATTTAGTGGCCTACATTGTCTCTAGATTGGCCTATATTGGTAAGAAATGGGCCAATACTTGTCCAATATTGGGCCACTAGTTTATGCTGACAGGAGCTTTAGTCAACAAACTCGTCGAGCTACGAGATGTTGCGTCTCTGATAGGACAGCAGGTCTTCGGGGTATGAGGTCTTGTTTCTTTCTTGCGGGCCATCGGCGCTCCGGGTTCAGAGACCTCGCGTCCCCAACAGGTCACTCTGTCAGGCGCCGAGACACTGGCCCTCCGAAGGCCAGCGCTTCCTCGACCTCTTAGATTGACGGGCCAGCCATTCTTTCAACGGTCTAGCATCAACTCCGACGATTCATCAACCGGTCATGTGACTCCGGCAGGGCTAGCGGTTCCTAGAGCTCCCATATTCCAGCAGTGGAGATACTCGACAACGGAGAGCCTCATCGTGTCTCTGTCACACACACACCATTCGATCCTGTTCATTTTCTGAAACGGGAGGAGCGTGCAAGAGCAGCAAACTAGCGTGATACGTTCGTTTCTCATCAGGAGCTACGTAGCCACCACCTTACTGCCATCCTGGCGAAGAACTCAGCAGCGACCTGTCGGATAAAGCCTGTCATGGGGAACCCCATGGTTCAACTCTTTACAGCCTAGTTCCTACTTTCATAGCGTTGTTCTAGCAACAGTAACTATAGCAACTATAACCATCCTCGAGCACTTTGAATCAAGAACCATCTACCTCTACATATCTACATATAAATAAACATTAGTAATTGGCATCCCTCTTTGGAGCGACGCGTCTTGAGGAGACTCAAAGTGATATGGAGAAATATCGGAGTCGATGAGAAATGCGCAGACCCCAACCCCCCTCTCCGTTTCGAGGAGCTTTTTTTGGTCAACCTGGATCCTGAGGCCAGGTGATTTTATTCGAATAAGGGCAGAATTCTGCCGGGCAGCTAAGAGAAGGGGAGGGGTCTTACTGATCGGCTCCACCAATCACCACCTCCCTTAGCTGAGTCACCAACGACTCTTTCGTCCTGAACTTGAACGTTTTCGCTTCCATCTCGCTGGCCCAAGCACCGGCTTCCTTGGTCGAAATCGATCAACCGATCACTCACAGAAAACGAAACGAGAATAGAGAAAAAAAGGATAATTAAACAAAGGTAGACAGGCGGGTAAACAGACTAGTAGACAGCCGTTCGGACATGTGACACTGACGGGTAGACAAGAAGCCTGACAATGTAAAGGGAGAGACGGCCATAAGCGTAACGGAGAGAAGATGAAAGGGATTCGGGAAAGAGGGTGGGATGAGGTGGGGGGTGGGAGGGAAGGAGAAGGGTGTGGGGGGAAGGAGAAGGGTGTGGGGGGGAAGGTTCACGGGGACTCCGCCTCCACGAGAGGACGAGAGTGCCAGAGGGAGTCAGTGTGGAGCCAAGAATTGGGAGGCGCGAGAGAGGAAGAACGGGAGTTGGACGGGACGGGAGTGGAGGAGTGGGACCGAGCAGCACGACGAAAGGAACATTTGTTAGACTACCGAAGAGAATTCTGGACGATAAATGATCTTCGTTTGTTATCATTATCCTTGGTATTGTGAATATTTCCAGTTTATGTACATATCTATTTTTTATCGTCACTGTAAGTATTAGTAGTTCATGTATCAGTATTTTTATCATTGTTATCATTACCATGTTTTTGTCATCGTTATTACAAATAACATTACCATTATAACCATTATTTATTATCATTACCATTAGCGATATTGAGCATTTGTCAAACTATTATTCCTCTTTCAATTATTCACACATTCCATCGGTGCTGTACCGTATAATGCCAAGTCAGGGTCACAGTCTTTATGGAGTCTGAATTCGGGATTTCAGGGAAAATCGAGATTTCAGGAGAACTTTTGTTCTACCATGAATTCTACTCCAATGTCGGTGTCGTATTCCGTGAAGGTGGTGATGGTGGTAGTCTGGTGGGAGGTGGGGTACAGTAATGTAAATAGATACTGCAAGTGAATGTTAAGTTCGTACTGAAGAACATCAAAAGGTGAGGTGAGAGTGCTAAATCGTGAACGAACTCGTCACCTTTGCCCTATGTACTAGGACAAGCGACATTAAGCAGAAACTGCTGTGGAATGAACCTGGGCTTTCATGGCCACAGGACGATATGGAGACACAGCACACATCAGGAAAGGATAAGAAAAAGAAGGTCGGAAAATGTATGACGGTGGTATAGCCATGGGCGTTGGTCGACACAAGGAAGTTGGAGACCCAACTGAACAAGGACAGATAATCATCGATAAATATAATCTTCCCGCTACCAAAGGTCTCCCAAGGAGATGAACGAAATGAAATGGAGGGAGAGAAAAAAAAAAAAAAAAAAAAAAAAAAAAAAAAAAAAAAAATATATATATATATATATATATATATATATATATATATATATATATATATATATATATATATATCACAAGCACAGGCATCCAAGAATCTAAGAAAATTAAAAACGAGATTGTTGTTCCGCTAGAAATTATTTTAAAAAACTCAATCATATCCGGAGAAGTTCCAAAAGAATGTAAATTAGCTTAACGTTACCCCCATATTAAGAAAAGGTGACAAAAAGAAGCCAATGAACTACACGCCTATTGGCTTAAGTTAAATCGTAGGAAAAATGTGGGAGACTGTCATCAGACATACTACCGAATATCCTTTAGAAAGTAACTGTTTAATAAATGATAGCCAGCATGAATTAAGACAGAAACGTTCCTGTGTGATTAACCTACTCGAGTAAACTGAGATAACAAAAAATACGTAATTACTGTAATTATGTAATTTTTGTTATTTCAGTTTACTTTTGAAAATGTCTCCATTAAGACGAAACGTTGAGGTCAAATAATGGAAAGAAATGGAAGAATACAGTAATTTAGTTTCATTTCAACCGGTTAAGGGCAAATCTCCAATCAGGAATATCGAGAATACGAGGAAAAAACTGAATAACTACAACAATGCTGTCGTTTTTAACTCCACGTGTATTGCTGAGAACCTGCTCCCCTCTTTTATGAATATATATATATATATATATGTATATATATATATATACAGTATATATATATATATATATACATATATATATATATATATACATATATATATATACACACATATATATATATATATATATATTGTGTATGTATGTATACATATGCATATATATATATGCGAGAGTAACCACAGGAAACAAAATAACGAAGCAGAGCGCTTTCTTATATGTTATCAGCCCGTTCGATATCCAGCGTGCACACGCGCGCACACACGCATATGGAGCAAGCATACGGAGTCCGAACGATGTCCGGGCGGCACCAGACAGTACTGTACGGTGTCTTTTCACGACCCGGTGTGAAAGACGAACTAACGGAAGTCGGAGGACGGACCTCTCTTGAATGTTGAGTATTAGGTCTAGGCCTAAATACGTTGTCTTATACGAGTACCGGGAAAAAATGAGCTACGAACCAGTTCTGTTACTACGGTTAACTCCCATCATGTCCACTTTTTAAAGTTAATTTTATATCATATTTTATCATTTCAACAAAAACCCACTGTGTTGGATAAGAAGAAATGAAATAAATAGATTCCATATATTTCGATCACGGACTGTGATCCTCTTCAGTGGAATACGAAGAGTCTGTGATCGAAATATATGGAATCTATTTATTTCATTTCTTCTTATCCAACACAGTGGGTTTTTGTTGAAATTTACTAATGTGTTACGACATTACTTTGTAGTTATATTTTATCATATCTACAATTTTGAAAGCATGTGGCCACGTCAATATCGATATATTGATTAAGATTTCCAATATGCCCTGGATATGCTCACTTGACCGACAACACGCGAAGTACGAGTACGAGGCAGTTCATGGCGTCTCGAAGATCGCGTCGAGTTGTCAAGTCGTTAGTAATGTATCATATCTTGATTATCTCGATATGAATGCGGCCAAATGCGTTAGAAATTAAAGAAACGATAAAATATGGTACAAATAATTTACTTATGCCAATATTAAATAAAAACAATATTATCGGATTAGTCGGCAGTTGTCTGGAATTAGTACAACCACAAATCAACATATAATCATGCAACCATGCACTAAATGAGGTGAGATTTATTGAGAACAGATTTGTTCTTTTGTTTGTGTAGCAGCGTGATCGAGAAGCAGGCATGGCGGGCGTCTAGCCCCGTGTACAAACTGGGTGTCAGCCATAGTTCCGCCCACAAACTGCGTGGTTTGGTCACGTGGTTGATGCCCGGGAGAGATGATTGGCCAAGGATCTGCACCGCGAGGTCACGAAGGTCGGCGGACAGGACAACACTAAGCTGCATCATTATTGGCACTCCTGAACCCAGACAGGGTAAACGTTGAAAAGGTAAACGTCACCCTCCTCTCTTCCCCTTGTTTTCAATAGTGATCAGGCTCCACCACACACACTAGAATCAATAAATTAAAACATAATGACCCACCTGTGTTTATCTAATCCAGTCTTCCAGACTCTCGACCACTCTACCATAGTGGCGGCGGCGATGGATAGAGGCGATGCGTTCTATACACGTACCCATCTAACCTCAGTGCACATATTTATAAGAAACAAATCACATTGTCAGGACCACTCAGTGAACGCAAAAGGAGTGAATTTGGGGGTAGGGACATGTCTCATAAACAAAGGAATAGACCTCAAGAGACTGGCGGTGTGGGTCATCAGTCCAAGGCGATGATTGTTTCAGAGGACATTCCTCTATTTATTTCTACGGAGGAAACGCATCACCCAACAAACAGGCAACCAGCATGCTATGATATCCAAACATGGCTCGGTCTCTTGGAGGAAAAGTGGGGACCAGATGTAAGCGATTCCGACGAAATCAATGTAGTCCAGAAAAAAATATGTTGTCGATGCTGCTATATCTGCAAGGTCAGCACGAGGTAAACATCCCAACGTTCGGGAACGTCTTCAGACGGTATTCCGACAGTTCTTTTACTTGCCCGCTTCGGGGATAGTGTCAGAAGCCGTCTGGACACTGCCTAGATCAGCATTTCCCAACCTTTTCCGACCATAGCACCCCTATCTTTTATTGGAAGGATAAAAGAATGGGAAGTGTACAGCTTGATGATTTATTTTCTTGATTCCTTAGAATTAAAACAAATAGACAATATTATTTTTAGAAGAAATAATAACACCCTAGGAAAATAAAATAGCATGGAAAAAGTCAAATAGGCACAACTAGGTAATCAATGAGACATATATCAATGTGATTTTGTGTGCATCACTTCCCAGCACCCCCTATAATTTATTTCAGCACCTCCAGGGGGTGCTAGCACCCTAGGTTGGGAAACGCTGGCCTAAATGAAGAGTTCAGAGACGCTCACCTTGTACGCATTACGCCTAGCTGACATGATTGTTTCGTACGCAATTCTCATTCCTGACAAGGAAGCGAATGCCGTTGAGGTCGCCATCAACAAATTAAAGGCGACCATGTCTCCGCAGTTTGCGAGAGTGCTCACATACGAGGAAGAATCGTCTATTCCGGCGATCTTGCGCGCCGCCATAGACTATACACAACACCAAAATCTCCAAATCAAAACAGAATATTCTGGCGAGGAATATTCTGCTCTTACCTTATATCCAGCCACGAGAGACATCAAGCAATTAGCCTAGTCATTCCAACTCTACACCACACAAACAAATATATTTTTCTTCGCCTCGCCATTCGCGAGACAGAGACCCCTCGAGAGCCTCGAGAGGAAACCATATACCCTCCCTACAGGGCCGGAGGACACAGAAATACATGGAAAACGAGCCGCGAGGGTTGTATAAAAAACAGATGGCGTCCCTACTGCACATACTGTCGGAAACAATGCCATTCAAACGAGAAATGTTAATCCTGCCTCCGCGACCAGCCACGCAAACCATGTCATGTTTGTGGTTGCGCAGGTCACGCGCGAGACGAGGGGAGGCTCTTCGACCAGTGGCAGCCAGTGAAAAAAACTTCTCGCGCCGAGGGGAAGGATAATAGCCGAGACTAGGAAGCATGTGGAAATTGTTCACATCGATTTTTCCAGCGCTCATAGTGTTGTAGGCAGGTTGGCCATATTAGCAGTTCATTTGCTTGGGACTAGCGCAACCCAGGCGATACGAGCTTTGCTGGATACTAGTGCAGCGGTCTCCTTAATTTATAGGAACGTCCTGCATGAAGACGCAGAGGGGATACAGGCGGGCACCCCTAGAATAATATTGGCCGACGGTTCGGAGATGCCGAACATTGGTCAATTTCATGTAAAGATAGGCCTTGCAGGTTTACAGTTTACACACTCATTCTTTGTCATCCCAGTAGAGGCCCTTCGCGCCGAAACAATATTAGAAATATATATTTTGTCAGTGCACAGGGTGAGTTTAACATTCAGTCCTTATACATTCAAAGTTGAAGGCAAGGATATTCCAGTAATCCTTGCAGGGACGAGTTCTTCAGTAATCCTCCTATCGTCCCCATGCGTCGGAATGAATTGTTCTCCTTCCTGGGATTAGCGGGGTACTATGGAAAATTCATCCCAAATTTTCCCGAGATTTCAAAACCTCTAGTGGATATAATGAAGGGTGAACCAATTAAGAAGCAATGGGGTTGCGAGCTTGGCCACTGGACATTCATTCAGATAATAACGTTTTTGAGTCCCTCCAAACCCACTTGTCAAGCACGGTGGTCCTCTCCTACCCCAAATTTGCAAAACTTTTCTTACTTTTCTTACAGTTGTTTTAAGAAACGATTAGACAACTTTATGGGTGGGGATGACAGGTGGTGATGGATACGGAGCTGCCTAGTGTAGGCCTTATGGTCTCTTGCAGTCTCCTTCATTCTTATGTTCTTATGTTCTTACTCAACACAAATGACAGTGCATCAGCAACTGGGGGCGTGCTTCAGCAGGAGGACGACAGAGGTAGGAGACGGCCGATCTCCTATTTCAGTCGCACTCTGAATGAGCACGAGAGAGGATATAGTACCGTGGAGAAAGAAGCGTCAGCAACAGTGTACGGTCTCACCGTAAATCATCCTCTAATCATGGGATATCCAGTTAGACTAGTGAGCGATCACAGACCTTTGGCCTGGCTCTTCACTGCTAAGGGCACAAACACTCGGATTCTCCGATGGCAAATGGAGATAGCTGACTTCGATCTAAAAGTCAATTATATTCCGGAGCGATTAAACATCGTCGCTGATGCGCTCTCTAGAATACGGGGAGCTGACCACCCTACAGACACCTTCATAGTGTCGCCCATAACCATGACTAGCCAGGGGAATTCAAAGACTGAGGATGACCACGTCACATGAGACTAGTTAGCTATCCTTAAGAAACAGGATGAACACACTGACTGGGGAAATATAAAAAAATATCTCAAAGGAAACACGACTATAGAGCCGAAGGTCCCTAGATGAAGAGTGCTAATCAGGGAATTTCGACTCCTACCAGACGGACTTTTATACCACCCGCGCACAAATGCATATCAGTTAGAGGATCTTCGCCTGGTAGTACCAGACGGAGCTAGGAAAGCTGCATTGCCAATTTTTTCTCCCAATGGCAAGTCATGGAGGAGCCCAAGTCACTCTTGAGCAGTTGCAAAAGTTCGCCTTTTGGAAAAAGGTGTCGGGGGATGTAAAGGCATTCGTAAAGAATGACGACATTTGCATCTTGTGCAAGCCCTCATATGACCTCCCAGCACCACTCAGACAAATTCCTGACGTGGCAAGTCCGTTCGAGAGAGTGTATGTTGATCTCATAGGGCCGTTAACCACCACTTTAGGTGGTGCGAAGTAAATCCTCACTGTGGTAGATGTCCTAACCCATTTCTTGGTCACTGTGGCCACAAGTTAAAAAAAAAAAAAAAAAAAAAAAAAAAAAAAAATAAAAAAAAAAAAAAAAAAAAAAAAAAAAAAGCACGGGTAGTGGCGGCTCGGGCATTCATAGCCCATATACTGTCCATACAAGGTGCCCCTGGGCAAGTGATCTCAGACGAGGAGAGGAGTTCATGAACGAAATGTTCAATGCAGTGTTGGAAATGGCTAATATCAAACACCACACTATAACTCCTTATCACACGTCGAGTAACGGAGTAATAGAGGGACAGCCAAGCAGGTTGGGATCAGATCCTCCCTCTGGCGGTATTACCCTATAGCTCGGCCTACCACAAAGTCCTGCGAGATTCTCCGCATTTCCTTATCTTTCACCGTTACCCCGTTTTACCTACTGCTGAGTTCACAAGGTTTGTAGTCAGGCATATAAATGGCATAATTGTTCAAATTGGGTTAAAAGCATGAAATTTGAAAGGATAGAAGACTAGACCTTTATAAAGATTTTCAGATATGGGGCCATCTCGAACCCTACCCAGGAAGCGTATGCCCCTGTCATGTCCTTAGCGTGAATAGAATCATGTGCTTGTGCTGTGTCACGCCCTTGTTTGAATAAAGTCTCTTGTTTGTAGTTTTTTTATGCACGCCTCGCGTGAATATGAAGTGTAAAATATGTTATAATATGTATTGTATTTCTTAAAATATAACCCATTGCGCAATACCCGTCTGTTGGGGCGTGCTTCATTATGTCTGTCATAACACCAAGCTCAGGAGAAACGTTACATAATTTGGCAGGAAAGCTTATTCTGCTTTCCTATTGGTTGGTGTTTAAACTACCTGCTTTGAATAAGTTTTGGCATCCCAGAAACGTAAGCACCCATTCTCAGGCTATAAAAGGCGGTCGCCCGTGGAGCAGTTAGTAAAGAGACCAGTTTTTCAAAGTGAGACACAGAAGAGAGGCAATACAGAAAAGAAGCAGAAAGAACCAGAACGAGAAAAGAACAGAGAGGACAAGAAAAGAAACAAACGTGTTTTTCTGAATTATTTCAGACATCTCCAGACTGCTGCTGGACTACGTGCGACTCGACACTCTCTATGTTATTTATCAACTATGAAATATCAACCAATATCTTACCTATTCCCGACTACCAGAAGGATCCCTTACCAGAAGTTATCATGCATCAGCCTCGCCTCAAACTACCCATTTGTTCCCGAGACTAGAGAGTCGGCCGTTGATACGACTTTAGCAATCAGAATCAAGACTCATCTACACCATATGCCAGACTTCGTTTCGCCCACCTGTTCTTACGTGCTGTATACAAGAGCATACCCAGCCATTCTACTTTGTAAATAATTATCAATTTAATTCATGTAACACTTATTTATATGCCTTCATATTCTATGTCCATATATGTAGTATGTATTTTCTATTCGTGTAATATTCAATTTCAACGAAGAGTTTAATTATCCTGCCTGAACTCTCACTCGTCCAAACTGCCCACTTTTTTTTCGCGACTAACCTAACCTATAGGTGGGCCATGACAAGAAATTTGGCAACCCTTGTCAGGACGAAAAGAGAATTCAGGTACTGATTAAGCTGCTCGTTGGAATTACATGTTTGTGGGAAAATTTCTTTCGAAAAACAGTTTGTGGAGAATCCCTCCATTGATATTTTAGAAGATTCTACGAAAGCTCAATTAATAAACATTGCTACAGAATAAGATCTAGCGTTAGATGCTAGGAGGAAAAAGAAAGATATTTTTCAAGAGCTGGTTAAAATTTTAGTTGAAGAGGAAGTATTAGATAGGGATACCTTAAGTCATATTCACGTTGTTGAAGAGACATCCTGATCTACCATTGCAGAACTCCGTAACTTTGATGAACTTGGAGAAAAAAGTAGAACACTTAGGCTACGATAAACCGCAAGATTTAAGATTAGTTCGGGATTTCCCATAATTATTTCTCGATGTTCCGTGCATACGTGCTTGGATAAACTGGTATATGCGTCCGCACAAATATACGAATATGCATACATTCAGACATACCTCTTGCATATTCGTACATGCATAAACATATACCTTCGTACATACGTTCATGCATGCATCCATGCATACTTGTACATCTATATTTGTATCCATGCGTTTGTACATACGAGTATGCAAGAAGTATGTATGTTCGAATGTACCAGTATGTATGTATGCAGATGTATGTACCATGTATGCACGAACATATGTACGAACGTATGTTTATACTTGTAAAAAGTGATTCATTTCCATAGCGCTGGAATAGATCCAACATCGTTCGAATTCCAAAAGGTCCTTCATGTACAGTATCGTTCTCACAAACTCATCTCAGTGATACCTGCCCTGAACAAGGTCTTCGAGAGACTCGTTTGGTCTCACTTGGCAAGTTCTTTTGGACATTCCGGTACTCCAGTGGGGTGGTGGTGGTTCATTGGCGAAGTGCCGGTTTGCCCGCCACCGATCGAAGCCTTAATAATGCTTGTTCGTGTTTTTTATTTTCCAAAAAAATGTGCCACAGACCGCGAAGTAACACTGTTCTGAGGTAATACTAATCCTTAGGAATAATGCCGCACTGAAGAGGTAGAGTCATGGGGGAGGGGGGCCGAGGGGTAAATGATAGATGGAAGGTAACAACAGAAACGAGAGTTATTAGGAGTTAAAAGTGATTATCATTCTCTTTTGGGTGAAATTAACCTTTAATTAAAACAGAATGCTGCATCACTCTGGCCCCCAGGGTTATCATTAAACTCACTAAGTATTAATTAATAAAACTTGCGCAGTTCCACTATACGGGATGATGGTATAAGTCGTCAGCGTTGGAATCTACATCTATAGTTCTTCAGGTCTACTATTCCCGGTTGTTGAAAAAAGGTGTGATCAGTAAAGCGACAAAAGATTCACTTGTATAACCAATCGCAACGACCGTAGTTATGTGAGACATGTAAAAAGAACAAACTACGACAGTTAAATGTTAATGATTCAATCCTAAGCATAAAAAAATATAATATCTACACAGGTCTATCGTTTCTGGGTATTATCGGTGAGGAAATTATCTCAAAAATAGATTTTGTAGATTTCATTATACATGTTCTTCGGATGGCTGAACTAGGAGCGGGTTTTCGAAGATGGCTATTAGATATACATCATAATTTGATTGTCTCATTTTATCTTATTTTATTTTATCTATTTATTTATTTGTTTATTTTTTCCCCTTATTCCCCTGTTCCTTGGATACTGTTTACCTGCGTGGGATTGAGATAATGCTATAGCACGGGGGATACGGTGGGTGAGACGGAAAAAGGGTTATTGACTTCGTCCTTTACTGGTGAGGTCTAAATTGTCTTTACATGTGGCCGAAGCCGATATATGTATACCGCGTGGGCAAATTAGATATGTATGTTGGATCAGGTCAGCCTTGGATCATGCAGGGGGCAAGCAGGCAATGCAGGTGTGCATGTCAAATCACGGCCAGTGGACCAGATCGCGGACGTGTGGCCAATATTATGTGCGCTCCAAGTAACTCCATGTGGTATCTACAATAGTTTCCCCTTAAATATACCTTGGCTACAATAGTTTCCTCTTAACTATACCTTGGCTTCAGAGAGCGTCCCGCACGCGAGGGGAGGGTCGAGGACCATCTCCGTTGGAGACATGTTGAGGTTACCCCAGATGGCTCAGTGAGTGGTTGTCATAGGGATATTTATCGTCGATGGCGATGGCCGTGGTTGACTGTGATGTAGTTTGCAGTGGCGTCAAGGTAGGCCGTTTTCGGGAACAGCGGGGGCCATCTCCAATGGAGACATGTTGAGGTTGTCCCAGATGGGTAGGGAAGTCTAGCGTCGATGATGGTAGCCGTGGTTTGGAGGGGCGTCGAGGCAGGTACTGTTGTACAGACCAGACGGGTGTTGGTAACTTCTGTCAGGATGAAGCTACAGGAGTCTTGGCGACTCCCGAAGAAGAGATGCAGGCGTTTGCACTTGTGATTAGCAATGGTGATCCCCAGGCCTCTTTGGCAGGAATCCACCAGATCTACAGGACTCAAACAAATCTACAGAACCCCACGACATCTACAGGATTCCACCGGATCTACAGGGCTGCACCAGATCTACAGGACTCGACCGCTCTATTGACAAAAGGTCACAATTAGTTTATTTTAGAAAATGGGAGATTTTGTGAATGCGATTACCTAGATATGATAAGATTTGCAGAAAACAACTGGGAACTAAGAAACTTAGTCTGAACGTTTTCGTCCATTTCAAGACATCATGGAGTACAAAGTGACAGAGATAACGATACATACAGTAGACTAAATGGATGAAGACATGATAGGGAATGTGGATAGGTCATACAGGATGTTCTATTACACAACTCGAAAAAAGAGCACCTGTGAGGAATGGCAATATTTTATAGACAATAGATCACAGAAGATATTACCACCGCACAGACCGGGAAGCACTGGGAGCTGTAGATCATTCAAGTTTTCTTAGTAAAGAAGTTATCGAGTTTGTACAAACCCAAGCTTAATCTAATATTATGAATCAGAAGTATTTCTAATATGACTAGGTTCAATTATATTTCTTTCTAACAAAGAATTACGTGAAATATTTTTCTTTGAGTTATTCCAGTCAGTAGAATGATTAGGGTCCCTTATATGGACAAAAACACCACCAGATACTTGGCCAGTTCTTACACTGTTCTTATGTTGATTGATACTTGTCTTAAAGTCTCTGCCAGTTTGGCCAATATAAGGTTTATTGCAATGAGGAGTGTGGGGTGATCTAATAGAGGTATTCAAGTGGTTCAAAGGCTTTAACAAGGGTGATGCAAACAAGGTCATCATATTAAAACAATAGGGCAGGACTCGCACTAATGGTTATAAACTGGAAAATTTAGATTTAAAAAGGAAATAGGCAAGAATTGGTTTGATCTGTACAATGTCCCTATCATGCCCCCATTTGATGTCTTAAAATAGACGAAAACGTGTTTTTTTTGTTTTTGTTTTTTTGCATTTTTTTCACGAATCTTTGTGAATTGGTGCAATATACTAATATAGACGTTATGACGTCATGTTGGCACTTGACAAAACTTCGCACAAAATTTTTATTTACATTTTATTTTTTCCGCATAGTTTATTCTGATTATTGAATACTGTTTAATTTGTTAGTATTGAATATTTTAAATAGAATTTCTGTTTTATTTTGTTGAATTTAATTATTTATCAAAACCGACCTAGGACGAGACAATAATATCGATTCATTCGATTCTAATAGAGGTGGCGAACGGGGAGAGTTCCACTTAAAGAATGCTTTTAAATTCACATTTCCACAGAATCGCAGAAGAGCAGCAGAGACAGAACGGCTGAAAAGAAGAAAAGAACTGGAGCGTGATGATATCAGAAATCGCAACCGAGAGAAAATGAGAAGGCAAGAAACGATATGACTGAAGACCAAAGACAAGTATCTTGCAGATAGAAAGAGATATCAACAAAGAAGAGATGACATGGACAATGAGCGACGTGAACGATACCTTCAAGAAATGAGAGATTGGGATCAACAAAGAAGAGTTAGCGTGGACGATGAACAACGTGAAAAATACCTTCAAGCAATTAGAGATTGGAATCAACAAAGAAGAGTTAACGTGGGCGATGAGCAACGTGAACAATACCTTCAAGCAATTAGAGATTAGGATCAACAAAGAAGAGATAATAAGGACAATGGTCAACGGGAAAATTACCTACAGGAAATGAGAGATAGGATTCAACTAAGAAGACATACTGTAGACAATGATCTACGGGAACGTTATCGGCGAGAAATGGGAGATATGGATCAACAAAGAGGAGATAACAAGACCGTAGTACCTTCAAAATATAAGAAACAACGTGTTCAGTTATGCATTGGCGAGATGAATATTGTTTTCCCACAATTCTGCGCATACAGATTTCAACCGGAACACCACAACCTTCTGACTAAATGGCAAAGTGTCCTATCTGACCTGCAACCATACCCCGATCAACTCAGAGAATTGTTTGATGCCAATGATAATGAAGGATCGAATTTCAGACATATCCGTCGATGTGTGTCGACGCGGCGGTGAATCGTGGCGGAGCACTCCCGGATGGGATGGGCGGTGTAGACCGAGTGCCAGTCCACAGTGGCGGAGGTGGGCCAGCCATATCGGCAGATGTGCATCGGCTCTGACACGGACCGTGCCCGAGCACCTCCGGATGAGCTAGGTGATGTAGACCGACGTTGTGCCTCGGCACGGCTGCGGATCGTGGCGGAGCACTCACGGATTGGCTAGGTGATGTGGGTGATATGGGCCGCGTGCTGACGCATGATGGATGGAAAGGTCCACCGTATCGCCGGTGTGTTTCGGCGGGTGCGGCCGCGGACCGTGGCGGAGCACTCCCGGATGGGCTAGGCGATGTGAGCCGAATGCTGGTGCACGGTGGCGGGAAGGGATCCACCGTATCGCCCAGTGTGTGTCGGTGTGTGTGGTCGCGGACAGTGACAGAGCACTCCCGGATAGGCTGGGCGATGTAGAACGAACGCTGGTCCACGGTGGTGGGGCTTGCCGGGTATATCGCCCGATTTGTGGACCATGCAAGAGCCTTTCCCGGATGGTCTAATTAATGTAGACCAATTGTTGGTCCACGGTGGCGGGGTGCATCGGCAAGTCCGTGGACCATGGCGGAGCGCTACCAGATGGGCTATGTGGAATAGACCTAGCGCTGGTCCACTGTGACGGGCCGGGCCGGGCATATCGGCCGATGTGTGTCAGCTCGGCAGCGGACCGTGGCGGAGCGCTCTCGAATGGGCTAAACGGTGTAGACCTAGCGCCTGTTCACGGTGGCAGGGGCAGATCAACTATACAGACCAATGTGCGTCGGCTTGGTCATGAACCGTGGTGGAGCGCTCCCGGATGGGCAATTTAGACCGAGCGCTAGTCCACGGCGACGGGGCTGGGTGGACCGGGTATATTAGCTGATGTTCATCGGGCGACCGCGGACCGTGGAGGAGCATTTACGAATGGGATAAGCGGTGTAGAACGTGCGATGGTCCACAGTGGCGGAGCAGGCCAGTTATATACGCCGATGTGTGTTGGCTCGGCCGAGAACCGTGGCAGAGCGCTCCCGGATGAGCTGGACAATGTAGACCGAGCGTTGGTCCACGGCGGCTGGGCGGGGTGGGCCTGGCATATCAGCTGATGTGCGTCTGTTCAGATGGGTTAAGCGGTGTAAACTGAACCGAACGATGATCCACGGTGGCGGGGCTGGCCGGGCATGTCGACCGATGTGTATCGGCGCGGCCGCGGACCGTAGCGGTGCACTCCCGGATGGAATAAGCTGTGTAAACCGAGCGTTGGTCCACGGTGTAGGGATGAGCAGGACATATCGGCCGATGTGCGTCAGTGCAGCCACGGACAGTGGCGGAACGCTCCCGGATGGGCTATGCTGTGTAAACCGAGCCCTGGTCCACGGTGGTGGGAGCGGACCCTCTATATCTGCCGATGTCTGCCGGCTCGGACGCGGACCGAGGCGGAGCACTCCTGGTTGGGATGGTCGGTGTAGACCGACCGCCGGCGCACGGTGACGGGGGGCGGACCAGTTATATCTGCCGATGTACATCAGCTCGGACGCGGACCGTGCCGAAGCACTCCCGGATGGAATGGGCGAATTAGACCGAGCGCTGGTCCACGGTGGCGGGGCGGGCCAGACACATCGGCCGATGTGCGTCAGCAGTGACGGAGCACTCCCGGATAGACTGGGCAATGTAGAACGAACGCTGGCCCATGGTAGTGGGGCTTACCGGGTATATCGCCCGATTTGTGGACCATGCAAGAGCCTTTCCCTAATGGTCTAATTGATGTAGACCGCATGCTGGTCAACGGTAGCGAGGCGGGCCTACCTTGTCGCCCTATATGCGTCGGCTCTTCCGCAGATCGTGCCTGACCCTCTGCCAGATAGGTTTAGTGATGTAGATCGAGTGCTGGTCCACCCTGGTGGAGGTGGGCCCGCCATATCGGCCGAAGTGCGTCGCCTCGGCCGCAGGCCGTCGCGGAGGATTCCCGGATGGGGATAGGTGTAGACCGAGTGGTTCGGTCAGGGTGTCATTTTTTTTTTTTTTTCGCCAACCTTGGCATGTTACAACCCAGAGATTTGTTCACTTGGTCATATTTCGCGTGAGCCGCCCCAAGACTTACCGTGGCCGAGCACTCTCGACTGTGCTAAATGATATTGAGCGAGTACTCAGTCACAATGGCGGACACACCTCGAAAAATAGTGGGAAGCCGGCAACGTGGCGGAGAAGTGGAATGAAGATAACTCAGCCCACTCGTTCCGTGGTGAGCCACGTTGGGCCAGATTTTGGTACCTTTAACCAATGTTGGGTTAGAAATGAGGTCAGTAAGGGAAACCCGGACCCGACATCCACAACACTGGGATCTCCCGCATACTGTATAAGGGGAAGGTATCCCCGCCCGAGAGGCCGGGTGCCACCCACCCTCGCCCAACCCACGTGGTGCCCAGGCATGAATGTACGGGATTAGTGACAGCGTGGCGGCCACCGTCACAAGCCTGGAGGCTCAGAATGAGGCCCGCCAGAAGCGCTGTCGCCGCAATCTCACCTGCTTGCCTTGCTGGCTCGGAGGTCTCGCCAGGAGTAAGCTCGAGCAGCAGGAAGACGCGGCAACATGAGCGCTGGTGAAGAAATGGGTGGTGGACGGGAAACTGCCAGGAGGAGGAAGAACTGCCCGTGTGGTGAGTTGATGCACGTAGTCGCTTTGTTTCCCTCTGTTCCGCCATGCGTCCTCCCAAGCTAGCCTTGGTTGGTATCGTGGGTCGCGTGGTGCAAAGCCCGCCAAAGCAGCGTGCTCCAAGCCATGTTGGCTCCGCCCTACGCCACGCGGGCCGGGCTAGGTCACGTGGTTGCTGCTCCGGGAGATGATTGACCTGGGCGCTCAAGCCGCCCGGCAAGCAGCGGATCGTTTGGGTTGGAGGTGATTCATTTCATGTGGCGGCACCAAGTTGATAAGTCACACCCCACGAACGCAGTGCATTCACTCCTGCAAACAAGGTAATTCGTCCTCCTCCTAGCTCACAAATAACTATTTAGCTCCACCACAACCATAGTTACAAATAAAGGAGGTACAGAGCCCCCGTTTTTGTATTTAACCTCACCCTCTGTACCACTTTACCATACCCAGGTGTACACACTATCCAGTCACGGTCCCCGCCAGTCGCCTGAGTTAGGTGGATGGAGGTCTCCCTGGCGTCATCCCCACGGTAACACCTCTCCTTCCCTTCACCTTTAAGCGTCTAGTGTGGTGGTACAGGCCAGAGGTTTCGAAGTGGCCTGCTCTACGGCGCGACTCGTCCCTCCCTACCTCCGTCATCCTGCCCGTATACCTGACAGTAGTACTCGCCACTGGCTTGCGGCGACGACTGGCTGACCTAGGTTCCCTTGCGTGAACCCACCCTCAGCGCAGCCAGGCCACGCGTTGGCGTTAGACTCGGGGAAGACCCGACTACTCCACGGGAGCCGTCTCCAGCTGGTGAGAAACCCAGCACACCCTTGACGGGGCCGTTCTCATGTCGCCTGGAGCTTCAGCGAGAGCAGGTGTTCAAGGAGCAGAGAGCCTGTCCGACCGACTGCTAAACGCTCTCGTTACCTGCTGGGCTGTCAGACAGGCAGTGTCCCTGCTTGGTCGCCTCACCGATCTCAGCCCCCCGAACTCGCAGGGGTTGGAAGCCGCCACGGGTGTGGCCTATGGAAATTGAATGATGTTGGAGTAGGTCAACCGAGTGCATGTAGCTAAGTAAGGCCTTAGTCCGCTCACTCTCAATGCCCTTCCTCCATCGAGGTCCACCAAAGATAACAAACCCGCTGCCCTGCTCACTCATTTGCTTACAAGCACAGCAGATCCGGCAGGGACCTAGCCCGCCAAGCTTGCTCTGCACCAGTTTCTCGACTGGGAAAGGGTCCGCGGCAGCTGTCCCTGAATTATAAGCAGCGCCTTCTGCCTCAGGCAGGTCAAAGTCTCCTATGGAATTCGATCGAAAAGGGCCCCCTTGCGATCGATCACCCCCTGCCACCAGGCAGGACGACTGACCTAGCAAAACGGACACCGAGGGAGCTCAGACCGTTTACAGTGACCGACAAGAGCCTCTAGGTGAAAGTAGCAAGGAAGCCTGGCCCTACACGGCGTGCTTGCTGGCTACCTCGTGAATAAGGCGACCAGATTCCGCTCTAGTTCTAACCATAAACGATGCTGACAAGCGATCCGCCGGTGTTATTCCCATGATTCGGCAGGTATCATCCGGGAAACCAAAATCTTTGAGTTCCAGGGGAAGTATGGTTGCAAAGCTGAAACTTAAAGGAATTGATAGAAAAGCACCACCAGGAGTGGAGCCTGCGGTTTAATTTGACTCAACGCGAGGAACCTCAAAAGGCCCGGACACCGAAAGGATTGACAGATTGAGAGCGCTTTCTTGGTTCGGTGGTGATGGTACATGACCGTTCTTAGTTCGTGAAGCGATTTGTCTGGTTAAATCTCCTGACTGGTGGAGTTATAATAGAACTAATAAAAAAAAAAAAAAAAAGGAGGACGTCTCTTGAAGAAGAAATTCTTGGAAGACGTAAATGAAATGTGAACAAAAGGAAATATTCTTAAGGAATGAGAGAAAACAATTATTGAGCCTATAATTGAATAAAAATGCAATCTGCAAGAACTACGG